>NC_080443.1:12442503-12756462 GCF_028018845.1 Melospiza georgiana
ACATACCATCTGAGCAGAACCAGGCAATCACTACCTCCACCACTGCTGCCCCAGCAGCCACAGATCACAGCCAGCCCATTTCCTTGGGTTAGTTGATTTTTGAAGCAGGAAGACTAAAACCAGGATCCCAATGCAAGCTACTAAGGGGGAGAGCCACAAGCAAAGGTCTCTGTAGCACCAAGCCCTTCTTTCCCTTCCCATTCACCTCTGGAGAGCCAGGCTCTGGCAGTCACAGCTTACCTTCTTCAGAAGTTACAAAGTTACAAACAGACCCACTCTTTCGGTGCTTGTAACACACTCCTGGCTTGATCGCTCAGCTGAATTAGGCCATTGTAGTCATCAGGTGCATACTACAGTACAAGTGTGACATGGGACAATCAGCAAGAGAAGGAACAGTCTGGCACAGCAAGCCACACAGACCATCATTTGCAACCACAATTAAGAGCATCAGCTATAACAACTGGCAGGAGACACTGAACTGGACAGAAACAACTTTTATGTAAGATAAAACATACATTAATTGCATTACTGGTTGTAGAAATAAAGTAAGTGCTTGTGGGGAATGCTCTAAACTGTGTATTTGAACTGCTCCTTATCAAGGAAGGGAAATAGCTCAGACCATGAAGTGCTCCTTTCTTCCTTCTACTCATGAGATGGCAGCACCAGGTAACCAAACCCTTACATTTTCATAAGCACAATCACAAACCCAGTGATGGCTCTCACTGGGACAGATGAGCATCTTCCATTCTGCACACTGAGGCGGGGGATCAGAATAATTGTATGGATCTCACTCAGATCTTTTATGCACTCATGGAAATGAAGTGTAGTTTCTCCAAGGAAGAGTGAAAAACACTCCATAGGCTACACCAATGTAATGAAAGAAAATCAATGCCCCAGCATGAATGCACTCACAAGGTAAAATAGCATTTATGCTAGTGTAGTGTATTTCTACATTAGAAAATGAAACAAACTATACAGTGTAACTGCATCATGACAGATTTGAAGAAGTCATATATTAAAATAAAAATAATGACTGCACAGAACAGTCACACTATCAAATTAGAACAAAATCCTCATATGTGAATCAGATCTAAGAATTCTTTGAGATGCTGAATATGAACAGTAATCACTCATACTACTGGTCTGGTACAAATATATATAGTCAGGAAATACATCAATATGAAATATTGTTTTTAGCACATAATCTTTCCAAATCACATATCCTGGGAAGGGACTGAGCATTCTTACACATGCTGCAGAGATTACTTGAGTGGTTCCTGTAATCCAGAAGACAATAGTTTTTAGCATAACCTGAGTTGTAGAATATCTTTTCAGTGGCAAGAAGAGTTTCCTGTCTCCCCCCCCCAGACAGACTAATGCTTTAGATGATTGCCAAATGCACACAATGTAGGTGCACTGTGCTGCCTTTCCTTTAATATTTCTATCATGCAAAAAGTCTCCTGCCAGCTTAGGGAGAAAAGGAGTATATTTGGGCATACAGAACACATATCCATCCAAAGGGAAGCTGAAAAGAAAAACACCAACCATCTTGTACACACCTTTCACAGAAAACAATAACCAAGAGCCCAGAGAACACAAAAGAAAAGAACCCCCCAAAATTTTACTACTGAATTCTAGCCACATCTAAACCCATGCCATTAAGTAAAAGACAAATATAAGAAGTATTTTCTAGATAGTCTCTGCCAGGGCAACCAGACCGTGCAAATATTAGATTTATGATTCCCAGACCTGCCCTTGAAACAAATCTACAAAATGTAAGTTTACTCTTTGGAAGGAATGTCTCAAGATAGTACATACTTTAGATTATCAGTAGATGTACAGTAGGCAAAGTTCTACAGTTTTACTCTTGTAAGGGACAGTATTTCATAAGTTACACTTGAAATGGAATAAACAATGTAGAAAATATGAAAGTTGTAAAGATAGCCTGTACAGAGTTGTCAGAGCTTAGGCAAAAACCTAAAGAAAGTGAGAAAGAAAGAAGAAAAATAAATTCATCAAAAGACCTAGAAATAGAAGTAGCATCTAATCACAAGGATAGGTGAGAGACTGCAGTCAATTAAAACAGAAGCTGTAGAACAGTAAATTCTTCAAATAAAATGAAAACTACCCTAACTTGCCTAAGTAAGCACATGATTGTAAATCTTTCTGATTCTGTCTGCATTTCAAAACCCATAAGAACAAAACACACAGGACCAGACCAAGTGTAAACTGGTTAATAAAGATGCAATACACTAAACTTCCTCCTTGAATTTTCTTTTTCTTCAACCTATTTTATTTCTTTGTTCTTCTCTTGCTGAGAGAAATATGGGACTGTCTTCCCCTCACAGACTGTGCACAGATTTAACCAGGTCACTAACCAGTAAGTCATTGATTTCCATTTCATTTTTGCAGTTCCTACAGTGAATATTCAAACTCAGTCTAAAAACAGCACATACAAAGCAATCTAGAGAAAATAACCCACTGCTAAAAAAAAAAAAAAACAGCATTGAAACTGGAAAGTATATTTAGACACACTCCAACTGGGAAAAACAGGAGCAAATGATAGAAAAGGAAAACATCATAGACAAAATGGCCACTTCAGGAAGGCAGCTGCAATTCTTGCCCAAACTGCCTGTAAACTTTATCACAGAACAGTTCCCAAAGAGAACTCTCAGGCTCTGGAAAAAAGCCTAGCTAGACTCAGCCTGGAATACAGAATCAGGTTTGATGGTAGATAACTGCAACCTTGTGCACAAGAGTCAGGAGAAATACCCTACACTGGCTTTGCCCCTAGAAGCACATCAATTGTACCATAAGACTGCCAACACAAACACCCACAAATACCTGAATTCTGTGTGGGAAAGATACCACCTGAACCTTCTGTATATCAGAGACTGAAACAGTAATGCCTGTTCCAAAAATACAGAGGGTGCCACTTCAATCTCTTGCTTCAAGCGTGGGAGGCAACAGACAGAAACCGTAACCTCTAATTTACTGGTCCCAGTCTCACAATGCTTTCTCCACACAGGCAACATTTCCAGGTGGGAGATAAATTTAGGAATAAAGCAAAACAAGCAGTGTGCTCTATTCTGAGAGTGTGGGGGTGAGCATGGAATAGTGTCTGTGTTGCCAGATGACTTCCAACCTCAGTAAGTGGGAATTAATTCTTCCTCTGCCACTTCCCCCTTCCCTTCACTAGTCAGAGGGTGCCATGCCGAGGACTGGCACACAGATGATGGGGTATCCACCTCTCAGACTGCAGAGAATCAGATTCCAAAAAGATCTTAAAGGAAATAGAGAATACTTTGTTTAAGCACACATTTCAGAGAAAGAAACTCCTAATCCCTAAAAAGTCAGCAACAATGAAGTCTGTTGTCCTGACAGAGCAGAGAAATGTCATTAGTACCTTTGGAATTTAGCCATCCATCCACTTCCCTTGACTTCCTTAGTACTGTTTTAACCACAACTCATCCTCCTCCCCTCTACCAGCAAGCCTTAAATTCTGTGTCTCTGAAGCCTTGGAGAATTAATATACTGCAAAAACTCTTTATAGCTGCAGACAAAAGACACTTAAGCCCAGTAGGGCTTTCAAGAACACTATTTATTTTACACTTTTCTTATGTAGAAACATGTACACAAAGAAATCCTTACATTTCCAATCCAGCCTTTTTCAGCAAATTCAGGGGACTTTTAAAAAGTTCAGGTGGTAACCCTGGCCCCTAAATCTTAGTAATCTTCTAGTTTCTTTGTTGGGGTTTTTTAACAGCTATTCTTACACACAACTTACCTAAACAGCAAGTCTGCTTTCTAAGAACTAATCCACAGGGTCTTTTCCAGGTAGGCATGAGTTCACATTCATGCCAACCTCCAAGAAACTGGGCAAGTACTACCAAAAGGAGGCTGAATCCTGGCCAATACAACAGCTGAGAACTGGTTTTTGGTCAGCTAAGACCACAGGCACAGCTGAACTACCTCTGCTTTTACATTAACCTAACAGTTCTTGTTATGATACCAACTCTGCCGCTATTTGCATTCTCAGAAAAAAATTATTGAGAAACTGCACACCAACAAAAACCCACACAAACACACACAAAACCCAAACCAAACAAACAACAAAACCAAGCCAAATAACAACAACAAAAAACAAAAACTGAATGAGAACCCCTACCCCAAAAGAGTCTCCAATATTTGGAGACTAAAATATTTTGCATTGATTCCTTTAGTGGCTAAATAGTAAAACCTATTAAGTATTTAGACATTAAATAAATAAAGAAAAATAAAAATTCTTCAGCAAAAAATTTTGTCTTGCTATGTGTCAACTTCACATATATTCATCACAATTACTACCCCTGTTCAATAATTATTTACTGGAGTTCTCTCACTGCTTCTGCAGCTGTACAGAGTGATGGCCTGAAGTAACACTGAGGAGTTTTGCTGTATGTTATTACTACATTTGCACCACCTCTTCCACAGACTTCAGCCCATGATATGAAATATGAGTTACTTTTCTGAATTCCTGAAGAGTTTCCTCACAATCCCATCCATGGGTCACTCACTTCAACATAAAGCCCAGAGACCAGGATATGCTGAGCAGCTGGTGAATGGCATGGTGAGGGTTTTGTTGTTGTTTTGGTTATTTTGGGGTTTGTTGCTTTCTCAATGTGGTTTTAGTTGGCTTGGATTATGTGGCTGCTTTTAGTTATCCTTTAGCTATGTATCCAGCACATAATTGGACTCAAATCAATGGCCCTATTGCTTTACACTACAACTAAAAACAATTTAATGTGAATTACTGAATCAGAGAGTACTAATATTAGTTCTTTTGAGGATTATAGTATACTACAATATTATACAGAAAGGTGATGGGGAAAAATGCCATCTCCCTGATTTACTATTAAAATTCTTCCCAAGTTTTTCAATTGCTTAATCCAAGTTACAAGAAATACATGGGACCTGGAAGGAATTTCCACTAAAAAAAACCCCAAGAAGACAGAACTACAGGAAGAAATTGAGCTGCTGAAACACTAAACAAGAGGCTAATACTAATAAAATTAAAAGAAAATTAAAATGCTGATCTGCAGACTTTTAAATTATTTCTTTTTAGAAGCATGTACTGATGTTGAGACCAGCTTGTTGAAGCCCATGATATCTCTTAAGAGGCAGGTCTGGTATGAAAAGTGCCTTCACTTAAGTAGCAACATGTGCACACATGCAATATACAGAGCCCATGAAGCCTGAAGGAAAAATTCAGAGGAGAATAAAGCAAGAACTAAAACTTAAACCCTGTTCCTTCCAGACAAGAACACACAAAGACAAAAATCACCCTTCCATTTCAGCATCTCTGATCCGTTCCCAGAATACCAACACAGAAGACCATTGAATACCAACATCAATTAGCTGTACACAGATTAAAACCATGCCCAAACCACTGATGATTATTAAGGGCTCACTTTATGAACGAGCAGAAGCATCATGCAATAAATCCTTGGGCAGCAGCAGCAGAAAATGAGAAAACAATGTGAAGAAAGGGGAGGAAAAAAGAAAAAAAAAATTAGTTGTTGCTCCAGAGATGTAATATTGTCCCATTAGAGTAAGTCACCATCTCTTTTTGCCCTGAAGGAAGGAATGACTATAAAATTAGCATTACCACATGCAGGATTCCAAGAACAATTCAAAAGAATTCCTGGTTCCCTTATAAGACCTTGAGCCTGATCTCATTTGGACAACATCTTCTAAAGAAGTCAAAGAGGTGACCAATTTAATAACAGTAACTGATGATCACAGGAGGTTGCAGCAACAGAATATAGGTTTCACCTTGTGGCAAAATTTCTGTTCCTATAACCATTTAATTGTGCAATACAAGCACCAGGAATTGCTCTCCAAATGCAGAAATGAGGAGAAGGGCAAACTGAGCATGAGACACAAAGTCCAGGTTCACTAAACTGAAGATTTAACAAAAGGCAGAGGTGCTAGAGGTGGTCACTGATCTGTTCCATGCATGGACAGGTTCAGGCCACATTTTTCAAAGGTACTGTTACACTTCTAGCTGAATTTCAATTTAGCAAATAAGCTTCCATACTTAAGGTTTTAATACATCCACCATCTATCCACTAAAACCCCCAGGCAGTAGAAAAGAACTAAAAGGCAAAATATCGATGGCTAAACAATGGGATGAATGTTTATTACTTCTCTGGGTATCATGAAAGCCACAAATAACTGAACTCGGTTTGAACTCTGGAAATATCTGTGGAACAAAAAGCCCTAAAATACAATATGCAGCTTCTTTTTACTGTTAGTCAAAATTCACCATACTTTTTATGTGATAATCTTTTTCCACTGAAAAATTGAGTATGCAGAACTGCTTTCAAAACAAAAATGTAATGTTAAAAGAGAAGACACAACAGGTAGAGCACTGCATCTTCCAAATACTCAAAACTTGGAACATACACATTTAAGCATCTGTTCTCAGTCTACAATTATTTGCATACCAGATATCTGGCTCAACAAATTAAAGTTCATTGTCTTCTAAGAATCTAAAGGTTAAAAAAAAAAAGAAGAAAGAAAACATACCATGCCTGAATGTTTCCTATTACCTCTTGCAATATCACTGTTGTCCCAAAATGTTGAAGGACAAACATGCAAATATTATTGCCTTTTGTCACAAATCACTTGTTTACTTGCAGTGGTTTGAGAGCCACAAAGAGGATTTTAGGTCAGAGCTTCCAAGTAGTACCCAAAAGGGCAGAGTTGGAACTGTGTAAGTGCTGTTACCCACAGGGGTTAAATACTCACCAGAACATATTCAATTACCTTTCCTTTTAGCAAATATGTCATGACAAACCATGGATATAGATACAGTATCCTCTGAGACAAAAGGCAGAAGACATCAAATAAGGGCTGCTGGAAAACAGTGTTTGTAGCTGGTGCCTTTTTTTTAAGACTTACCAAGAAGATAAATTTCTGTTTGTTCACCTGAGAGCATTCCATCAGTCCATACAGACTGATATTACATGTAGTATATTTGCTGTCAAAATGGACAGCACAGATAATACAGATTTTCTTTGGTTTGCAATGTAATATAGCTTTAATGAAATGCTCCTGCCTGTAACCAAAATTATTAGGAACTGAAACAATGTTTGACCAAGACATCTGTCTCTTTTTGCAAGTCACCACACCCAGCTCACAGCTCTCTGTATTAGAAATCAGCAAACTTTCAGTGTTGATGGTCAAACACTGACCCTACCAAAAGGATCCCACCACCAAGTGGCCAGGACAGAAAACTTCTGGCAGCCCCTACTTTCCTGTGGCAGCCCCTTTGCAGCCCCACTCCCACTGGGGCTCTGAACTCTTCAAACTCAAACCCAGACACCAAATCACTGCTTCCAGATCAGGATTTGTTTATTTAATGGGAAGGAAGGCAAATCGTGTGTTACTCTTCAGTCTGCCAGTTAAATATACAACAAGCATCTTGCAGTTTCCAAAAGTTCTTGCTTGGTCAGTTTGGCCTCCACTGATCAATACTCAGAGGTCCAAAGAGGTCTCAAGGAGAGGGCTACATACTAACCTGGTACCCCTGGAAGAAACTGAGTATCTCCTTCATTCCTGTGTTATATGGCAAGCCCTGCATCCGGACCAAGGCTCCAGGCTGGGGCAGGATGGGAGTGTGGGTGGCAGTGGCAGCAGCTGCCACAGCTCCTGGAGGAGCCGCAATGTACCCCACCGTGGTAGGAGATACTGGAGGGCTGAAAGAGAGAGAGGGAGCAAAATTGTTACAAAACCCAGTAACTGTTTCTACTAAGAAACCAAAAACTTAGATTTGAAAAATAATCCAAATACTACAGAAAAACAGAGATGTGGATTGTTTTGAGGACTTTCTTAATTTCTCTTCAGCGTCTCATGATCTATTTTTAGAGAAGGGAGGCAAGGGAAAATGGCTAACATTTGTAGTTAAAGACAAAAGGTGTGGCATTTGTTATTTCACAGGGGAGTAGGAAAAGTAGCTGCAGATGACTTGTAAGATCGTTAATGAAAACACAAAGAAATAAAGGGGAGGGGTGTTGCCATAGTATGAAAAGGAGGAAAACACCCTAATCTGGCATTTCAGAGCCACAAAATAGTGAGTAATTAGCATCTCCATCACTGGTCAGGGCTCATTAGGAAATTCCTGGATACTCAAGCTAGCAAGTGTCACACAAGCCTAGGAGCTATCAGTGAACAAGCTATTTCCCCACAACCCCTGTACCAGACTTCAGTGACTCATGCTGATACCATCTGTGGAAGGGAAAAGGTGGAGATTTGCTTTGCTTTCACATGTAAAAATGTTCTTTGGTCTCACTGATGTACAAAATCAAACTGAGTACAGCGAGTACACGCCTATGAGGAGTCTTTCAGCATGAAAACAGTTTTGTAAGTAAAAGAACAAACTAAGAGGTGAGGGTAGAGGTGTGGATTGACACAGTTTCTCTTCTGGCCAAGAAATAGAACTGCCTTGATGACATTGCCTCAGTACCAAAAATACCCTTTTTGGCTAACATTACCATGAGATTGAAGCAGAACCTACAGAGATGAATCCCCTTACAAGGTCACAGAGAAACAGTTAAAATGGTTTCTGCCTCTGTTGCTGAACATTAAGTTCCCAGGACTACCTACACGAGAAGTGCAAATTTAAGAGCTGTCCACAGGTGATCACAGAGTCACCTACTGCACTGGGATGAAAGGTTAAGAGGAGCAGTGAAATCTCGGGGTTACCTGGGATAGTAAGCTGTGTAGTTCATGTAGAGCTGAGCAGCCTGAGCTGGGTAGTAGGTAACAGTTGGAGGAGCAGCTGCAGAGGCCTGGGGCGTCCTGGTGGATGGCAGGAGGGCTTGTGGCTGGTAAAGGGCTGCTGCCTCTGCTGGGATCACAGCTGCTGTTTGGAAAGCAGCATAAGCTGGTGGAGAAAGACCTAAAACCAAACCAGGACACAGCAACAAAAAAGCAATCAGAATGGAGAAGTCTCAGATGAGTAACTCCTCTCCTACAGCAATGTGATTGAAACCATCTGGGCATGATTGATGAACCCTTGAGCAGAGACTGCTCTCTAGCCTCTCCCCTGGAGACCTTTGCTACATTGCCACGAAAAACAACTCGGGCATTGGGAATGAGTAATTGCTAAAAGTTCACAGCTTCTAGATGTGAGCAGCCTTGTCTAAATGTAAATGGAAAGTAGGGAACTTCAGAGTTAATAAAAGAAAGCATAAAGCCATGTGCATAGAGAAAGCAGGCGTGCACACCAACACACCCTGGTGTTTTCTAACAGAAGTTGTACTCTGTGGGACAAAAGCACCATAATAGTGCTTGGGCATCCACATGGGTGCACACATGGGCATCCATAACTACTGACCATGAGACTTCATGTATAAGCTTCCTGAGACTTCAAAAAGTATTTTTAGGATACAGCAAATGGAAGGGAGAATACCCCACTAGATCACCAGTCTGATGGTTTTTGATGAATTAATACCTAATTTGTCCAGGAACAATAAGCTTGGCTTGGTGTGCAGTCAAATTGGTTTTATGTACTATATTTGGCAGCTTTTTATTATTTTGCAAATACATCAGTATCTGCTTTGTGATTTGGTAGTGAGACTAATTAGAACAATACAGTAAAATTCCATTATAGCTCCTCAGTAAGGTTCACTGTAATCTTAAAATAAAAAAATTAAAATCCATCCAACTTCACCACTCTATGGTTGGTTAGTGTATCATCCCAGTGGGTGTTTTCCTTCAAAAACAAGCCCAAAGAGTACCTTCTGAATGCTCTGAGGCAAGATAGCAAGAGCACTCATTGGCAGCTGGAATACAGAACTTCTCCCCATTTTAAAAATCCCTCTTATTCCAAGTAGGTTTCACTACAGGCAAGTCTACTGCAGAGCTCAGAAGAACAGTACACCCATAAAAAGCAAAGTGTGCAACAATTTCACTGGCAAGGCCTTGCTGCCCTCTACTCACCACCGAAAATACAATAAAAATGCCTCTGATCAGTCCCATTATTGCCCAAAGGGAACAATTCCAATCTTAGCATGTACACAGATGGATGATTATTGATCATGGCAAAACCCGAGTCAAAAGGTGAAAGGCCACAAAGCTTCAGCACCTACCACATATCAGCCTTTAGCAGCAGAGAGCAGAAGAATTGGAGACTTACATGGTAACTTACATGGCGGTGGGGATAAGCCACTACGATTTAAAGTGCCACCCATTAAAACAAAGTTCATCTCCTCTCCAGAACACTGGAATACTTCCACATAACGGTCCTTCATCATTTTTTTGTGACATTTTTGAGCCACCATAAAGGCTTTGTCAGCAGATTTCATTTGGATAAAAGCATCGCCTGACGGTCGTCCCTAGGGGAGGCGAGGAAGTAATTGTAGGTCAATCTGTTATGAAATCACCCAGATCACAAGAAATGCAGAAAGGACTAAGATCAAACATCTCCTGAAAGCCTGTATCCTTATTCCTTTTCTGGCACAAATGACTCACAACTCAACAATTCTATTTAGGAGCAGAAAAATCAAGACTCATGCAACAAGTGCCCAGTTAACACAATGCTGCTTCAGTCCTCTGCAGAAAGAAACAGAATCATGTAGCACGGAAAAAAATGTGGAGGTCTCTCATCCAAAAGCTGTTCAAAGCAGGACTAACTTTCAATTTACGTCAGGCCACTCATGGCCTTCTCCACTTGAAATCTGAGCATCTCCAGGGGTGAAGGTTCCATATCACCTCTGGGAATCTGTTCAGGTGCTTAGCTAATTTCTCATTGTGATTTTATTTTTTCCCTTTTCCATCAACTGGAATGGGGGTTTTTGGATGTAGTTTATTCACATTGTCTCTTATTCTTTTGCTGTGAAGCTCTAGGAAGAGCCTGGCTTTGCCTTCCCTACAACTGCTTTCAAGGTAATAGTACAACAGCATAAAGTTCCAGATCCTTTCGTAAAGTCCATAGCTGCATTGGAAGTTGATTTCCAGGCCTGATTTTCTGCAATCTGACAGATATACCTGTCTGTATAAAATACAAAAAACTTTCTTAACCAAAAAAATATACACACACAAAAGAAACTCCTAAACAAATATAGTAGATCAGTCATTTGTTTTCTTTAATACCTCAGTATTTCTCTCATTAAGAGCTTACTTTTAACACAAGACAGCAGGGAAAATATATCTCTATGATCACATCATTAAAATACACCCAAACCACAATTTTTAATTATCAACTCTCTTTAAAACCTGAGCAACTACTCATCAAATTAGAAAAAGCTCATTTTGACACAAAGAGCACTCAACGCAGCAGGAACCCTGAAGTTGACAGAGCAGCTATGCCATCTAAAGGAGAGATTTTTGTAATGTATCTCCAGCTTCTGGCTGAAAACAACCTCCAGGATAAGGTTATCATTCAAAGAACAAGCTTCATCTTTCCCAGGCTGATGCATATATACATACAGAGAGAGAAAAGCAAGGGTGTATGTAAAAGGGGAAGAGAAATGAGGCAAAGACAGAGGAAGAGAACATTACATTTTCCCAAGGCTGGAGAAGACTAAAGCCAAGATCAGGTAAGCTGCCCTGACTCCTAACCTGTTCAGTCAATGCAAAGTTACTCCTCCAGCAAAATGCCTTACCTGCTGATTAAGGACCATGTGAACTCCATGGGGCTTGATATCCCCCGTGGCATCTCCCATAAATTCCAAGATGTCATCAATGCCAGCAGTGTAGGGGAGGCCCCTGAGCCGCACGCAGTCGCGGACGCTGCCCGTGGCGATGGTGTACGGAGGGGGGATGACCGGGATGATGGGAGTTGGGAGGGTTGGAATAAGAGGTGTTGACATGTATCTATTGAGTACCTGTTGGCAGAAAACCCACAGCAATGCAGATTTACAATCATCTGTCTGAGCACAGGGCAGTTCTCACAATACTATTTCCAACAAACCCTTCTTATACTAAGTCACTGCAGTTACTTTTCTGTTGGGCATTTGAAAGTTTTAAACTCAGAAAAGTAGAGAGGAAGGCTAACAAATTCAATTTGCCAGACCCCAATGACAGACTTTTCTCATGTCAATATAAAAAAGTTAAAAGTCTATTACTGTTTATGGCATCTCAAAAAGGAACATCTGAAATCACATCTGTGCTAATAAACCAGTATTGCCACATACAGATCTTAGTTAAATCAGGGTAAATTAAAACCAATCATTTTAAAAGGACTGAGACCTGAAACAGCCAGTAAGTGAAAGTACTAATTTTAATTTATTTTAAAAACTGATTGGTTAAGTGAGAGTGCTTATTTGTTTAACCCCAGTGCTCATCTCCAAGTACAGATTTTCTGAGGAAAAAATAAAAGTTAAAGATAAGAATATAGGAGACTTGGATCTCAACATTTTCTATTGACTCATTTCCAAATGACAAAGGGATCATACAACACATGTAGGGGCTTACTGCTGAAAACCATTTTTACTGATGATTATCACAAATAAACACATTCTGCCAAAAGAGCTACTAAAAGCAGGTCACAAAGCTTTAGTTTTGTTAAAAGTTATTCGGCTTAGGGAGTTTGTTTCAACAATGTCCTTGTAATGCATTTCAGGACAGAAATCTCTCTCAGTTGTGTGGAGAATATTGCAATTACTTTGTACTAACACTAAATAGATGAGAGCTGGCTTTGATTCTTGTAATTACTCAAACAAGTAGCCCATAATTTCCTAAGAAATAATCTCTTGCCCAGGCAGCAAAAAAGTTTGGGTGTCAGCCTAGACAGCTGTCATAGAGGAAGAAGCAATGAATATAAGCTATATCCAGGTCTCCCTAAAAAAGTGGAAGCAGAGACTTGGTTGCTGTGACAGAGTCCTCACAGTCCGCAGATTCTTGGCTGTTGTAATATCCATATCACAGTAGTGGCAATGATCTACAAGTGTGGATATCCTTTCCCTTGCCCCATCCCTTCTACAGAAAGATTTCACCTGTCACATAAATTGCACAATAACTGTATTACACTTTTATAGCCAGTGGTTATGCAAACACCAGACCAAATCTAATACTGGTTCCCCCTGGAGCCACCAGTCTAGAAGTATTCTGTGTCAGGAAGAAAAATACTATATGTGATATTTTTCATAGGGACAAGCTGGTGACAAAATATAATGGTTTTACCAGTTTAAGAAGGTAATGATAGGAACTGGTGAAGGACAGGGGAAAAAGGAAATATATCACCTCAGGGAAAAAAAAAATCACTTCCTTTCACCAAAAAAACCAGATATATCCTCTTAATTCTTAGTTTCCAAGAAAGCAGTTGCTCATTTCATGCATCCAGATTTGGATTTAATATTAGAAATTCTGTACATGGAGACTAGCATTTAAAGACTGCAGATTTTCAAGAAGTATTACTACAACACTATCAATCTACTATATTTTTAGAATTATTTTTGTGATTTCAGTCAGCCTTTAAGGAGAAGAAAAACATGATTTTCACTTTATAGCCTGAAGGAAGGTAAAAATAAAACCACCCAAGCAGTGGCAGCTTAAAAAAAACCCCAAAACCAACACCCCCTCCCCGATCAAAGCAAAACCAATGCTGCACAATTTTCCATGCCCATTAGGAAATATGTATTGACCTTTCTTGACATTTTTCATATAATAAATGTTCATGATTCTCTACACATATTTGTGTGTAAGCATTAGAAGAAATGTTTCAACTATTCTGTTTTGAATCTCACAATCAATAGTTACAACCTGTTGGACCTCTGCCGCTGTGCTCCTGAAGAGTTCAATGTAACGTTTTCCAAGTATTTCTTTGTGCTTTTTAAGTGCATTCTGTGCATATTCTTCACAGGAAAACAACACAAATGCATCTCCTGTGGGCCTGCCATCTGGGTACTTGACAAAGAGAAGTCCCTCTTTCCCTCCTGTGACTGGGCACTCCGGCCCCAGGAAGCCCAAGACATCTTCCTGGGTAGCAGTGAATGGAAGGCCTCTCATCCTGATGATAACTTGATTCTCCTTGGACAAGAACTGGGCCACTTCATTGGAGGTGCCTGGCAGAGAGATAACAGCACGTGGTCAGCTAAGAACCTGTGGTCAGGGCTGGGCACCCAGTTCCAGGGGATTCAGCAGCAGCGGGGAAGCACTAAGGAATAATACAGTAGGTAAGCAGCCAGCAACAAAACCAGACAAGACCCAAAACACTACTAACTCTCAGCAACCTGTTTTGAGGGGAAAACCTCTTCATCTGCAAGTGCTTCAAATTTTAATAAAATTGGAGCAAAGGTAAGATTAATATGAATTAATACAAGATACATGGATGCTTCCACTGCAAAGGCTGGTCTTCCTCCAAGAAGGAGGAAAGTCTGTGAACATCACAGCTCAAATGCTCACAGCTCAGTTTCAACAACTTGACAGGGTCAAACATTCTTGGAAGACAAAACAGGAAAAGCTACTTCATTATCCATTTGCATCCTCAGTCAAGGAAAGAAAAAAGAACTTGAACAACATTCCTACGAACTGAAGTAATCACACTGAACTCCAGCATCACTTACCTCCTGCAATTTTTAAGAATTCTTCTCCAGTTGCTTTGTAAACCTTGAAAGAAAGAACAAAAAAAAAAAAAAAAAAACCACATGAAAATCACAATGTTCAGTTTTAAATGACACATATACTTTCAAGAGAATTGTGTTTTGGTACTATGAGCAAAACAGAAGTGCAGTTTGGTTTTAAATGAGAACATAGCTTAAAATATTCAGGTTTCTCTCCAAAGATTTGTTTCAAGTCACAACTTTTTACCTCAATGTATCTGCTACCCATGTGATGCTTGTGCCTTTCCAGGGCAAGGTCTCTCTGCTCAGAATTGACAAACCGAACCAAAGCCTCCCCATTTCTTCTTCCTTGGGAATTCAGGCAAAGAGCCACACCACCTCTGGAAGGT
Organism: Melospiza georgiana; assembly: GCF_028018845.1. Taxonomy (NCBI): domain Eukaryota; kingdom Metazoa; phylum Chordata; class Aves; order Passeriformes; family Passerellidae; genus Melospiza; species Melospiza georgiana. The sequence goes on from NC_080443.1 coordinate 12,457,442, forward strand.
AAAGTCAACAAATATAAGTTTAGTCTGAATCTTTAATACATTTAATAAACAACTGTGTAAGAATAGTAAAGGAATCAGACTTAAACATGAAGATTACAGATGTAAAAAGAAATTGTTACTATCCAAAATTTAATTTTTGTTGTAACAGAATTATACTTTAAAATCTGTTTAATTGAGCTCGTGGATCTCATGTTGTTCATCATTTTCTCAACTCCCATAAAGTTGCAAATTTGTCCCTCCTATTATCTCAGATGTACATTTGAAATTCCTCATCACTCTAAATTAAAAAAAAAATATTTTTTCAGTGTTGGAGATCTGGAATATATATTAAGTGACAGGTATGATAAATAACCTCACTCTCTTCATATATATGTATACACATAAATCTATACATAGGTATATACATGAATCATATGAAAATTTATTCCAAACAGTACTTAGAAGTTTCTGAATGTGGCCTGTTTAAGAGGTATAGAAGAATAATAAGTTGGCACAAAATCAAAGCTTTTTTCATGTCTCGGCCTCTGCTTTGATTAATGCAGTAGGAGTTTCTCCCTTTTGATACTAGCAATAAATGAATGTATATTGGTTTTCCATTGATAAATCTCTTTTCTTCTTCACACATTTCTAAACTTTCTCTTGCACACTCTAAGGCTGATAAACCTGTTCAGCTGTCATGGCCACAGCATGGGAAGGGGTCAAGTGGGGAAAGACTGAAGGACTCCAGTGGGGAGAGTGGGGGATGTATGTAAAAGAAATATTAAAGGGACTTGCTTTTAAAGGCAAAGTGATAAAGTGATAAAGCAAGGCAAATTTTCCTTATCTTACTTGGCAATGTTGAGTCCTTTGAAAAATCGAGCGATGTCCTGGTCTGAAGACTGCCATGGCAAACCTCTGGCACGTATTACTGTCTCACTGTCCACAGTTTCAGACTTACTGCTGCACAGAAAGAAAAAAGATGACAAACTAAGCTTTCATCCAGGTTTTCCAATATTTTACCAAACTTCAGATTGCAACTAACTGAATTGTAAATTGGGAGCTTATTTTCTGTTGAGACTCTCCTATCTCCATTATTCCTTTCAATAAAGAAATGGAAGATAACTTGGATAATTCCTTTATATCTACAACACTGTAGATGCACAATGTTGTCACCACATTGCAGTTCCTTAAACAAAAAAATAGGAAAACTGCCTCAATGCAAAGTAATGAGGAACTGAATTGATTTTATTTGAAAGATCTAGCAATCCAAGCAACACAAATGACTTATGCCTAAAATATTTCAATCTGGTCACTGAAATGCATTTGTAAAGAATGAGCCATCCTGTCCCTTCATGCCTGAACCCAACACCCAATTCAGCATGTATTGAAAAAAGCACTTTGGGAAGCACCACACAGCTCAGCTCATGCAGGGTGCACTGGCCATCAGCCCTGTTGACTTAGGGAAAGTTCACAAATATTTCTTCACCCTGGGTAAGATAAAACAGCCTCGCTGCCATGCAAAACAGAGGCAAGAGAACAAAGAGCATTTAACTTGCAGTGACTTTAAAGAGGTGGACTAAAGTGCAGCATTCAGCATGCCAGCCACAGTCTGGCTGCACTGCAGTGACTACACTGGGCTGTTCTCAGGAGCCAGCCTGCTTTCACATGACCATGGGGAAATATTCACAAGCTTTCCTTGCCGTACACAAGACTCATCTTTGTTTGTAAACAACCGTGACAAGGGCACTTACCAAGGACCTGTTTCATACTTGTGTTTCACAGTTTCAGGCTCAGTAAATATGTGATCTGTGACAAAACAAGAAGTTTAAATATAACCAGAGTCAGAGATTACTTAAGAATGACAGCATCACTGCCAATTCTTTCAGAAAAGAAGGATTTCAGCATTCAGTATAAATAGTTAACTTACTACAACCTTCTGAAAGCATGCTGAAAATGATAGCCACCATGGTCTTCACTTGCCACACGCCAAAGTCCTCCTCTGCTTCATCTGTCCCTAAGCCTAGATCTAAACAGGTGATTATAGAAAATAACAGACTTGCACAATCCTTTGTAAACAAGTCATAAGGCTTTCCTGAAATTAGCACAGAACTAATAATCAAATGTACTGGTCTTAGCAGGGACATGTGGCTATTAGACATATTACTCTGCTCATAAACTGGTTTATATTCACTGCAACAGACAACAGTTTGAAAACTATTGAGAGCTTACATAATCTCAGTGTTAATAGTCCAAAAAAGGAAAAGCTGACTAAGTTCCTATCACTTTAAACATAACTGAACTTCAATCCCATTCAGATGGGCCCCAACAATCTCTCTAATTTGAACTGAGATATAGAGTATTGTTTGGGTCTTGTTTTTGCTTTATTTTCAACTCATTTTAGTCAGGATCGTGCAAGATAACTATTATCTGCAAACAGTGGAAACCAGCAGGCCAGCAGGTGCTGAAAAAGCCCAGTGACAGCTCAGCTTTTCCTTTAAGATCAAGCACCAATGCAAGTGATGCTTTTCTTTGGCAGATTTACTAAATATGGTTTAGAAATCAATTAGATTCAATTTGGGGGGGGGAATGCAAGCAGAGCCACTCCCCTGACACACACTTAAGTAGACACTCCTTTCACTTTCCCTGTGAGTTTACAAAACCTACATTTAGTTTTATTCTTCTAAACTTTGTAATAATCACAGAGATAAAACTCAAGGAACTGAACTGCTTGTGGGATATAAGCTGCAGCAAAAGGATACATTCTGCCATGGTCTTGATAGTCTGGTCTTTCACGGCGGCTGAACTAGGGTAGCAAGTGTGGAATTCTTTGCGCAGATCATAAAAGGAATAGAAGCAGTCTGACAACAAGAAGTTCTACAAGGAAGGCAAAAATATTTGGTTTATACATGCTAATCCTTTAAATTTCAAGTAATACTTTTGAACTGAATGAGGCACTCTCAGAAATTACGTAGTTCCACATCACCAGCTTGTAGGTGATGGAGCAGTTTGGTTCCTTTGTAACACAGTTCAAATTCCATAACTCTACAGAACTGGATGTCTACATGAACAAAGTCAAATAACCTCTGGGAGTCAGACCCATGGAAAACAGCTGGAGAGGATGGCTGGGAAAAAAATATTTTAATATGTCTACGTTTTACTGTTAATTCCTATTTTTGACACTATTTTATCTTTTGTGGCTACACTGAAAAGCAGATTTGTACCAAACCACAATGACAAATTTTAAATAAATATTGTCACGGAATACAAAATCTCTTTCAGCAGCTTTCAGAAAACGACCCAATAACTGGCCAGCTCCTTCTATGTCAGCAGGTCTCATTCTTGTGGGGCTCCTGCAGACCCTGCTAAGCCAAACTCAAGAGTCACCACCTTGCACAAAGGCAAGGTTCTCCTCCCTGTGCATGACAGGGTGCTCTAAACCCTCCAGGAACTTGGAGCAGAAACTGCTGCTTTATGTGGGAGTAGCAAACAAGATGCAGCTCTGCTTCCCACTGAATAAATGCAGATGGGGAACCACTGCCAGGCCACACCACCACCTGTATGCTTACCCTCCACAGGACACTGGTTTAATACAAGCCTAAGCAAAGCAATAGTTCCCCATCACTTCTGCTGAGGTTTGATCTGTACCTTTGTTTATACCCCACACACAGAATTCAAAGTACTTGTATTGCTTCTGTGTCTACCCTGTTTTTCCTAATTTTCCTTTTCCTTGTGCTCATCTGGGAGTCCAAGCAGTGTGTCTGACTTTCAAGAGCAAGTACTTAAAATAACTACTCATGGCTCAGGCAGGGAAGGGATCATCTTCAATAGTCTTGGGACACTCCAGCTCCCAGGTGGAATTGTATTACTCCCCTCCCAGTGCTGCCTCTCTGCACCAGTTCTGATCTTGTACCTTCTTGGATGTTTCTGGGTGGAGAACTTGTCGGATGAGTAACTGGCCATCACTGCAGAGTGTGTAAGAGCTCCTTCCAAGTACTTTCAAATCACTGGATACCAGCTGACTAAACTGGAAAATGAAGAGAAATTTTTATTGTAGTGACTGATAATTTCATGCACCAGCCATTACTTCAGCACTTTTTAAAAAGGAGATAAAGTAATTCAACATTTTGTAAAAGTTTTTTAAAAAACATGATGGAGAACAGACATGGGCTCCTGATTAAAGAAGGCAAATAAACTGCATGCATTTGTGGAATAGCAAACAAGAACACCCAGAATATAGTAAAAAAAAAAAGGACTAATTAGGAAGATACAACAGAATTATGAGTTTATATGAAAAGTGATAATACTATACTGGTAATGTACAGAATCTGGACTAACTATAATTTAAGTTATTAAATATTTGAAAAAACTTTGAAGATAAATCACAACATTGATTTTGCAATACCCTTTCTTCACCTACAGAACCTCTGATTATATCCTTAATAATTTTTTTTTAGTTCAAAAACAAAAAACCTACTCATTAGGTTTTAATTATGTTTCAAAAGTCATATATTAAGAAAAGCCAAACATTTAGTGATCTAATTCCTTCAAAAGTAAAATGATAATCAAGTCACGTCCAAGCTAAAAAAGTTCTTGGTATAGATAAAATGTTATGAATACTAGATTTAAAAAAAATTATTCCCAGCTCTAGGGTGGCTAACCCCCAGCAGATTAATTCTCAAGAGGAAAGAGCTTCAGCTGTCTTATTCTACTTTATTTTCCATCCTTAAGATAACAGTTTCCAGCCTTTTATTACTCTATACCAGTGTTAAATTCCTAGCTCCTAATAAGTCAGCTAGCATATTATAGTACCTACATGTATCAGTAAGCAGTAGCTTGTTAACTAATTTTCAAGGGGACAAATGTAATTATTCTAAGCTTCCCTCTTGATGCTACTCCCTCCCAGGAAAGCATCACCTCACAAACAAGCAATAATTACAATCACAATGCAATAGCCACCCACTGCTCTCAGCAACAGACTATAACTCCAAAACAACCACCCCCAAAAGCAAATTAAAAGTTGACTTGAGACTTAGACAATATCTTTGTGCTGTCTTTTAACCTGTGTATGAGAAAAGAGAGTTGGTTTGTTTTATCACAACACATGTGACACTACATCATTACAGTCTCTGCTCAGGAAAGGTGATGTCCTAATGACCTGATCCCACAGCTACACAGAACCCAAGTGTGAACAAGAGCTGCAGCACCTGCAGCCCAAAGGTAAGGCTCCACAAGGGAAAACACGTGAATTGAACATGATTTAGAAGGAGCAGAGACATGATCATCCAAGCTTTATTTCAAAATAGCTGCTCAAACCAATCCAGGGGCTTGGGCAGCTGACCAGAGTTCCACTACCATTCTGAGTTCAGAGTTCTGTAGTAGTGGGTACTACACATCAAAACAGGGAACTGGGTGCCAGAGCTGGGTAAGGGGGGCACTCAGCTCAGCACCTTGTGTTAAGTTGCTTCATTTGCAGATATATTTACAGATATAGACAGGAACATATCTATAAAGTGAAGTTACTTAATAGCAGAGAACATATTTGAAACTATAAGAAGGGTGAATATCCCCACAAAACAAAAACTTTTATACTGCAATTGTCCGCACACTAGCAAAACACACAAAAAGAACAAATACACCACCAACAGATGGTGTATAACTAACTAAAACAACTAACTAAAAATCAACCATCCCAAACTTGCAGATTCCCAAAGCCTGTTTCCTCCCAATTGCTAGTACAGGTTGTGGTCCTACCACAAGCCAAAGTCTTGAAGAACCTGAGGCTTTAAAGCCAGTTATTGTTCAAAGATGATTTAAAGTCAGAAAATTGAGATCTGAGAGTGCTCAAAATACCTCAGATGATGCGTAAACATCAGAAAAAGAAGAAAATTCCAGTGGACTCCAGAGGAACCACTTCAGAAAAGTAGTTCTGTGGATGGCCACAGTCACAGACCAACAACAAATATTCTCACCACAATAACACACATGAGAATTGCTTTCTTACTAAATGCAGCAACTTATTAGGTTTTTTTTGTTTAACTAATGCACACAGTAAAGAGCAAATATTTGTAAAAAGGGGTTGGAAATGGTGATAGGAATCAGCCTCCAGAGGGGGTGCACAGGGATTCTTGCTGAAAGGAAGCAGAGTCTTACTGATGAACAGCAATAAAACACTCCCCAAACCTTCAACTTTGTACCCTGTGCTACTGGAGATGCTCAAGAGCCAATACAGGCAGTGCAGTTAGGGAGATATTTTGATCAGGTACAAGAAGAAATCTAACCCACACAATCTGAAGAAAGCAACAAATGTAAGCAGCCTCCTGCTGTACACATAAAATGTAAGAACTGTAGATCAAAAAGACGTCATCAAGTTAGAAAACAAAAGGAGAAAAATGTTTGCACAAGGAAGGAAATGCTCAGGTCAAATGGTGTAAGTCAAGTTAGTAAAAATCAAGACTGTTGCACTGGACTATTCACATTTTTTCCAGGTGGTATTTCCCACACAACCTACAGCTGAAAAGAAAACACAGATATTTTCAGAAGCCTGTACTGAGAAGATGCCAGAGTAGTAAAATATTGCATAAGGACACTGATAAGCCCAGAATTCCAACTGCACTAAGGTTTAAAGAACTCCCAAGGATCAGGATTTGTTTTTATTTGTACCAAGCGTTAGTATTTGCACTGCATATTTATTAAATGTCAGTGATAACATTCAACATTGCAAACTCCTTTCCAGTGGAACAATCAACATGTCAAAACAATACTCTACTTTTCTTGCCTGCAGCTTAAAGTGCCTTAGATAAACTGCCACAAGGTTGGCAGGACTTGCTGGGAGCTTATTTAGAAACTCCTATTTTAAAACCAGCCTGTTTCAAACTTTGGGGTATACTGCTCTGGAAGAGGGCAAGAAGACTGTGGGAAGAATAGTCAGGAGATATAAGCAACCTTTGTTATCCAAATCAGCTCAACTATGGCATGGGTTAACTGAGGAGAGGAGGGGGTAGCAGAGTGAATGGGAAGATTCACTCAGAATCAGAGCATGGGGCAAAACAGCCCCAGAGGAATGGCAGATATTTGAGACTAGCCTGAAGTAGCTTCTTTCACCCACAGGAGATGTCTCCTAATTCTGCAGAGGTTGAGTATCAGAGGCATAGCTGTGGACCAGCTCTTGCTGCTATAGATGACACTGGACCCTCAAGTTTTTCAGGCAATAGACCCACTTGACCCACCCATGTGTCAAACTTGTTAAAGCAGCTAGGGCAGATGTGCTTGTAAAGCCACATTGTTCAGCACAACAAGCCACACCAGTTAAGCAATTCAGCACTGCCCAGGAAAAGCCATCTTCAGCCTCCTTTCTTGCACCACAGATTTCAGGCAGCATTTCAAAAGCCAGCCTTGAACCAGCATCCACCCAAATGGAGCAAGCACAGGACAAGTTAAGACCAGCACCAGATTTACATTACGTTTTTCTGTCTCACATGTTGAACAACCTGTCCACAACTCTGTCATTTCATAAATTCCGTCTCCATCTCCTTCACTCCACTAATAAAATCCATCTCAGCTATTTACCTGCTGTCATTCACCTTCATGCTGCCGTCCAAGCACGCCCCCACTGCAGCAGGCAAAGCTGCCCCACCTCAGCACTGCCCCCACCAAGCTCACACACCCTGTCTGCCCTGCTCCTCTGCTCCTTCCACAGCACTCACACACTGCTAATTACCTCTTTGCATCTTGCAACCAGCCCTCATTCTGACTGCAAGAACCAGTCTATTAGCATCATCCTCCACCTCTCTTGCATATTCCACCAGATCAGTCTCTCCAGCAAAGCTCTGATGAGTCATTCCTTATTTAAAGGAATTTGTTCAATAATTCCACACCAAGATTAAAAACTGAACAGAGGGAAGAGGAAGAATCAAACAAACTGCTCTGTATACTTGCCTCCTCGAAACCTAAAACAGTTCTTAGAGAAAAGGTGGTGAGAGGGAAGGACAGACTTTGAACAGCAGTTTGAAAAACTGGCTAAACAGGATTTTGGTCATGTAGCTGAGAGTACAAAGAGATTGAAGAGACATGTTTTGCCAGCAGCAAATCTGGATGAAAGCCAGCACAAGCTGCTGTGTTTTTTACTGATGAATCCCAAGGGACTAAAATAACAGCCCACTTCGTGTTGCCTTAAATATAGCTGAGCTAAGATGTAGATCTTGGAGAAACAAGAAGATTCTTCATTAAGCTTTTTCTACAGTTATGATGCACAAAAAACTAAAACAAACATCTGTCTATTTGGATAGTCTCATTTTCCTTACTAAAAATAGCTGTCATCCTTGAGAAAGGCCACAGCATCTGTGCTGTATCTGTGCCTGGCATGGTAATTATACACTGAGATAATTCAGGCACAGAATGCATCCATGCTGTCAAATAGAACCATTTCTAAAACACCATGGTACTCTGGGGGGTTCTTTCTTCAAATCACCTCTGAGAAGTAACAGAAAATTCAGCTGTCCCTTATGCATCAGATTTCCAGCAGCTCCTAGTGAGTCTTTAAGGCAGCATCCTTTCCTTTAGTCATGCACAGAATTTCTCTGTTTTGCTTCTTTTGGCCCTACTGACCCATCACAGCTAAGACAAAATCATCCACAAAGCTTTAGAATTAAAGGCATCCTTGCAGTTTAAGCAGGTCTGGAATTCCATGCAAGTATAACATAAAAATAAAAAAAAACCAGCTTAGATTGTAGTTCACACTGAAGCTAGATTTGAATCTGTTTTCAAGTAGAAAGATGAGTTATATTTATCAACATTCTTTGCACAAAGAGTGGTCCTCACAGTGTAGGAATCTGGTTTCAAATCAGTAGTATCAACAGGATGTTACTAAACTGCCCAGAGTTTACAATTTGGTGATTGCAGATGAATACATGGTCAACTTCCTGCCAGATCAGCATATCAAAAAGTGCTCATTTTTTCATCCATGCCATCTTTAAACTTGGGAGGGTGAACAGATCATATCTGGTCCAGTCAAAATTGGAGACATGAGACAGAGAGATGATAATTGATTTAGCTTAAAGCCTGTCGAAAGACTTTAAACAGGTTCAGCGTACTAGATTAGTGCTTTACAAAAAAAAAAAAAAAAACAAACAAGCAAACAAAACAAAAACCACCAAAACAAACAAAACCCCTGACAATAAAACTTTTTCAGGAATGACAGTTTTTTGTCATTATTAAGAAGAAAACTTTCAGGAATAACTTAGAAGAAAAATTATTTTGGTTAACTTAGGACTTACATTCTGATATATTCCCTTGAGCTTAAAAATCCCTCATATTACTACAATGAAACTGTTCTAGAGAAAGTGAAAATAAGATTCCACAGATCTGTAAAGTACCCTGAGAAGAAAAAGGTTTTATCTGAGGCACATAAATGTGCACTGCTTACACCTCCTTTGTGCAAACCTATGACTAAAGCCATACTGTTTATAACCATGGATGTTTTCCAGTCTAACTTGTATTTTAAAAAAAAATCATCATCACTTATTTGACATTACTGCAATTCACAACATTAGAGCTTTAGACTCTCAGGCTTTTGGTGTGAGTCATTCTTTGCTTGTAGCATTGAGCATATAACAATGATCAGTCTTCTTGGAAAACAAAGGATAATCTTCAAAAAGGTTTCACTTAAGATTTTCTATTCCCAGTTCTGTTTCAACAGGCAAAAGGCACTGCAGTTGTTGCCTCAAAGCCTGATTTTATGCTAAGTCCTCTACAATTTATTCCAGAGAACACCCAAACCCAATTATACAGTTGCAGGTGTGGTTCCTGAAAGAAGATCTCCAGCAGATGAACAATGAAAGAGGCTGCTGAGAGAAGTTGCAGATTCTTCATCATTGAAGATACTAAAGATCCAAGAGGTCATTGTCTTTGGCAGCCTGCTCAAGTGTCCCTGCTTTCAGTGCTTGGGCTGGACAACATCTACAGGTGCCTTCCAGCCTCAGCTGTTGTGACTCCCCGCACTTTGGATTCTATTTTGCCCACTCTGCAGCTCCACCAAAGATCAGGACACCAATGGCACCACAGTGTGTACCTGAGGGGCTGGGGGTTTTTGGGAAGGGACATGTTTTCCAGGATGGGGGGAAGTGAAGGAGATCAAGAGTTGAGATGCAGCCAAATCTCATTAACAGAACCTGTCTGCCACTAAAACATAAGGAAGATTGGAGCACCACTGAATTCTGAAGTTTGTCCAAAGACTTAAAGGGTCTAACACAGCATGAGAAAAGTCAGGAGTAACAAGCCATGGCTTTGTTATACAAGGCTTGCATACACACAACACACCATGACATGACAGCCTAGGGAAATATTTTCACTTGGTCATTGAGCCTCAGTTCCTACACTCATGAGGGTTTCACATTTATTTACAATACTCTCCATGAGCAGTCTTCTGCTCCTTCACTCTTCCACTCCTGGTGATAATACCAGCCTTATCCATGCAATGGAGGAATTTAAAGCATGTCAATACTACTGGGAGGTGCACAGACTGCATTTCAGCACTATTTACAAGTATGATAACCCTTTATTGTGCTGGGTAACTTTTTAAACAGAGAATCCTATAGTAAGCCCTTGCCTTTGTTCATCTGTTAACTGATATTCCACATGGCTGATAATGGATACATGGTGACCTTGTACTGAAATTGCTGTATGGAAAGAAAAGAAAAAGCATAACCCCCAGTGTAGCCAAAAGCTACAAATCACTTCTTTTCCCCTTCTAGCTAAATAGGGGTAAAAATACAATATTTAGATACCAATCAGACATAAACATGAAAAAGAAATTGCCCCTTAGTGTGAATTCATTGCTGGGCAAACAAGGTAGCCCAGGTTCACTCACTAGAAATGTTCAAAAATAATATTGCCAGTTGATTTCTCCTATTAGGAGGAAGGCAATTATTTGCTCTACTGAACACTAATGCCTGAGATTATTTAGTGACTGCAGACTAGCTTGGACAAAAGCATGGGGCCCATTTCCAGCTTGCCAGAGAATCTAATTTTGCCCAGTATGACCAGTCAAGTTACATATCACCTTATACCTCTGGATGGCCTAGAAACTACATTAAATAACAGAAGGATCAATCAGTCACAAAGGCCATCATAAATGTACTCAAGAGAGACATTACATATCCAAAACCAGTTAGAGTACAGATCCACCCTGGAATTTGCAAGTGTAAGAGCAAATTTACCCTACTAAGCCTCGAGGAGAGGCAGGATGTGGCACTGAGCTTCAAGCACTAGAGACTGCCTTCTCCTCGAGTACATTTTGCTGCTTCTTACACCTGATAATCTGCTGTCACTTTGTCTTCTTTCCTGAACAGAGGTCCAGAGCAGGTGCTGCACACCCTGCTGCTTCTCTAGCTGTTCCAAAGCAGTTTCCTCCACAGCAGCTGCTTATTTAGACAAACTCCTGTTGTTGCCTCTCACAGAAAGAAATTAATTCTTTTCCACTCATGCTGTGAGCAAAAGGTGGCAAGAGGGTCTCAGCTATCCTAGGCTTGGGGCTCTGCCATGAAATTCCAATCACAAATCTTCAAAAGAAGCAGTAGTTGAAAAACACAGAATTATGCTTTTAAGTGTATTTATGATAGTCACTTTTATTTTTTACTTTGTTGGGAAGCTGAAGTTACAGGAAATAATACCACCTTGTCCTCCTTGTTGTCACCTCACAGGTCTCTCAAGAAAAAAAGGTCTACAGACACCTCTTATAATTACTGCAAGACTTCAAGGGGGAAAATGGAAAGTATTCTTCAAATTTATTGCATCCTTTCACTCCATAAAACAGAGAAAATTCCTTTAAAATTCATTATACTCCTTCAGAATTAATAGAGGGACTGGCTACTTTAAACTTAGCTAGTGAGAGTAGCCTACAGCTAATTTCCTGCACAAAAATAAGTTTGTTCAGCATTGTTCAGCAACAGGTGGAACATGAAATACAGAAACAGAGCAACAATTGTCATGGTTTGTCTATCCAGTGATACTCTGTGGAGCATAGAAAACAGCCCATCATTACTCAGGGCTGTGGTAAACTGTTTTAAAAATGAAACTTCCACACTATTTCTTTCTGTGGTTCATTTTAATTGGACCTGGGTCTTTGTGCAGCAAAGTAAACAATAGCTAACTAAATGCTTTAATTCTTCCTAGGAAAGAATGCAAACATCTAACCTTCTGCTATGACAAAGATCTGTCCAAACCATGCCACTTGAGCACTTTATGACCATTTTTGATTAATTATTTCTTAGATGGAAGTTTGAAACACCAGACTATTTGCATGCTTTCCAGCTATGGTATCTACAGCATCTAATTCGGGTAATGCATTAAGCATAAAAGGCAAGACCATGGCTCAGGCCATCTGAATGTCACAGCAATCAGGTCACAGGCTTTTATCTTCAAAAGCACAACCTGTTTTAATAAGAGAGTGTTGAAATATGCAGAGTACTCCACAAATAAGCTACTTGAAGTTAGCCTTGTGTAAGATAAAGCACCCCAGTCCAGCAACATAAGAATTTCAGAGTTTGTGGATTTACTTTACTACTACATTATGTGTCAGGAAACTGCTAAATAAAGAAACACTTACTGAGATAAACTGTTTTCACTTTAAATTAATCTGTGTGAAAGAGGCTACAGCTATCAAAACCAACAAAATAACACAAAAATATGCATATCTTCTAAAATACATAACCATTTGTTAGCAGAGATTATTCATAAGTCTGATTTTAAGCAAAAAGAAAATTTTGAATACTACTTATACAAAAAAATCCCTACTCTGTCAACCTTTTACCTACATTTCAAGCAGGTTTACAATGGTGCCTCACAGTCCTCACAGGCTGCTTGCTATCAGCTCAACTCACAGAGCAAGTCATTACAGCCTGAAAGACAAGGTTGAACATACTTTCCAAATTCTAGGTTTTAATTAATGCCATGACTGCAACATTTCCCAAAGTCTTGATAGAAGCACAAGCTCTCTCTCAGTGTTCTATACCTCCCCCACTCACCTCTGTTTCAAGGACAAACTTTTATTAGCAATGTGATCTTTAGCACTGGCTCTATTGACTGTAATGCTTGGTACTGCTCTATTTACTCAACACTACCTCATTGTTTGTAGTGCAAGCTTAACCAGTTGTAGGAGAAGAGCCAATGCCTGCAAAATTAAAACTTTTTTTTCTAGTAGGTTGTTTCTCAAGTTGGTTTTTTTTTTTTGTTGTAGTAGTAGTACTCAGGGAAAGTAAGAAGATGAGGCAACACCAAAAGAATGAAGAGACACTTATCATCCACAACCCAGTTTCCTGCATGATTTTCTCATGCTCCTGCCTCTCCATTAAACTTGTACTGTAATATAATAATCATGGACTTTTCTCAATAACAGTCTTGAAATTTATGAAGTATCTTTGCTTATGTAAGAATCCAAGTGATTCTTGATCAAACCCTTACAAATATCAGCAAAAGAAAGTCAAACTTTCTTGAATGACTCTGCTTAGCTTTGTAAATGGGGAAGTGTTCCCTTTCTTGTACAAACATGTTTTCACAAATACATAAAGGACAAGTGGAATTAGATCCCTAAATCGGTTTGCCTTCAATCTCTCAAACTTTCAAATCACAGATTAGAGCAAGCATCAAAAATTGGTAATGACTCATAAGGAAAAATGAGAGTGAGAAACTATTAGATATGATTTCAGCAGTTCACAACTGAGTAATATCAAAATTTACACTTGGTCTTCCAAAGGATTCAAACCTGGCCAACACAGAAGGACATTAATGGTTATATTACTTGGATGTTGCTTCCTCTTACAGAACTACATCCTCCCTTTCAGGTAACTTTCTGCTTCCAAAGCAAGTTCCTTATGACTGGGAAGGCTTGACATGAGTTTGTCTGGATGTGAAGCAAATCACAGCTTCTTGTGATCAAATCTTAGTATCTGACACTTATAGAGAAAGGATGTTGATTTCTATTTTCTTTTGTTTCTTTAAGCATAACCACCAGAACAGCAGTTTTATTCTGCACTTCATATTTACAAGGTGCAATCTCGCATGCTTTACAATAATCTGAAGTCCTGTATAACTTTAATTCTGTTGCAAAAAATAACACTGAGACACTCAGGTTACCAATCAAACAAACTGCAGAACTCTGTCACAGTCATATTCTTGTGACAATTATGTATTTCCAACTCTGTATCTCTCATAATCCCACTCCCATCCAATGGTATTTGATTTAAGAGGATTGGTGTGTTATACACTGTTAATAAAATATCCATTTCTCAATCTTTTTTTGCCACACTCTGCCCACTGCAGCTCTACAAAGAAAGGCAGCAGAAGGAAAGAGAAACCAAAATATTTTGAAATAGAAGTTTGGGGGAAGTGAGAGAGTTGGTTTTAATTGTTTGGTTTTGTCTCTCATCAAAAGGGGTGATCATTTGAATTTCAATTCCCAATACCTTTTGCTTAATATTTATCCCCTTACTCACATCTACCTTCACAGCATGTGGATTTAAGGAATGAGGGACAAATAAGCAAAGCAGCTGTTTGTGAACAAAGCAAGAACAGAGGCTATTATATAGAAGTACACTGGAGCAAGTTGTGAACAGTTTAAAGAACATCACAACAGTTTACCACTGAAACAAGATTTGTAGAACAAACATGACTTCTGACTCAAGACACTCCTAGAACACGTGTCAAGGTGTCTTTCAGAGCATCAGCATTTCTTCCTTTTTATTGGAATAAGGTTGTAGCTAACAGAAAACAGCATGAGATCTCTACAGGAAAGAAAAAACACTTCTCGAGAGCAGAGGAGATGGCAAAGACATGAACATGAGGGAGAATTACTGGTTTTGTTTCTAATTAAGAGATATAAAATTTCCTCTCTAAATGACAGAAATTATAAAATGAGAGAGGGTTGACATTATGTTGCTAAAAATTAATCTTTAATCAGCATTTTTAGTTCTGGCCACAGCACTGCTTTGCTAGCAGTATCAATTCCAGTAACTGTGCATCAGTCTGAAACCCAACTGCTCTGCAAAGAAGTGCTGCAAGAGATTGACAGAGACATTGCCCTCATTTGGCAGTACTCAGCTACCCAAGAACTTCATATATAACTGAAGAGTGTTGGTTTATTAAAAGAGGGGAAAAATCAAGTAACCAACATACAGATTGACAAAGTGCGCAACCTTTTCCAAAAATTACCAGAGGAAGAGAGAAAGAGCACAGACTTTCAGACAAATCCACACAGTTTTCTAAGCTGCTTCCATGTTAACAGCAAGAACAGATAGAAGCACTGCACACATAATTACTGCCAAAATAATAGAATGCAAATGACAGAATCATTTAGGTTGGACAAGAGCTTCAAGATCACTGAGTCTTACCATTAACCTGACAGCACCAAGTTGACCACTAAACCATGTCGCTAAATGCCCCATCTACATGTTAAAATCCTTTATGCTTCATTTATTCCTCAGCCACTTTTGAAACCCCTGACAATAATTCATTAACACACTTCCAGTGACTTTTTCAGTAGCTATTTAGAGCAAGTTAGAGGAAAGAAGTTCAAAGTCCCTGAAGAATATGCAATCCAGCAATCTTTGTATTAAAATGGTTCTACCCTCTATTTTGCTGTCTTTCAATGATGTAAAAAAAATTCCATAAGAACAATTTCAAGAGAAATTCAAGTGTTTAGACGTATTATAGGTGTGGAAACATCCAAATGTATTAGTAACACAGTTTACAAACATGGCACAACATCACTCCCCGTGAAGACAGGCACCTCAAGCTGTTCTGCAAGCTCATAGTAAAGTTTATTTGTCCATATATGCTAATCTCAGACTTGGTAATTAATTGTTACTGTTCCACTTCACCAGAAAATGTAGCAACATCTGCTATCACAAAAAAGTCTACTCATATCTTCAAATCACTGGGCCAAATTATTCACTTCTCATGAATATTGTCACTTCTAGTTTTAAGAGAAGATAGCCCAGCTTGCCAAGGCTCCCACACTTTTATGCCAATAAGGAAAAGAATTCGCAGCTTTAGACAAATTCTTTTACTAAATAATTCTTTGCTCATTCAGAAGTGAAACACCTAAATACAGGAACAAAGCAAGGAAACCTTCCTATTTCCTACAGGGAATACTTGAGGAATTCAGATAAAAGTATTGCAGCATTTGGAGAAGGTAAGGTCACTGATTTTCCACACAACATAACAGAACATAAGTGCTACCAATAACAAATGGATTCCCATGGTCTACATATGCATATTTCTGTATACACACATATATATTTAATATACATAACAGAAGAACTGTTTATGCTATCAAGTCTTTTCTGGGCTTTTTGAGGGACCAGATTTGAGTGTTTCAAGAACAATGTAATGGGCTTCAGAGCTGGGGAGCACTGAGAATTTGTAAAGACAAAAATAGTTTATCTAGGCCATTATCAATAGAATTGCAACTAAGGTTCTGAAAAAAAAAGTTAGCCATAGCTAAAAGAACAATAAAAATCCGCACTGCAACATCCTACAGCTACAGGAAGCATTAGCACATAAGACATATGCAACATAATTTAACCAATCCTCATCTACATTTATCCATGAAAATAGGGAGCTATTGGATGTTAATAAATGTGAAAACTCTACATAAGGCTACCTGCATACAGGACACTCAGCCCTCCTGTAAGAACAGGAATCTATCACTTACCTACCCTGGGAACCTGAAGGCCCTTGTGTCTGTCAGGAAATCCTCATCACTCACTGCTGATGCCAAACCAAGGCCACAGTTTCACATCAATTGCTCAGCGCCCTACCTGTATTAAAATGTTACCCTCCTTTCACCCACACCTTAGTGCTCTGGCTGCCCTTGGGAAAACTTCCTAATCTGCCACATGAGCATCAGACAAAACCACTCCAAACCACTTCAGCTCAGAACAGTGCCCTGCTCCAGCTCCATCTGCAGCCCCAAAGGCTTTTGTACAGGCAGAATGCAGGAGGGAGGGCCGTGTAGCAGCACCTGCCTAAGTGAAAGTTGCCACTGAAGTGCTCAGGAGCAGAAACAGCTTAAGCTGGTATCGCCATCAAACGTGTTGGATCATGAAAACACAACCAAAGGGTGTAGTTTCACAGGATGTGAGCTTGGATAGCAAAGCAGTTTTAAGTTCCCACCCCATCTGCTCATTTCAGTGATCCTGTTTACAGCACAGCTTCACAAAGGGTTTTACTGACACAACAAAAAGATGGCAAAGTCTGGTGCAGGGCCAGGGGAGAAGCTGGCTTCACTGCTGAAGCCAAATCTTGTGAAACGACACCCTAAGTGTTTGTTGTGGAAAGAACAGCCTGTCTGGTAACACTTGCCAAAGATTCACCAAACACCTGCTCCAAACCATCAGAACCCAGACCCAGCAAATACTCCAAACTCTGTTCGAAGATTTATTGAGGTGATGCAGCCAACAAATAATCTGAAGTTGGAATATCAACTGTAAGACTCAAAAGAAAAAAAAAGTCACCCTGCATTTTCAGATTTTTCTGCAATTTGAAGACTGAGAGGTGTATTAAAATAGATTTTATAAATCATTTAACCAAAATGAAGATGCGACAGCTGGCAAGGGAGCCAAGAAAACTTTCTGCTAGCACTTTGTGAAGAAGAAGCTGCAGAACAAGTTTCTCTTAAAAAAAGGGTTGTAACCGGTTTATCAGGTTAGAGGAATTCGTGAGTTCTTCCACCTCTCCCCCCATCCCATTTGTTTCCAAAAGCTCATTTAACCAGCTTGTTTCTTGCTGAATTTGCTGAAAATAAATTGTACCTGCAGCTCAGCTAGGTGATCAATAGGCATCCAAACATGCTTGAGGGAACTGGCAATTTGCTATCACCTGATAAAGTGGCAACCACTCCGTATTTTCAATTTGAGCATTATTTTGGGGAGTAGTGGGGGGCAAAGGCCCAGCTTTGTCTCTCTCTCCATAAGAATATGAATCAAAATATTCACTGGTGTATTTGATTCAGTATATTCAATCAGCAAGACAAGGAGAGTCTTTAAAACAAATTTTTAATATTTTAATATCAATCCATAGATTAAAAATGAATGTTTTTAGTAGGTCCAAAAGCAAAGCCAGGTCTCACATGAGAATGTCTCCCTTTTTATGTATATTTTTCAAAGAAAGATGGTAATTACAGCTGAATACTGCAGACAGTTCTCCAGCATTATTAGCTCTTCTTAGACATCTTTTTTTCAGGAAGACATGCAAATATTGCCTTGCAAAAGGAAAGTAACATGTCTTAAGGCAAGTCATGCTGATTCAGCCAGGTTTTCTATATGGGAGGGATTAAGAAATTCACAACACTTTCAACTTCGTATGGGATCTTTAACTTAGAGCCCCTGTGGCTACAAACTGAGAAACACATGAGGATGGCAGCTTTTTGATGACAGAGTAATGGGGCTGAGAGAAAGGCAAAGTTCATTTTGGTTTTGCTCTTTAAAAGCAAGGTTCCATTCCTACAAGGTTTCAGAGAGCAGCCTGAGAATAACCGCTCTCCCTTAAAAGCTTGCAAAGTGGGGAACTATAAAGCTACAGCAATTAACTAGAAAAATATAAATAACATGCTAAATAAGCCAGTCCTGTGATTTGGGGATCTGAACAATGAAACTGGCAAGAATGTCCCAGTCATGCAGGAAGAGAACTATTCCCTTTGGTAAGTAGTGTAGTTGATACATGTTTAGAAGCTTAGATCACAGACTCAAGAGAGTTCCAAATACACACTTGAACAAGAGATCTCCCACTTTGTTAAATAAAAATCCTCAGTTTTCTACTCAGTAGCATTTTACAACGTCTCAGCAGCTGTGAGTTCACCATTACGGGTCTCACATTAGAGGTAAGTTATTAATGCCATTTTGAACCAAATACATCAAGCAAGGGGCTCCCAAAGGGCAAACATTTTATAATTTCAGGTAACTATTTCCCTGACATTTGTACATACTCCACTCCTATAAAGGAAAGCTATCACAACCCTGCACATCACCTATGAGAAAATACAGATGGATCCCATAGCTGCAGTAGTACCTCTGGAATCAAATGCTTGTTACCCTGGACAAGTACAGTATTAAACACCTTGCAACAAAACATACAGAGCATATGCTTCAGCAAGCAGCTTGGTTATTTGGGGGCAGTGTGCCTCAGGACTTTACCTTGTACAATTGCAACAGCCAAAATTTATTGAGAAGGAACCCTACTTCAGAAAATTTCAAGACAAACTCAAGTAGTAAGTGTACAAAAATATGAAGTAAAATTAAAAAGATGCATTATTTGATGAAGTGCCTGGCTAAAAGCAAGACCTGACCACAGGCTACAGGCCTTTGGTAGACCCATCATTGCTGGAAAGTGAACTATACAGCAATAGAAGGAGACTTTCTGTGGTCAGGGGAATGACTCCAGACCCACAAAAGCTGATCTGCTGTTTGCCAGCTACAAATCACTGATTCAGAACTACAGAATGTTTGAAGTTGAAAGAGGCCTCTGAAGCATGGATAAAAGTTACAATGGATTTGTGCTCAGTGGTTCTCACTTCCCTCTACGTGTGGAGATTGGGAACCCAAGGCAAAAAACCAGAAGCAGACACAAAACTTTCATTTACATGATTGAGATATGTGCTAAGGTGAGCAATTTTCAGCTGCATCATCAATTTTCTACCACAGTCCAGGCAGGGTGTGGAAAGCTAATTTCACATACTCTATAACATTATCTCAAATCAAGGTACAAGTTCCTTTTCCTCCTCCATTTCAAATAACCACTTCAACTACCTGTTGCTTTTGCTAATCAAAATGCTTAACTATGAAAAAAATGTGTTGTCACCTGATTCATCCTTAAAATACATGATGCAATTAAAATATCCCGTGGACTTGTCTTCAAAAATGCAGGAAAGGATTTACTAATAAAGAATATGGGGTTTTGCTTTTTGCCACCACTGTAAGTGGGAAGTTGAATTAATTCTCTCCTAATTCCCACAGGAGTCAGGACACAGAGGGGAAGGGAGAAGAGTCTAGGTAAGGTGATGGAACTGGCCACATCACAACTGGCATCCAACAATTAACAGCAAAATCATTATTTAGTTGCATAGATATGCAAACAAAAAGGAAAAAAATTGTTGTTTTTCAAGAGTCTCTACCCACCTACACACAAAGGTAGTATTTCCTTTTATTTGCTAAAGCAGACCCACCTACAGTGCAATTTACAGCAATAAGATACAATCTCTCATAAAGTATTGGGTATAATTAAAGTGTGTCTGTTATAAAGGTAAACAGAGTGTACTAGGCTAAGCTGTTCCAGATGTCTTTAGTGCAAGATCTGGGACAAGATCAAACCTGCAGCTGCACATTTTCTCAGGGGTTATTATGGAGCTTTAAAAAAAAAAAAAAAAAATCACCTCTTGGTCCTGGACTCTAACAAAACAAATGCAAGCAGAACAAATGCCAGTGCAGCCAATGCTGACAGATGTTAGGCCACATAGAAGTTACGTGTTCAGAGACACTCCAGAGTGTAGTGTTAACCATGCAGTATCAAAGAGGGTTAGGACCAAGTCTGCCAAGTTATCTGTGTCACCAGAAATTACAGCAACATGAACCTGTTCTACTGCCTAAGCAAGTTTCTGCTGAAACACACCTACGAATGATTCAGACAAGGTGTGGAAAGGCAGGTTTATATGTTACACAAAAATGTGCTATTGTATTTTTCCATTCAAGCACATTTCATGCATAGAAAAGATAGTCAAAGTAAGCAAACTTTTGGGAACTGCATTATGTGTACACTATTTGTGCTAAGTTTTTTCAAGTAGCTTAAGTCTTCTTGAGCTGTAAGTATCATACAAATTTTAGATTTACTGTCTCAATGTGATATTAAATGAGACAAAGAGCAAAACTACAGACATCAGAAAATAATCAAACCAAATCACTTTATAATCCACTCATTAATCTCATCTGTAAAAGAATGATACACAACAAGCATATCTGATGTTACATGAAAGATTTTGAAGATTTCAGCTGATTTTAAGAATAACAAATGAGAAAAAGGTTTTCAATATACATTAGAGCAGTGAACCTGTAGATTAGAATGTACCATGTGAAGTTTGAAATTTTGATTAGCGCTGCTTTATTAAGCAGTACTCTTACTGGCCTACTCTTTCAAAGCTTAAAAGAAACTTGAAATAAAAGTAGACCTATCAAAAAAAAAAAAAAAAAACAACAGAAGTCAGATCTTTCAAGGACTCACAGCATCAACTCAAATAATCTGGTATCATACACAACTGTTTCAGAATTATGGAGTTCCCATTTCAAATGGTTCAGGTCTCTTTTGGTTTAGCTTAAAAACAAGCATGAAAACTTGGCTAGTGATTTCAAAGTGAAAGACAAAACTAAAATCCGTTTCCTTTTTCAAATCCTTTAAGTCTCATTCACAGGCTTCACTCTGAAGAGCCCCTGCTCCCAAAAGCAGCAGCTCACCTGCTGAAGAACCCGGTCCAGTGGTTCAGCTTTGCCCAGTCCCTCTGGTGTTAAGCCGCTGACTTCGCGACACTGGTCACTTAAGTCCAAGTTGTCTGCTTTCACCAGGGATTTGTGTAGTGTCCCTACCTAAAAACATTCAAGAAATTATGGACAAAAGTGAGGAACAATCGAAATAGTTCTTTCTAACATTGTGTTGACACTGCAGAAAAATCAGAAAGGTGCAGTATCACCTCCCGATAAACGCCAGGAGAAAACGCATTTGTCTATTTCACAAATCGAAACCTTTGGCCGCGGTTTCTCTCCCTCCCACCCCGGAGAGCCACGCTCTCTGCTTCGCAGTATCCAAGCCCATTTCGTGGGAGGCCTTTTGCAGTTAGCACCGACTTTTGCGGGAGTTGTTAAATACAAAGGGAAGATCACTAAATATTAAGGCAGTTTCGTGAATCCACTAATGAAATTGATAGTGCTGTTTGTTTTATCAGAGCCCTTCATCTCTAGGGGGTTATTTATGATAGGGCTTTTGGGGAGAAAAAAAATACTAGAGATGACTTTTAGGTTGGCCTAAGAATTAAAAGAAGTCAATATTCTCTTAAAGGTTATCCAAACATTGGTTAAACAAACAAAAAGCAGGCCCAAAGGGTCCAACGGTAACCGTGAGCCGGCTCCCAGGGAAGCGAGCACGCTCGGAGCCACCGGGGGGAACTTTTTGTTTTAAAGCTTCAAAAGTCCGTAGACATCCTCGAAGCTGCACATGATTTAAGGCGGACGAGGCAGTGGGGTGTGGAAGCGGCCAAACTTTCTTGAAAAGTTACTCCTTCCCTGAAGACGGAACAAAAAGGAGCTCCCCGAGCGAGCGGCCCGGGCAGGGAATGAGCCCCGGGCTCGGGCCCCGCGCCCTCCCCTCCCCTCGGTGCATTTGTGAAATGAACAAACGGCTCCGGGCAGGCGGCGATGCCCGGCACAGCCCGCTCGCCCCGCGCCGGGGAACGCGCCCTCGCCCCGGATATCGAAGCCATACCTTCTTGTTCTGTAGATCCACAACTTGCCACACCAAGAGAATTAGTTCCCTCTCATCCGAACCCAGTTTAGCCCCATATGCACCAGCTGTTGCCCCAAACAACACCACCAAAGAGTCACTGTGCGAAGCCGTCATGACCACAGGGGGAAACAACTACAATCAAAAGCAGAGGTCAAAAAAAAAAAAAAAAAGAGGAAAAAAAAGAAAAAGCAAAAGAAAGACACACTAACAAACAAGGAAAAAAAAATTAAACCAAAAATTTCCCACAAGGCTCACCCCCTACCTCCAAGTAATCAAAGGGAAAAGAAGCGAACGAGAAGTCACGATATAAAGAGGAGAGAAGGAGCTATTTAGGATGTTGGGTATTTGAGGAAAAAAAAACATGGAGAAAGAAAGCGCTCATCTCTACCTGTTCCCGGTGATCTCCTTCCCGGGGCCGATTGGGAGATGAAATTAGCAAGCTGTGGGTTTCTCTACCTCTGACATCATGGCAGCTCAGTCTGGGCTTGGGCTTTTTTTTTTTTTTCTCTCTCTCTTTTTTTTTTTCCTTCCCTCTTCCCCTTCCCCTCTCCTGAGTTACCTGCCCTTGGTGCAGCTCATGTGACTCTAGTCAATCTCCCAAAGGGACAAGGCCATTGGGCCTCTGGAAAAGGTGTAGGAGGGACGGAGGGAGAATCAACGCCTGGCAGATCCGGCCTGATTGGTTTTTGAAGGAGATCAGAGGCAAACTCCCTTTCTCTGTTGAATTCTGCCTGCAGGAAGTGCCTCTACCTGCTTTCAGCGCGGCGGGTGCCGCCCGGCGCTGGGTGCGGGCTGTGCGCGGCACTGGGGGCTCGGTGCGATCCGACCCGCGCCCCGTTCGGGGCAAATCTGAACAATTTACGTGGCTAAAACACAATTTATGACTTAGCACTGAATTCCACGAAAGCAAAGTCTTTACCTGCTTCTAAGTAATTGCCCTTTGTGCACGTTGCTGTGTGTGTATCCAGCCACCGACACCAACGCTAATGTGTAATGAAAGTGTAACATTCCACACGGATTTTTAATAGATATTCCAGGCAGAGAGTACTTTGCAATTTGGGCCCTGTCTTTAATATAATTTGTGAAGATGGGTCTCAATAGAACAATTCTTTTTGTTTTGAGAAAGGATGTGTCTAGGAAGTTTTGCAAAAACACAGTGTAAAACCTGCATTTTCTCCCCTACAAGTGCTGGATAAGGAGCTGTCTCCCGGGCATTAACTGCAGTCCAAGGTGGGCAGCTTTTCTCCACTCCTCTCTCCTCTCTCACTGGTGAGACTACAACGGGATACACCACCAAGTTTAGCTGCTATGAAAACACTCCTGCTTAACAGCAGCGGCAATATTTGTAACATTGGGGACTGAGAAAAATTTCAGGGATATTTTCAATTTGAAATTTTAAAGCAGAAAAAAAAAAGATCAAAAGGCTTCTAAACTCTTTTGAAAGTTATTTTTTTTCTACTGCCACCACTGATGAGTTACTAATGTTTTTTAAAGGCCAAATGCTTCAAGTTAGACTAGTCATAATTTTTCTTTTGTTTCATTAAGTCTTCAGTTTATATTTCAATATTAGTGTTGTGTTGAAACAGAGTTTTTACTGAACAAAAATTGGTTCTGCTATTTAGCTACTGATGTCTATCCTGGGAAAATGAAGATCTGGGCATTTAACTATGAATATCTGATGGCTTAAATTATTAAATCACATTTTCTCGTCTTCTTTCAACATTCCAATTTTATAATTGATTAATTATAGCAGTTATTATGGACCTCCTTCTAGCAAGCACTGATTCCTCATGCTAACACCACCAGCAAGACTAATTCCATTTATTTTAATGAAAACAAATTACAGTTCAATGATGCTGTTCAATGTGAGGTACCTTAGAATTCATGTTTTACAAGTATTTACCTAACAGAGGCCATGCAGGAAACCTTGCACAGGTGCATCTCACTGGACATCACAAGACAGTTAAACACCTCTCAGCTGTTGTCTCTGCAACTCACGCAGCTGCCTGAGAAGCAATCCTGGAAATACTTTGTTACAGAAAGGACAAATTCTTGAACAAAGTTGAAAACTTTAAGCTCCAACATGTATATATTTATATATTCAAAATATTTTCAGCATTGTATTTTCTAGCATTGCTGAATTCATGCCACAGCTATATTTTCCTCTGTCAATGCATTTCCAGAAGTACTTGGTAGAATAAAACCCCATTCATTTTCCTTCTGTTATATCCTTTGGATACAGTGGCAATGAAACAGTGTAACAGACTGTTATTGAGTGTGGGATGATTCTTATCCCTGAGGTCTGTAATAAGGACCATAAAAATGATTGCAAGTGTGAGAACTGTTCCTCTTCCCAACCTGTTCCCTGCCTCCCAAACTCACACATATATATGGAGGTGTTTGGAGAGAGGCAGTGTTTGTACAAATAAGTGCATATACAGATTAAGTGTAAATACAGATTTTAACTGTAGCTATGTTCACAGAAAAAAAAATTCCAAGCTGTGGCAATTTAGCTGTCTTCATGAGGATGTCATTTTGTAGCCCTAATATGTAAGTACTTCCTACATAATGGGATTTTAATTAGCAGATTTCTATAGAAGATCAAACACATGATAAACTCTTGGCCAGGTTGACACATATGCTCACAGGCTCCAGTGAACTGGCTCAGAGAATGCCAATACATATGTAGTTGTCTTTAGGATCTAATGTGAAAGAAAAATGGTTGTAGTTCACTCAGAGCAATATCTCAGATTAAAGAAATCCTCCTCAAATAAATGACAAACACCCTTGAAAATTGATTTGAAATCTACACATGGTATTGAAGGCTGGTGAGCCCAAAAGCTTCCAGGCTTCTTACAATTATATTAGTTCATCTCATAAAACGTAGCCTCTCTTCATAGAAAGCCCATCTGGTTTCTACTTTTAGACTGTCTTGACTCATATAATTCTACTGTTACTAATTTATCTGAACTATTCTAGCTAAATGAACTTAAAACATATTCTAAAGTGTTTAAAAACAACCCTTAAATAAATGCTGGCCTTCCTGCAATATTAGACATTTCAAAGTATCAGATTATGTAATCAGCTTTTCATTCATCTTCTATCCACAATCCTTCCATTCTCTGCTCTGAACTACACTAGCAATTTATTGACCTAAATAATGTAAAGGAATGACATCGTATGTCTCAACAGAACAGCAACAGGATCCAGTTCCTGAAAAACATATGGGACAAGCCCCTGTACACTGAGCATAGAAAAGTTAATTTGTAACCAAGATCTTGCTGAAATAGTTATTGCTCACCTTTAGCTTTAATCCTGGCAGGCATATTTAGAGAGGTCCATACAAGGATTATGTCTCATAACTGAAACTGGGTGGAGAAGAAAAGTTTTAAAGATGGACACTCATTGTTATGCAAGCTCAGTACTGAGATTATTTTCTTATTAATCAAGCAGTTAAAACTGTAAAATAGATCAGTTTTACAGTTAGATCACATGAGACCATTGAAGACACTCATTAAAAGCATTGTGCTTGAATGGATAAATTTGTAGTGGCATTTTCATTCAGGGAAGGGAAGGGAAGGGAAGGGAAGGGAAGGGAAGGGAAGGGAAGGGAAGGGAAGGGAAGGGAAGGGAAGGGAAGGGAAGGGAAGGGAAGGGAAGGGAAGGGAAGGGAAGGGAAGGGAAGGGAAGGGAAGGGAAGGGAAGGGAAGGGAAGGGAAGGGAAGGGAAGGGAAGGGAAGGGAAGGGAAGGGAAGGGAAGGGAAGGGAAGGGAAGGGAAGGGAAGGGAAGGGAAGGGAAGGGAAGGGAAGGGAAGGGAAGGGATCTCTTTTACTACATTATTAAAAATTCCTGTGAACTGAATGTCCTGATGACTGAAGTCCTTTTGTAAAAGCCTGGTAAAAGGAGTATGAAACTTTGAGACATGAGATCTGGAGTAATATCCTGGCTGCATTTAGATCTAGAGAAATACCTCAATAACCTTTCAGAGAATATGGAAGTCAATCATTTGTTCCAAACTAGTATGATATTGATAAGTTATTTGTCCTCATGAATATTTTACTCATCAGTTAAGAGGAGGAAAATAATGATGATATTTATCCCTGCAAAATAGTTTGAAATACCCTGAAAAAAGTGAATTAACTTTGAAGTTGGGTCTAATTTCAAAATTGGCTATGGTGGCAAGGCAAGGATGTGCACCAAAAGATGTCCAGAGGTCTCTTCTAGCTAATTTTTTCCTATGATTTTGAGAAACAGAGATATTAAATTGAATAAGTATGGAGCCATAGAGATAGTAGTAAATTCTCTGCATGCCTCAGCTTCTCCAAACTGAACTGGCACTGGAAGTAAAAGATCTGTAAGTGATGTGTAAGCAAATGTGAGAAGACATTTAAATTTCATACCCATTCAGTCCTTAACTCCTGGATTGGATTGTAATACACTGCAGCAATATTTGCTGAAGGAGGAGCTTACAGTAACTCCTGAAACATAAACCCATAGGTAAAGAATTTTCTGGCATCCTTTCTTTAACAGAAAATGAGTGGGAAAAGGCATGGGAACGAGTGCTTAGTAGTGTTCTTTGATTGCTGTCCAGATGTTTGGAGAGATCTGATCTTTTGGTCTGCCAGGTAGTTGTGCCATGATTACAATGCACTGTAGAAGCCTCGAAATAATTTCCATTGAGATAGCCACAAATGCTCAGCAGTGTGCAGAAGAGCTTCAGAACTGTGGTTCTGATGGATTTTACCCTGCAGATACCAGCACCACCAGGCCACACTGGAAGCATTCACTTAGAATCCTGTGTCAGTTGGAATTTATTTCTATTGACTTAAAGGTAAGTTAAAACATAAAATTGGTGACTAGACAAGATAAATAAAAATGAAATTACTTCCCCTATTATTTTACATGGCTTCTCTTCTTCATGGGATGACAATCAATGCAGTGGTTTAATCTGACAAAGATTTTATATGTGCTCAGTTGCCACTGGAATATGCTGTGAGTTGTTTAGCCAAGTTTCTCCAAATTACACTTACCAGGCTTTTGAAAGCATTTAGTTTTCCGCCAAACTTGTGGACAGATCAAACATGCTTGCATAGTAGCGTCCTTCATAAATATTATCATAGATTTACATTAAACTTAACAGTTTATAACAAATAAACTGAATTTCCTTTCTTTTTAAAATTGGAAATAATGCCATCTGTCAAATAATTTACTGAACAACTTTCTGGATTTAGAATCACTGAAATGATTGCTGACCCTCTGCAAGCCCCCTTGTCCAACACTGGCTTACTGCCAGCACTGCCAGCACATTGAACCAGCCAGTATTTTGTCCAGCTGTGACTTGGAAACCTCCAGGGATGACCCATTCCAGTGCATTGCTGCACTGCTTTGCTGATGAGAAACTTTCTCCTGGTTTCCAATCTGATCTCATTGCTAAGTTTTTAAATAACTCACTGCAGCTAGTTGAGACAGGATCTTTATGCTATGGTAAATTCTACAAGCCATGTGCTACAATTCCTGTTACCTAATGAGATGAATATGCAAGTACTTCCTGACCCTCTCAATCCGCCTTACCTGGGATTCAAAATTGACTTCGTGTGAAGCTTTATTGCCTTTACAACCTGCCTAAATATATTTCATTGCAATTGCTTCTTTTTTTTACTAGTCACAGGTATAGTATAATATGAGAAAGAAAATTCAAAGGAAAATATCCTTTTTGTGGCAGGTTTTTAAGCAAGACTGACATTCAGTCTTAGATCAGAACACTTCTATATACTAACCCATTCTCTCTTTGCCCCCTGAAAGGATATAGCATTTTACAAGTCTGTCAGTGTAAATATCCAACAGTAAAGAATTTCCTTTTTAATGATGAAGTTAATCTAGTGAGGTATTTGTTACATAAGCTATAAAGGAAAGAAATTCCATTACCAACATTCTTGCTACCATCACTATTGCCCTAGTGAAAGGAGTAAAACATAAATTGATAACACTATCCACTGCAATAGCTAAAAGCCAAAATGCTCTCTGTTATTCCCTAGTATTTACATGCAATTAAACAGAATAATCTTCTGAATTAATAAATAATAAAATTTAAAATTACACATTTATGGTTCAACAGGATAGAGTTATACCCTCTTGGGAAAAGATCAAGAGTTTAACTCCTCATAATAGTAAATGAGAATGACGTAATATCTACATAAAGCATTTAATTTGGGCCATTTTGTACTTTATATTTTAACAGACCAACTCAGAGACTTCCAGTCACAGGAGTAGCAAGACAGAAAATTCAGTAGTGCTTTACTCTTACAGAAACCTTCTGTAACACTCCTTCAATGAATCAATGATATTCAGCTTGTCATATTCCCACACAGTGTACATTCACACAGTACTGCTAGAAAGTTCTCAGAAGTTCACTGAACCACAAAATCACTGATGTTTCAGGGTGAGAAGTGGCCACAGGCATCTGGAACATTGGATTCCAGTCACCCATTTCCAGTCACCTCTGCATGCAAACACAAAAACCAAATAGGAAACATAAGACCTGTAAAGGTTGTTATCTACATCCAAAGATCTGCATGCTCCACACTGCTCTCACTTACTGAGAGCTGATAATCAGTGCTGCAATGCTGCAGTGGTGAAAGAACTGATCATCAAATACAAAGGACTGTACACTGGAACTCCAAGCTATTCAATGAAAAACAACTGTAAGGATTACATGATTAATGATGAATTGATGCAGGTTACATCTCCTCAAGCTTTACTGAAAACTGACTGATACTGGTTTCTCTCATGAGATTATCTTGGCAGAAATTACTAATCTCTGTTCATTCAGATTGTACCACAAGCTCTCAGCTGACATAAAAACCTTCATAAAAAGGAAGGTGTGTTCCAATAATATTTAACTGCTCCGATATTTAACCTGTTTCTTCATTAGAATTTAATTAAACTTGCTCCACATACAGATATGCTAATGCACTTCTTTTTCTCACCACAGTATAAACAGAAGTAAAATATAAATGCAAAACATAAGCAAAACATAACCACCGGTTGAAGTACTTGGGCTTTGAGAATACTTCATTGAAGCATTTTGTAAAATAAATTGATGAATGCAATTATGTGCAACCAAAATAGACATGATAGGACCTATCATTCAAAGATTTCCTGATCTTTCACCTTGATTATGTTTATTTTGCTTCACTTCACTTCTACCAGCAATTGTTACATACCTAAGATCTGACAAGGGGATTTCAAACACACCCTGTGTCCTATTCTATCCAATCCAAGGGTGGCATAATTTCCCCAAACAAGCAAACCTCTTGATAATTTTTTTTTGTACTTCTGTTTTCATCACCCTGTCTTGAAAGTACAAGGTCTTTAAAAAGTCTTGTCTGACTCATGACTACCAGCCTCTAGCAGAACTAATGCCAATTTCTAGGAAGATTAGATGAATTTATTTTCTGCTCTACCATTTGCAGCTTGATAAGACAACTACAGCTTTTGCAAAATAATCTGATTTTTTTTCTATAGCACCTCTAAATTCATGGAAGACTCTACTTCTCATTGAACTGTATTATATAGTTACAGTCATATCAGTAGAGTCATCAGATCCTCACTCAAATAAATTTCCTTGTTCTATTCAACAAATGCCCTTTCACTTTAACCTCTGAGCATGATTAAACAAGTACCTCTTGCTTTGGCCTGATGCTGGATCCTACACACTGTGGAAGTGAGACAGAAGTAATGTCCTCATAGATACATCTGGGTGATGCAGGAGAGTGATATGGTTTCCTGAGAAGAAATATTCTCAGAGAAACATAATGCACAGTCAGTAAATGTACTCAGACAGAGAGAAAACAGGTATACCTAGATTATTCCTTTTGGCACACTGTAGAAATTTTAAATTGAAGACGCCATATGATGCAATTCAGTGCATTTTATCACTTAACAGCTATAGAATTGCTTTATAAGCACAGATAATAACTAAGCACATGCAAGCAGGTGAAATTCCCTTCCCAGCAAGTTGGAGTTGTGATAATATACCCTGACAGAGCTGTTTCATAAGTGCCAGTACTACCTCACCTCCTTTTCACAACCCTCTGCTAACGTGGCACACCCTTGTTTGACAGGAAATGTCACCTTGTGTTCGGTCATTCCTTGTTTTCCTCAAACAATTATTTCAGCCATGGTGTCACACGGTTAACATACATTAAGATTTTGCCTTTTCTACACTGAAATTCCTGGTGGTGAGGAAAAAGAGAGCCCGGGGGCACAGGAGAGAAGGTTACCTGGCACATTCTGGGAGCGGCTCTGCACTGACTTGGGTGAATGCAGCCATGATAGCGATGATAACGCTCTGGCTCTGGGTGAGGGAGATGTCTAGGACATAACTAACTTTTAACCACTCTTTTCCAGACTAAAGTGCTCTGCTTTGTGTGAGAAGGGAGTTTTAGGAGTCCATCCTCTATTCTCTAAAGTGGAGTCATTCCCTCATTCAGTTCAGTTATCCTGGAAAAAACAGGACTGGTGGGAATGGGCACCCAAGGGGGCACTTCTGCCTGCTGGGTCATGAATCCATGGCTTTAGGGCACGAATCCATGGCTTTAGGGCACATCCAGCTTTCCTCGGGCCAGGTACTCTGAACACCTGCAGCCTCACTGAGGGCAGTCAGGCCAGCTGTCACTGTCACACTGAGTCACCATGGGCAGCATTTCACACCTACTTTATATAGACATAAGATGCAAGATTGTGAAATTAGGTCTTCCTGTCTCTTCAAAACTCTGGATTACATTTTATCTATGCAGGAATCTCTATCGGAGGATGTATAAAACATCAAATTTTTGATAAATTAATGTGTAAACTTCTCCTTTTCTCACAACACATCTAGCAAAATTGACTTTAAAACACATTTTATATTTTTCACTGTTATCAAAGCCCAGGATCTATCTATCCAAATCTTGTGAATCTGTTTGGTTTAGGGGAACAAGGTGGAGCCCACCACCTTCAATCAAGGATTGGCTGCTTTAATCAAAGAGATGTGAATAGCTTGCATTCTCAACTTTTGATTTCCACAATGCCTGTTTGTTTTACTTAAGGCTAGCAGTCCCTGTTGCCAAGGAATTGCTAGGGAGCTAAGCCACACCTTTATGAATATACTTAGCACTTCCTGCTCTCTGCAGCCTTAAAAGCAGTCTCCTCTACTCCACAGAGATAATTGGAGGTTAAAAAAACATAAACATCTACATCTTAGGATCTTGCCTGGCTGGCAAAGCCACCTGTCTTTGTGCTCTTGTTAAATAGTTCACACAAGGTCTTGGGGAAGTGTTTACTATAAGTTGTATTTTTCAGAAGAATTCCATGTTTGGGATGGTGATAATATGTTTCTTACCCTTTCATCTGTTTGAATCCAGAGCTTCCATTGGTGGCTGCTTTGTGACAGAAGGAAATGAATTGGTGTGTTCCTCTGAAATCCCTCTGGGCTGGTGCAGATGCTGTAGGCTGACTGGTAGCTCCAGCACTCAGGGTAAGGGTTCATTATTTGTAATACATGTAAACAACCCTCTCAGTGCTCTGAGGCATCTCCATGGTGTAATTGCTAGATCACTTGCATCCTCCTTTTTCTGCTTCATCTGTAATTCAAATTATTATATAGAAGGATTTGTCAGTCCTGTTGATGCTCAGTAATTACATCAATCTCAGGAAGCTGTTTGCTGTTTGTTTGGGGTTTTTAACATAGTTTACTTAAAGAAACAACTTTTAAACACACATATATTTAGTGCTATAAAACAAATCTAAGCATAGAGCTCATTGCTGAAACTTATGCTATCTAAAAATGCCTAAAGCAGGCAGAACATTCATATTAGGAACATTCTTACTGAAGAATCAGTCCCACAGTTTCATAGATTTCTCTCTTTACCCTTTCCTCTGATGCAAAGTATAAAACTATCTTTTGTTTTATTGTCACTGCTTACTGCAAATGGGAACTGTGGGAGACTTCAGATTCCCACTAAAGATTTCTTACAGTTTTCATGACAAGTTATAAATGATAGCAGCTTCTAAGGCTTGGGTGGGTAGTAGGGATGATTAATAAGATATGGTTACTGGCACAGCAGTGAGGTGGAGTAGGTGTGAGTAATTCTATTCTGTGGGAACTTAATCAGAATCCTCTGGTTCATGGGCATGAAAGAATTTTATATTCCCAGCATTTCTAAGAAAGGACAGAAAACCAACAGCACCTTAGTGCAAGTTTCCTTAGGATTTCTATACAGAGGAAGATACAGGCGACAACAGAAAACAAACAAAAAAATTGGAATCAGTTACTTTATTGTTACTTTTTTATTGGAATGAAATCTGTAGTGCACATTAGAATTATGTAGACTCAAAAGCAGTGGGAAAGGATTCTCACTTGAGGACCTAGAACTTGTTATACAGGCCTAAAAGCACTACAGGGAACAGACAATGTATTTGAGGATGGAGCTTCATTGCTTCAAAGGAATAGCAGTCTCCACAATAGTCTCAACATATTGTTGGGGGGCAGAGAAGGAGGTTGTGTGCATACACATAATGAAACTAAACTAGTGGGTGTAAAGTAACAGCCAGTTCCATTTATTTGCACAGTTTATCTATAGTAGCAACCAAAGCCCCAGTAGGCAAACAGCCTGGACAGCTGCTGTGGAAGAATGGATTCCACAGCTCTGCAAGGATTTCATGTGAAGCAACACCCTCTTACTGGGATTAGCTGCCTTACTCAAGGCCAGCCTCAAAGGGATTTACAAATGCACTATATGCCCTTATTCAGAGTCATAGTAATGTCTTCATTGTTTGTGGACAATATGCTGCATCAGAGACATTTGGTTTTTTCTCCTAATGTAGAAGAGAAAACACCCCTTCCTTAGAAAAATCATAAGGGATTGGTAATATGGGGATTAAGCAGGCAGGATTATACAGTCTCAGCTGAAAGAAATAGTGTATGACAACTGACAAAAACTGTTAAGTGCCTTTCAGGAAAAGGGATTATTAAGCCAACAGTTCTGCAAGCTAGGCCCACAGTTCCTGGCTCTTGGGCAACAAGTATTCATTATCAAATACTGCTATTTAATATAAAATGTGCTCTCTTCAGTCTTCATGTGCACAACACAATCAAGGCCAGAGGACAAAACCACATTTGTCACATTTCAACAGGGAACTTGGTTTGACATTGGGCATGATGGGTTGTACAGTGGGTTAGGGATACTGAGGGAAAGGATGGGCACTGCAATGCTCTTAAATTCATAAAACCACAGTTCCTACCTTTATTTTTAATACGAAACAAGCAAATGTATGCATCAAGCTGTTGTAATGTATAAAGAAAAATTAGTATGGGCATGAAGCACTGAGGAGTTTATTTGATCTACTCTCCTTGACTGAGACAAAAGACAGTAATTTCAAGAGCATTGTTTATACATGAAGGAAAATCAGAGTTCAGGGATCTATTTGTTTCTTTAGCCCTTTAGAAATAAATATATAGACTGCTTGAACTGCTTCAATATCAAATTTCAAAGAATCAAAATATTAAAGTTCAGTTTCCTAATCTATTTCCTGAATTAAAATACATCTTTCAAACAAGGCAACATTAACATTTGGATAGCAAACTCCTCAAAACACATGATCCCACATTACAGACAAATATATATCTATATGCACATATACATAGCCCCTTTGTTACATATTCATTTTCATTCCTCACCTTTCTGTTCCCTCAGAGTTCTCAAGTTTGGGCCAAAGGCATATACTTGATCTGTTCTCATTTAGCATTTCTGACTTCTTTAATCTTCTTTTAATTCATATTTTTCTATCCTTTCTCTCAAGTATCTGAAAATACAGAACATTAGATGAGTACATACCAATGCAGAATAATCAAATGTCTGTAGAGATCACAGCTTTCCCACAACAGCATTACAAGTATAAATTGAATACATATTTCACACATCATTCACAAATTGCTGCCTCCCCCTGCTCCCCAGTGAAAGGAAGCAACACTTCAAAGAAAAACTGCCTTAGTAGTGTGACATTTACATCTGCTATAAGGCCATTTATGCTTAATTTCACATTTGATTTTGAGTGTGACTCGATAATTTTCCTACCAGCAGTAGATATGACCTTTCCAAGGAATGACTGCATAGGAGAAACATGCTCCTTTCACATAAGTGATTCTTTATGATACCTTTCCTCCACCCCTCCCAGCAGTGCCTTCATGTTTAAGCAGCTTCACCCTGAAGTTACTATAGCTATGCAACTCTTGCTCATTGTAGCCCTTAATAATTGCTTTCAATCTGGATAATGCTGTTGCCATATACTCTGTGTAAGGCTACACCTTAAACAGCTAATAAAATGAAGTTCATGTCAGAACAGCAAGGATTACTTCTGAACTGCTTGACTCAACACAATTTTTTCATGGGTGGTTATGAATAACAAGTGTTCACAGGAGGGTGGTAGAAGCCCTTCTCTTTTTCTCCTCATTACTCTTCCTCTGTGTAACACACACCAACACATGGCCACAGCTGCAGTCCATGTGCCTCACTGTTATTCTTGAGATAACAAAAGGCATGACTGGCAGAAGACTCTCTGAGGTTTCAGGACTCAGGGTATCTGCTCCCACTTTACAATAGCATGAAATTATATTTTAGCCATAATTCTGAAGACATCCTCTCAGCATGGCTTTTGGAAAGGGATGAGGATATACTCCCATTGATAAAGAACACACAAACCAGTTCTGGGTACATCAAACCAACTCCAGCATCAGGCTTTAGTCCAAAGTTGGATCATGACTGAATTTTTGCAAAAAATCCAAACATGATGTAAACTACATTTCTGCAAAAGATTTGGTATTTCTTAGCATTTGCACAGTTTCTCAAGAAGTTTCACTGGGACGTGACAGGTACCAGCAGTGAAGGCAGAATTCAGCACAGAGCTAACTTTTTGCATTCAAGTTCAACAATGCTTCCTGTTAACCAGAGTCAATAGAAATCAGCAAATAAAAGACTCCCCTGGGCCTTGTAAAAATTCATTTACTAGTCATGAGTAGATGATGGGTGAATTCCTGTTGAAAGTTAAAGCCAAAGCTTTATTGTAATTAATTTTTATATAAATTAGCCATATTATACTTCCTGGACTCTGGATCCATTCTGAATAAAGAATGCATTGCTAGTGTCATGTTCAATGTAACCTATTCCTTTGCAATATTTAGATGTATTTTATTTCACCACAGAAAGCTATGCAGTGATGGCAGGTTTTAAGGACATTTGTGATATTTGTCATTTTCATTTTGAACTTTCCAAAACTGTGTCCTTTGCCCACTGTTAAAGGGTGGAATTATATTAATGGAACATGACTGTCATTTAGTCTCTGCAAGGCCACACACTACTTAGGTATGCAGTCAAATATGCTCTAGAGAGCTGCATTTCTGTTCAGCTGTGTAACTATGAACCTCTTCCATGAGATGCTCTAGGAGAGGGGAGTGAGACTGCCCCTGAGCAGTGCTCTGCAGTTACTGCCTTACCTTCAAATCTAATGGTGTTAGCAACTGAATCAACACCTCATACTGAATTTTCTCCTCTGTACTCATTCAAAAAATAATCCTAATTTGTATGTTGATCAAGAAATAGTAGAAGTAACATTAAGCTGTACTTTGACTGCTTTGATGATTGGACCACTGAGTTGATCTAACACTATTCAGACTTGCAAATCTTATATGATGAATTTTGTGTGAAGAGATTCTAGCTTTTGTTTGTTTTACAAAGTATTAGAAAATAAATCTCTGCTCAGAGTTGTGCAACCTCTGCCTCCTCTTTCTCTTTGCTTCCTTCAACTTAATTCTCATAATTCTGCTTAATGTCTTGAGAAGACTTGACAGTCAAATTTTACCCAATGATTAGACTTTTCCCTTTCCCTCCAGATTTGTGTGTTCTCTGGTCCAATTTGAATTTTTTGCCCTGGAGAGGAATATCAAAACAAGTAGATGTATCTGAAACTCACAGTAGGCATGTTCAAACAGTAATAAGTCTCACACTTTTGCACTACAAAGAAAACCACAGGATAATAAACTCATCCAATTTTAAGTATAAAATATGTATGTTTATATACATATAATAATGACATGTGGGAATCTGATACATGACTTTCATAATCTAGAGGTGATAGACAAAAGCCTCAAAGAGCCCTTGGATATTCTTCCCCTTTCCCTTTCCCTTTCCCTTCTTAAATGGGCATTTTTCTTTATAGCCCACCCAGAACTAGGTCACCTTTGAAAATGTTCTTGGGCAGTAACTGCACAATAAACCCAAGGCAAGAAGACAAACATACTCCTGCACCACTGTACAGTTTGTCTCAGTGAGGCAGGTGGAACAAAAGAATATTTTGATTTGCTAGAAAAGAAAAAAAACCTGAGTATTTTACAGGAACTACAGCTCAAAAAAGACAAAAATAGAGGAAGATTTACAGTCCATAAGAACATTCAGCAGCAGCAGTATCTATGTCCTGTATGTTAAATGGTAAATGTCCATTTATTTGTTCAGTGTAGCTTACATCTTTACTTTTAACCCTCACAGCTGAGTAGTAGAGCATTCTCTGCTGAGGATGAACATTAGAGCTTGAACATTTTCTAGTATGCAGATCATGTAGTCAGGCTATGATCCAGAAGGAAAACACAATTCAGCTCTCATGTGGCCTAAAGCTAACAATTTTTCATATTTTGTGTCACTTGTAGCTTGCTAACACAGAATCATGTTTGAATAGCTGGCCTGGCAAAGACCTATTCAGCCTCAGAGTACGGTAAACATTTCCAGACTGGTGTAGAACAAGAGCCACGTGTGACAACAGCCATGTGTGACAACTGCCATGTGTGACAACAGCCATGTGTGAAAGTATTCAATACTGTCACATTGCTGAGAGAATGCTGGACTAGCACTTATGAAACTGCTAAATTCATGGTGGACTGATGCACTGCTCTATCACTTTTCCTCTTAGTGGGCAGGATTACTGCAAAACTGGTTGAGGGTGTTTCAGTCTCTTTGTGTTTTGTTTCATTGCATCATAGAACAAAGGGAACTTTCTAAAACTTTCATATTGAGATAATACCTAAGTCTAAAACTTTATTGGTTTGAATAGTTAACAGACAACAGGCTCACATGACCACCTGCAAATTTGAGTTGCATTCTGAACTTAAACTCTGTTCAGAAAAATCTGAAATTTGACACATGTCTTTTCAAGTAAAGCTCCTGAACACAACTTTTGAAGTTAAATACTGCAGCTAAGCTGGTTTAACAGCTTGGCACTGCCAGAAGTGGGAAGCCCTTGTTGTTTCCCCACTTCTTTTTCCCAGCCTCATGTATCCCATCTCTTTGTACCTGCTGTAGTTGTGGTCAGACTCTGGCTGAGCCAAAACCACTTGTTAATTCACCAGTAAAACCCCTTTTGATCACCAACCAGACTGACTGAGTTCTGCTACTGCCAGAGCACACGTAAACAGAGGGGCCACAGTCAGGAGGCAGAAAAAAGAGTCTCCTTTTAGCAAACCATAAGACTGGCCAAAGCCTCCCTTTCATTACTAACAGAATGTAAAAAGCTGATTTTGTCTTTTTAACCAGGGTTTAGGACTTGTTTTGGCAAGTAAATTTTTGGGGCAATTTTTCGAAGCCTTGACTCTCTAACTACTCTTTAGTTGAACTAAGTCACAGTTTCACAATTTTTTTTTTTGACAGTTGGCTGGGGCCAAAAATGCCATTTTAACTCTAAGCTGCTTTCACAAGTAGTGCTGTGAAGAGGAATCACCATGATATCATGCCCTTACAGGGTCCTTCAAACAAATACTTTAGTGTGACAATAATGTAATCACAGACTTCCTTAAGGAAATTCCTTGGCTGAAGTGCTGTGGCATTCAGTTTAGTCAGTTTAGTACAGACCATATTGATCTAAAGACAAAAAAAATAATGTACTTCAGATGTAGGTACAGAAGAAGACAAAGCAATAAAGTGACAGTAAGCACCAAATTCTTCATCAGTTAATGGGTCATAGTTACTCATAGCTACTTAGCATATTTTGAAATACTCACAGCAACTACTTCAGCCTCTGGGTCGTTGGAATTTTACATTTTCAAATACTTTGAGAGTGACAGCTAGAGTACAGAAGAAGGAAAATGCTGAGGAAAAAAGAACTGTACAGCACTGTACTTAAACTTTTATACCATCAGTGCCTGAGACAGAAATTGATCTTGAATAAAAATGTCAGTGTTTGTTTACCAGAATATTACAAAAACCTGGTGGTGTGAAGGGCAGATCTTTTCAATGCATTAGCTGCACAACCATATGGATTTTGAGTATTCCTTTCAGATAGTTCTGCACACACATCTACAGTAGTATGCACTCTTTAAACAGTTCCTTTTAAAAGTACAACTTTAGTCAGCTACGAAGTGGTTCAGGTTTTCAAGAAAAGACTCCAACTTGATGGCTGGAATAGTAATTTTATAAACACCCTGTCCCCATTTGTTAACCAGCTCTTTGCTCATGAATAAATACCATGCTGCATTTTTCCTCCCCATCCCCACCTTTTAAGAACAAAAGCAGCCTCAGGCCATCGACTCTTCCCCATCACCCTTTTAATCTCTGAGAAACAGCTTCTTTCTCAATTGTTCTTGCTTAACGAATGCAACATTTAACACCCCAGATGAATCAGCACTGAGCTACAAGTAACCTTCTGACTACTGATCCTTCAGCTCCGCAGCACTAAATTTACTGATGAAAGAGCCTGGACTGTGAGCTCCATTTTGGGAGGTCATTTTAGAGCCCACATTTGCCTGCGATACTTTCTCACCTCTCGTTCCTTTGAATCTGTCTCTAGAATTCCAGTACATGCGATTCATTTCTGTGATGTGGTGATTTCTGATTGTCAGAACTCATGTAATCTGTGTAGTTTTTGTTCTTATCTGGGCAGATCGTAGATGATGTTTGAAGTTTAGGGGTTCAGGGTTTAATACAATACTTACAGAAATTCCCTGCATAACCTCACCAAAGATCACAAGGAAGCATTTGAAAAGCTATTGAAAAGACAGCAGCTCCAGTCAGCAGAAAGCTTCTTGTTCTCATAGGAACTAAACAAGAAACTCAAACAGATGATGGAAACAAGAGAACAGGTTTGTTACAAAATCTTTCCTCAACAACATGAATATGTATTTATTGGTACATACATACATATTTAAAATGTAAATTATGGAAATGTATACACACACACACACACACCTTTTTTCCCCAGCAATTATTCCTTAGAGTGGACAAGGATGAAAGCCTTTCATATTTTTGCTGGAGTTCTAACTTGTTCCTGTGTGCAAATTTTCTTTTTTTTCCACTCCTAAGTTTCATCAAACAGAATGGTCTCTGTGTAATAGAAATAGCGTCTGTCAGCAAGATTGTCTTCAAGCACTAACAATTTCAACCAGCAAATAAAATGACCCAGAAATCAGAAAATTATATATATATATATATAATTTTTGTTATTGTGTCTCCCCACTATCCCACCCAGGAAGAACATGCTGTCTTTAGGTAAGTGCTCTGTGAATGTTTTCCTTCAGTCGAACACATGATCCCATCCACCCTCAAGAGGCAAAGGTGGGGCTGTGTTTGTTGTTTGTTGAGCAGCCTCTAGTGGTTCCCCAAGGAGCCACCCAAGGCTGTAACTGCTGCAGAGGCAGCAGGTACCTGCTCACACCTTGCACTCAGAGAAATGCTCTGAAATTGTCATCTGGCTAGAACACTGAGAAAACTGTTGGGCCTTTCTTTAGCCACCTCCATTTAACAGAGAAATTCTCCTAGCAATGAAAAATCTTTATTAGGCACCAATAATTTGAATAAAACTTCCTATTACTGAGACATTCCTGCTTAGGCTGATAAAATCTTCATTCCTAAAACAGGTGGTCCCTGGGCAGCAACAGTGTGAGCCGTTAATATAATAAAAAAACGTCCAGCATATGAAAGACTGAATATATATTAATAATGAAAAAATTAATTATAAAATGAATTATAAATTATTTTAAAATGTTTCCATTGTTTATAAAATTAATTGTCCATTAATTATAAAATTAATTATAATGGCTTTCTAACTGTTGCCACTGTTTATGTTTAAATACATAAACTTGGTGCTCTAATATTCTATTACCTTGAAAATGTAAAGAATTTCAAGCTTAGAAATTTTGGGCTCAGAAATTTACAAACCTATATCTAACTATTTTGTGATGATAGATTGATATTAATAAATTTTTTTCAACTTTTAGTACCAGATCTTTTCCACTAAATATCAAGAAGATTCAGCAGCATATGTGTTAGTTCACGTGTAAAAACTAGTGATCATCACAGCAAAGAACAAAAGCAATATTTGAACTATCTACTAAATAATTCCTCTGACTACCTAAAACTAAACTCCAAAGCGCTCCAACCATTTTTTTCAGCCTGGTTAGGATTCTGAGTAAAGATTTTTCAGCTGATTCTCTACATTTGCATCCTAAAACTACTGTTGAAGCTCTTCCCACCAGTAATTAATTACTCAGTGCACCAGGCATGTTTTCAGTACAGCCGAGATCCAGCAGCCCTGCCCCGAGGGGAGCACAGCTGCCCCACCTGTCAGCATGCAAATATGTTTGGTATGCTCAGTCACATTCACAGCAAAGCCTGCAGCCCACTAACAGAAAGATTAAGGTTTCCTATTACTGTGAGGCACGTTTCCAGCAGATCAAAACAATGGACTAAAGGGATACTCTGAAACTAGGAAGCCGAATTTGCAAGATTTTACACTTCTACTAAAGATACCTTGAACCCCTAAAAGAAAAAAAAAAATCTTTTTTTTTTTTTGAGTTTCTGAAACCCAGTACAGCCTGGGGTTTGATTTTTTTTTTCTTTTTTCTTTTAAAATTTTTTTCCCCAAAATGCTTTTCCAATTGCTTTTAGGTGAAAAAAGCTTCATGATTTTAGATCATTGAATAATGTTCTGAAATAATATCTCATCAATCCAGGATCACGAAATAATTTCAGAAATCTTATTTGTACTAAGTTAAAGAATATTTCTGTAGTCATTGCTTTGTACTTACTTCTTTGTATCCCAGGCTGTTAGTCCAGGATAGCCTCACAAGGTGGGAAGTGATAGGAAAGTTTGTCATCAAAGTTTCTCCGAGATCTGAGAAACAAAATGATTAAATATCTGGACTCTCATCTTTCATTTTTGCCCCCATCTCATCCTTACATTTACAGGCCTCAATGAGGTTGGTCCTCCACAGTCATTTTCACCTGTTATCCAATACTCCCAGCTAGATGCCAGTTTTTGCTGCCTGTTTATTTATGCTCAAACCTGTCTTTCACACTATCCCTTAAATCTAAAAAACCCTGCTCAAATTAATTAGTATTCAACTTACCAACCTCAAGGCATGTTTATGTCTGATGTTTACAGTAAACTGGCAGTTGCAGTGGAGAGGAAGGTTGTATGGAGGGAATTTTGATACCATAAA
The DNA here is from genome assembly GCF_028018845.1 of Melospiza georgiana. NCBI lineage: Eukaryota > Metazoa > Chordata > Aves > Passeriformes > Passerellidae > Melospiza > Melospiza georgiana. The sequence continues at coordinate 12,499,471 of NC_080443.1, forward strand.
CACTGTTACTTCCAGCTTCAGGAAGTCTACTAAGTATGCAAATAACTGGACTCATTTTGCTTTATTGTTTATTATTTCTTCCACTAAATTAGCTGCTGCAGCTATTGCAATATGGCTGAAATAAATCTCAATGCATTGTTTGGAGATAATGGGACAGAAAGATGACTATTGCTGTGTCTATTCTCTTTGATACTGTGCTTGTATTAAGTAATTTCCATGTGCCAGGAGCAAAGCTGCCTAATCAACATTTATACTCAGGTAGCACTGTGCTTAATTCACCTTTTAAAAATTTTTTTAGACACAAACTGATTTTAACTGTTTTTAGAAACAAAGATATTTTGTTAGTACTATATAGTAAAATTTTCATTTATCTGCCTTACTTTGGCAAAGGACTTGAAGGACTAAAACTTACTCTGTTACTTCAATCCTCACTCCATATCTCAAGGGGAAAATTCAGTTATCTGTAAAAAAGGGAAAGGGAAATGTAGTAAACTGATCTCCATCAGATCAAATCAGCTTCACCACAATAAACTGGTCTGATTCTATATTATATTATGCAAGAAAGAAAATAATGAATCCCTGAAGTTTATATGCAGAAACTCAGTTTATCCCTGATTTGTAATGTATTTTCTGTGCATAGACACACACACACAGAGGAAAAGGGCTGTTCCCAGCAGCAGTGAATCTTTGATACTCCTGCTCGACCCAGCAAGGGTTAAGAGATAGTGTACAAATAACAAACTTCATTATTGGAGTAGTAGCTCTCACAATGTTAAAGGACTATTCACAGATAATCACAAAATGAATTAATCATGTGTTTAGAAGGACTATTCAATTTGTGCATGATGTCATGCCTCTATGAAGACAAGTTGAGAAAATAGACATACAAAATACTGAACAGAATAATCAGATCTGTCATGGTGTGGCCTCTGTTGTCAAAGGCCAGTGAGGCTGTTCTCATTTACAAGTTCAAGTCATGACAGAAGGAAAATTCATGGGATAATTTTGCAAGACACAGTAGGTTAGCAGGACTTGTGTTAAGGCCTCACTGCCATAGTACCTCAAACACATTTTCCTGTTTCTTGAAAACTGTACAGAGTTTACTTAACCTACCACATTTTCTGTCTGTAAAATCAGAAAGAATGCTTATCTGATAGGCAATTTGGGTACAGAAAAATCTGTAAGTAATCTTCAGGCCTATCAAATTTCATGCACTAAAATGAGATTTCCACAACTGCTTCCAAAGTCACATTCCCATAGAGCCAGCCCTCCATAGCTCTGCTGGGCAGTGCCACAGCTCCCCTTTTCTCCCACCTCCCAGTCACAGCCCCAGGCTCCCTCCAGCCTCTGCTCTCAGCACTTTTCCCACAAATCTGTTCCAAGGCACCAGTGTGCCCTGTGGGCAGGAGGACACTGCTTGTTTCAGGGGTCTCCTGTTTGTGCAGCTACAGATCTAAGATGGTGCAGAACTGGAGAGAGTAAAGTCCTTTGGGTGGCAGAAGCATCTTCTGAAACAAATATTTGGCTAGATCTATAACACCAGGAAAATCAAATCTCTGATTCAGCCTATGTGACAGGAGTTAAAAATGAGTGAACAAGTTTGATGTGATAAAAAGTGTTGTCTCTTACTTTTCCTGAGGCTTTTTTCCTATTTGCTAGTGAAGTCTTGCTCCTTTGCAACCACCTGTGGTTGATTTTGTTGTGTTTTGTTTTCTGGGAAAAAAAACCCCTGAAATAGAAAAATATATGTAATTGGAAAAATACCACAAATAAAAAGTTACACAGAAGGCAAGCAATTGTAAAGAGAACTGTGTTGTCCAACAGCAAACAGCATTCACCGAAGAAAATTCAGGCAGACACAGCCAAAGCAACTACAGAAGAATGCAAACACGATTCTGTAGCTAGAGGAATACTAACAATGAAAACAAAAGATATGTTGTTAATACAAATGATGGAATGAGAAGAATTGTAAACAAAGTCATTCACTGAAAAAAAACATCAAATTGAACATTCAGTGAATAAGTTAAAAAAAAAATTAAAAGTCCCACACCTGGAAATGTAAATAAAAGGAATATTGAGAGAGAGAGATGCCACACAGAAAAGATTAACAATGAAAAAAAGTCATTGAAAGACATAGAATATTTTCCAGCTTCCTGTGAAGGTTGGATTTACATAGAATATTTTCCAGCTTCCTGTGAAGGTTGGATTTACAGTAAGGAAGATGAAGGCAGGATATTTATACCATGACAAGTTAAGCCTCTAGTTTAAGCAAACAAACTGTGAACGTATTCTCCTTATTTTCAAGTATAGTTGATAGTCGAATAAGAGCTTCCCCTAAATTGCTTCAGGAAGTACTTACTCCTCTCTAGGTTAAATAGGGAGTCCAGAGAGTGAGAAGTGGCTCAGCCAAATCAACTGTTCCTGGAGGGAGGGCACTGAGTCCTGTCCCCACCTTTCCAGCTCCTATTTCTTTTCTCCCACATCTTTCTTGTGCTGCCTCTGAAGTTTATCAGATTCTTTCCAAGGTCAGACAACAAAATTCACTAACTTGGCAAAAAATGTTTGGAAGGTGGGCAAAGGTAACTCCTGTTGTTTTATCAGGTTGAACAGCCTGCAGCCAGATGAGCTGCAGAGGTGGCTGGAGGTCAGCAGGGGGTCCCAGAGCCAAGAACAGAGTGGGGTACAGGAGAAGGGCAGAGGGAAGAGGGAAGTGATTTCTGACAACAATCAGCTTTTAGCTGAAGTCAGCCAGTTCTGTAACTTAAGCACCTTAGTTAAATACATGAAGTTATGTGGAGGGAGCTGTGCACAGAGGAGGTGCCATTACTGCTCTTGCATCTTCACACCCTTATAGTTCTTATTCATGTTAATCATCTCCCCAGCAGTCTACTAAAGCTGAATTAGGAATATTTTCCACTGCCAACCTCTCCTGTGCTATTCTGCTCCACAGCACTGCTTTTTTATTATAGTACTGAAAGTTTGACACAAGAGGAAGGTAGTGTTAGATTTACACACTTCTAGGTTTTATTGCAAATCTCATTATGCTTGTTGGGTTTTATTTTTAGACTCAAACCCTTATATTGTGCAAATAGATGACAATCCACATTTTCAAAATTTCATTTCTCAGTGGTGTTCTCTGTTTTCTTGTTTATAGAGCCTTTTGTTATATATTTAAAAATCCCTGATTCTTTAACATACCTTATATATATTTCAATATGCCTTCCTTAGTCAGGAAGGTTTTGTATAGTATTCAGATTAAATTTAGCCAATTTACAACTTTTTTTTCTATTTTTAATAGCCAGGCCGCTTGCCCCTATTCATCCAAGTTTAAGCAAAAGGTGTAACAAGGATTCTACTGCCTGTAGGAACAGATGAACAAACAAGCTGCTACAGGGCATGCCAGGGTGTGAACACAGCACATCACATGCTCTGCAGAAGCTCTGCAACCTGTTCCTTCTCCAGTTTGTTGTGACCTCTTACTGCACAAATCTGCACTTTATACCTTGTTAGCCAGCAGGAATTTGTGTACAATAAATATTTATTCAGGCTACATGACCGTGCTGGGCCCTTTGTTCTTAATATACAACATTATTTTATTCTGGGAGTTACAACTTTCCAATATTTTTAGATAGCAGATGGATCTCATATTTCAACCACACATGCACATGGCAGTAGCCTACAGGTATAAAGAAACTTGTAGGCATCAGGAATCTCATCATGAAGAGTAAATTCCTTTAGGAAACCTTTCCAAAAGGAAAAAAAATCCTTGAAACCAGCTGTCTTTTTGGGCAAATTTTTATACTTTGGTTCATTTGAAAATCTAAGCATTCAGCACATACCTAATTTTAAGCTTGGGAGTGGTCATATTAAAGTCAATGAGGGGAAATAATGTATGCAACAGTTTTGCAGAAACAAACTCCCTGCACCAGTAGGGATTGTCCTTGCTTTTATAAAAAATTACTTCATTGACTTTAGTAAATCAATCTATTTATACTGTGAAAATATGACACCGTCTGTACACCAATCTTTCCCTATGCCTCCCAGAGTCTATCCCTGTACACAGATGTGTGCACACAAACACAAACTGTTCCTGTGTGCTCACTGGCTCCTCATGTTGCTTGAGCAAAAGGTAAAATGATTATTTGTTAGCTCATCAAACCTTTTCTGAACAGATATCCTTTTACTCTGTGTTCTGGTGGATATGTAAATATTTTAGATTCTAAAAGAAACAAATGCCAGAGGCACTGAGGTAGGTGTGTCACACAAACTAAAGCTCAGAGAAAAGTTGGGTGGCATCTGCAGCACCTGCCCAGCTCAACTGGCTGAGCTGAGTGAGAGGGTGAGAAATGGAGAGCTGAGGGCACAATAACACATCAGCACCGCCAGGGGATTGAGCTTTCTAAATACACAGGTGCATAATGGGCAGCCTCAGTTGGAGACATGTTTAAATTCCTGAAGGAAGCTGTGCATGATAAATACCTGAAACTAAGACAGTACCTGGGATAAATATGTTTCAGACTGAGAAGGAAATCCATTTTGAATTAATTATAGATGTAGCCTTTACTTTGGCTTCTCTGAAGTATAATTTGCCCAAAACAAAACTAATCTGCAAAAATTCTCTCTTGTGCTACTGTGCTCATTACATCTACATGGAAAATATATAATCATTTCAAAACATAATTTTAGAGGTCTGATGTTAAAATCACTAATCATGACACAGCATACCAGAAAATACATCAGAGGTCTTAAATATATTAATAATTCTAAAAAGAAATTTTCATGCTTCTAAGATATCTTACAGTAGCTTCTGAGCTCATTTCTAAAAGAAGTGATGAACACAAACCAACTATTTGTGTAGGATCTTCCATATAAGTGTAAGATACAACCTGAGATTTCAGTCTGACCTCTGAGACATGTTGAAATCAAATGCCTAAAATGCAGGGGTACACTCTGGAAACTTATTTTTTAGTTTCTGCAAAATGATTTTTCCAGATTAAAATTGCTGTTTCAGATTGCTTTGTGGCTACACATTCCTTGCTTTTGTTTAAAACATCTTTAGAGGCCTTTGCAACCAAAATATGAAACTTTTACTTTAATTAAGTTGCAGAGAAGTTTGTCTATAAAGGCAATTATTTATACCTTTAATATATACTTCAGTCATTCCAACTGTACCCTGAGGAAATGTTAATTTTTAAACTTTAATGTATATTTTAATGTAAATTTCTCTGTTACTATTTCTGCCTTATTCTTAATTCAGGAAGCTACTTGGAAAACCCTGCTAAGATAAATTCCATACTAGTTTAGAAGTCTACCTTCATTAAGAGCTCTATTGAAGTATCTACTTAAGTAGTGTAAATTCCTTTAGAATTTATATAAATTTGATTAAAAAAATCTAAGTATTCTGATAATAAAAGTTTTTAAGTGTTTAGCCCACCTGTGTCATGTGATAATAATTTTGTTAGACTTATATTTAATTATGGTAATATATTATTACACTTATCTCACTCTTACAATGGCATTTACTGTGTAGCCTTGGGTACCTCCCTTCACCTTCTGTTTTCCTGACTGTAAAGCAGGAACAATAACAGCAGGAGTCACACACAGCCTCTCTGAGCTGTGCAAGGGGGGCTTTGATGGCAGTCAGGTCATCAAGGCACCCCCTCTAACCCATTCTTCCCTCTGGCATTCCTTTCCAGGCATAATGAAATTTCTACAGGAATGTTTTATATTAAATACAAAACTGCACTCCTTGCCCAGTATCAACAACCATCTGAAGTTGCTATGAATGTGAATTCTACTCAGAAAGAAACACAAACAAAACTCCTCTTTTGAGATGCAGGTAATGTTGGGGCATTAAAGGGAGTGCCCTCCTGACCCCTGCTCTTGTCCTGAGGCAGCAGATTGGGTTACTTGGTATCATTGCCTTGGCTTGGATAACTGCTCATAAAGTTACAGAGTTTTAAAATTCCTGCAACACCACTTATTTCCACAAACACCTGCAGCTCTGGTTTCCATAGGCCAGTTTTAAATTCAGTAGAGAAATGTTTCTTGTCTTTTACTGCCTTTCTTACTAAGGATCCCCCTAATTTCTTGTGGACTGAATGGAGTCCTACCAATTTTGTTAATCACTGCAAAAAAGCAATTTTTCATTTCCTGAACTTCCTTTTGTACTGATTAAAATCCTTCTCCCTTATATAATAAAATAAAAAGAAATTATTGCTGTATTACTTATTTGCTGTCATGTTATCATTAATTACACACCCAGAGTTAGAGTTTAAACAACAGATTTCAAAGATAATTAACTGTTTCAAATTAGTTCAGGATGTTATAGAAAAGGAGAAAAATCCTTTTTTTTTTTTTTTTTTTGGAATTGGATACTTTAGTTATTACTGTTTATTTAATATTGCTCTTTGAAGAATTGAATGCACTATAATACTGAACAAAATATAGGAAGTTGTGAGCTCAAGAGGCTTATCTTTATCTTCTGATCAGAGAAATGAAATGGGATTTCCTGTGGTTCTTTTTTGCTTGTCTGTTCACTTTACAGCAAAGTACTGAGCTAAGGCACATTTCTACATCACAGTTCCAGCCTTTACCAGTGATCAGACATACATCATCCTTCTGCTTACACAGGAATGGTGGTGAGCTACTTTTTGTGGAAAGGGGAACCAGCAGAAAGAAAAGGAAGTGGTTTTGCCTCAAGCAGCCAAGGTGAAATGTATGTTTTCACTTACCCTGAGAGCAGAAACTTCACTTCCCAGGCTTAGCAATGCCACACTGTGTGTTTATTGTTGCCTATACTCGTGAGAAATGAGAAGGGATTTCCCTGGCACGCAGACAGCTGTGGCAAGGTGGGATTTGGAGGGGTCTCTGTTCACTCCCTGTGCTACTCTGGCAGCTGAGGAGAGCTCAGTGAGCTGCCCTGCCAAGGGACTGCCCCAGGCTGGCCTGGCTGCAGCCGCCAGGGCCAGCAGCTCCTAAAGCAGGGCCCCAGCTCCTTCAGAAATGGTGGTTCCAGGCTGCCACACGCATTGGGGAACCCAGCAACTCTAGGAGCAGCTGAAGCACAAAAAGGGGTGTTATGTCCCCTGCTGCAAGGAGGAATGTGAGTGTGAGGAAAGTGTAGGACAGACCACATTGCCATAGGTCAGCCTAGAGCAGAGACCTGCTCACCTCCCACAGCTCCCTCACCCACAGGGAAAAAACACAGCAAAATATTCCCTGGGTTCTTAAACAGCTTCATTGCTTTTGGTACTCTTTAGCACTTGTGGATAAACACCACTAATTTAAAAGATTACATTTAAAAGATTAAATTACACCACTACCTCTCTGTGAAATTATCAGTGTGCCCAAAACTATTTACTAGAGTTAAATTATAGAGCAACAAGGAAACAAGTGTTCTATAACCAATGCAATATGAATTTGGTGCTTGGGAAATGCATAGCTATGTTTTCAAACACAAGCCAAGAATTTTTCTTTTCGTGCTCTTGTGCTCAGGATGCTAAATATTTAACTTTATTCAACCAATGGTATTATGAAATGAAATGAAAGATCCTATCACATGGCCAACCCAACAGTTACACTGGGCTATTTAATTGTCTGGTTAACTCCAGCCAAAGTTCAGTGACCCACAGCAAGTGAAATTCTCAGTGCAGAGTGTGATAACATCTTTGTGATCAGAACAGCGTATGTTTTCCTTGCTCTTGTGCTCAGAGAATTTCTGTGTATTTCCAGTGGTTAAAAGATGTAATTTTCTGTATCTTGGAGAGAGCAAAGTACCTTTCTGTGTATCAAACATAGAAAAACTGTGATGAGAATTGAAGAATCAAAGGAAGAAAAAGGGTGAGACGTAGGAAAAATATTCTGAAGATTTATATTATAATTCTTCATTTGTAATATGAAAGAAATGTGAGTATAAGTGAAAAAATAGCAACCTTGAAATGTTAAAGTGTAAAAACAACATCATTTTTTCTAGGAAGCTTCCCTACTTTTTAAAAAGTTGCCTAACTTAAGCCATTACATAAAACGGCAATTGTGGCTTATGGCCATTACTCCTTGAATAATTTGCATTTTCCTGCTCTTGTTCTTTGTGTTTCCATTGCTGCTGGAAATGTATCAGGTCCCTGGGTGCACTAATTACTCTTAATGACCCTCCACTCCACAGACCCTGCCTCTAGGCCTGGAAATCCATATAAATTCAGGCCTGGAACTTCACCCCTACTTGACCTGCCTTGCTGGAGTGCCTGTTTGAGTTCTGCCCTGGCCATGCCTGTGCTTGGCCATGTACCTTATTGATACAGGTCCTGACCTGTGGTCTGACTTCCTGACATGACCCTTACTGACCACTGTGCTCCTGCTTGCTCATCACTGGCTGGTTCTGATTTTCATTTTACTTTAGCTGTCAAAGAACAAAATAAGGTGTGTAATGTAAAATAGTTGGGTTATAATGTAGCATACAATGCAAATCTTGGGGTAGAATGGATATTTAGGGAAATGGTTATTGGGTAGAAACCTTTCATTCAGGATGTCTTCTTCCTAGAAGTGCTAGGAGAAGTTCTTCAGCAAAAGAAGTTTCTTCTGATAATTTTAAAAGTAGGATTAATCAATTAGTGTAATGCTATTCAACATTACAAATGTAAGAGGATTAAGCCAAACCTTGTTAAAAGACACCAAAACCACTACATACAGAAGCTGAACATAGCAATAGAGAAAAAAGGTATTTGAAACCAAATCTATTGATTCTGTTTTCTGCTTTACCCCCAACACTTCTCTTATTTTCTTACAGGCAAAGCTTTTGCAACATTCTTATAATGGATATCTTCAAGATATTTATCATCTGCAAGAACCATTTCTAATTTAGCCATAAGGAAGTCAAGTCTTTCTGAAACTTTTTGAGAGCATCTCAAAACTACTAAAATCCTAGAAATCAATAATATCACCTGGCAGGAGATGGGAGCTACTCAAATTCAAGTCAAGGTCCAGCTCTACATGCCTATTGATGGCTTGGCAGGGAGAAGTTGTATTCAGCACAGACTTTTCACAGACTGGCATGAGGCAACTGTTAGCATTCTGTCAGGCATTCTCAGATTGCCTAATTTGTGCAATATTTGAAACAATGTGGGCTTAGGCTCCTGAAGAGCAAAAAAGAGATGAACTAGATCACTCTGAAATGAATGCTTAATATATTATTGTGGATTTTTGTGAACATTTCTGTCTCAATGACTTGAACCTTAAATAGGTTCACAACTGAAACAATGAACAAAATATTTCACTGCTTGTTTCAGTGACTTCCAGAGTATTAAATTTAAGCTTAACTTTTTAAAATGGAAAAGCCACATGGTGGCAGGAGAGAACAAGGCATGTAAAAACCTGTGATGCTAAATGCTTGCCTCAGATTTAACTACCTAATGTTCCCTTCTACAGCACAGCTGAAGCTCTGTGGCTGTATTTTTAAATCTAACAGGCACTCATAGTTGCAATGTTTAAAAAGTGTCCATGACTTCTAAGTTTCTGATACTAATCACCAAGTTCATCAGTAAATATTAATATTATAGTGACTTGTGAAATTATGTAGTAGAGTTAAGGTATTGAATCTGCAACTTGTTTTCAGATTGTTTACACTGTAATACATTCTCACAGTATCAGAGACGCAACGACTAGAAGTGATCTTCACACAGCTATTTTCCTATTGTGGCTCTTATGGTGACACCACCAATGACAGGTCATAAACACTGCTTCAAATTCACAATTCTATGAAAATGAAATATTTAGCCATTAATTTTTTGTGTAATGTGCTATACCATGAACAGGTCTGCTGTGCAAAAATGAGAAGTCTGATTTTTCAGTTTAAGATCCAGTAAGAGCAGGCTAAACTTCTAATCCTCCAATTTACAATCATCTGAACATACCCTTCATTTTAATCACAATACATTGTTTGTAGGTGTCTCAGTGCAGTTCACACTGTTTCCTAGTTAATAGCCCATGGAAATAGTGATGCACTTACCTGCACACACTATTGGTACCTATACAGGTGCAGCCAAAACTGAAGACTGACCATTAATTTTGCAATCAAAATTTAGTTCTGATAGCTGACTTCTAGTGGATAAATAATAAGTGGATTTTGCTGTTTAGCAGATGTATAATTGATTCCTAAGCTGTGACTCTTTAACCTGTATTTGAAGACTTCATGGCATCTTTTTCAATAATGCCATCATTTAAATCACTGACTTGACACATTCCATAAAATAATTTTCTTCTATTCTGAATATTTCTTCAACTTCAATCTATTTTAAAATGTTGAATCTTTCTAAGAACCATCCACATGATTTTTAGCATATTTGATTTAACGGGAAAGAAGACACAAAGAAATTCAATAGTACACAACTCTCTTATCTCTTATGGAGATAAGAGCACGAACTTTTACAGTCCTCAGAGCACGAACTTTCTGAGGACTGTAAACAGTGTTGTAAAGTTTCTGAAATTCTGGTGTCCCTCATCATAGCCCTGGTCACAGCCAGCTCTTAATGCTAACAGGAGCAGCATAGGCTACTCACCCTCTCAGAGGACAGGCTTATGTCTCTCTAAACTCTGGTTTACTGAATTTTTTTCTTAAATCTACTGAGCACCAGTGTGGATCACACTGAGAAGTTTTCTAATAAGGAACCGTTTCAGTGATTAACTGCTCTGACAAGAAAGCATTCACAAAAATTTGAAAATGTCTTGCAGCTGAATAGTTTTCACTTCCCTGTCTGCTTTCTTTCTATACTCAGTTCTCATGGCTGAACTTCTCAGTTCCAGTTTAAGTCTATATAATTCTTAATAATCTTGACTAACTTATTTCTCATGCTTTTCTACTCAAAAAAGCAATAGCTTTTCCTTTGCCTTCTCTTTTCCCAATATATGCAGAAAAGAGAATAATACAAGAGCTGTACACTAACCTGTAGAGAAAACCTTCATCACTGTTAATATTTGCTACTTCCGCATCTTCTAAAATATTTATTCCTTATCAGACTCTTGCTTGAATGTGAAGAAATTGAATTCCTATGTTGTTTCTGTGTCATCTGTTAGCTTCCTTTCACCAAGGCACTGCAGGCAAATCTTTCATTTAGTCCTGCTAATTGTAACCCTAAAAGTTCCATAACTGCAGCCTTAACTGTCTTTAAAATGTGTCTTTTGCTCTACTTCTTCCTAGAAAACGTTCTGGAGGTTTAAACATTTTTTTTCCTAATATAATGCAGTTGCCCTGTTTCTTCTTGTAAATAAGGATCTCTGATTTCCCTTGTGCTACTCCTTAAATTGTGAGTTGCCTGTAAATATTCACAAAGCTTCATTGTTTTAATCCAGGTATAACTCTTTTGCCTTGATGCTTTTGATGTCAACAGGCAACAAATAGTGTAAGGCTGATGCTTTATGTCCTTTTCTATCCTTCTTGTATATTGGCTGCATGAGCTAAAAATTTCTCAGGCTTTCCTTCAATCCATTTAATATTACATGAATTCACTTTAGGCAGCATAATCCTACTATAGTAAATGTGAAAAAATCCTGATGTAAACCCATGGAATGTTGACAGCAAGTTTCAGGCTGGCAAATATTGAAATGTTAAGAGATAATTGTTAGAAGATGATTAATTTTTACAAATGTGAGAAATTCAAAGTATCTGATCACCTCCTAGTACTCAGTGTTCTAAGCAGAGTTGCACTGACTCCACATGATGTTCCCTGCACTTCAGTGTAGTCTGAGGTGATTTCACTCAGGTGACTGAAGTGGCTCTCTCTTGGCTCAGCCTTCTGCCTTGCTGTGTCATGAGAAATAACTGGACACTGAAAACACACAGCAGACATCATAAACAAGGGTAGAAGGGTTAGGAAGAAAGAAAGAAAGAAAAAAAAAGAAGAACTCAAATGACATGAAGCCTCTATTTTCCTGGGAGAATCTGAGTGTGTCTCAAGTTAATAGGAGGTCACTATTTTGATCTAGCTTGAGCAACAGATAGAGGTGAGAGCATGTTAGCCCTGATGAAGTGCAAAATCTGGCTGCATTCCTAGGCCTGATGTGTACCTGCTCAAGGAAGCAGCAGACAACCAAGTCATCTGCTTGTACTTTTAGGTGGACTCTTATTGTCCCAGTTACACGACTGTGTGCTGACAAAAATATTAAATCAGTGAGGATTTTAACTGTGCATACCAACTGCAAGAATTAACTCTATTTACTCTACATAAAAATGAAATTAGTTAATGTTGCTGGCTTAGTATGTTCTAGTACTTCTCAAACAGCCTTCAAAAGAGACACAGTTCTTAGAGATGACTGTCTGACTATCTACTGGACATAGAACCAAGGTCATTAATGAGAAATTAAGAGGGACAGTTCTAGCTCCTTGATGGACCTCCTGATGGACAGGGACTTCAGTACTGTGAGTAAAAAGCAATGGAGAAAATGTGAAAAATTAATATTGAGGCAGAAAATTCAGGCATGGACTGATAGAAAAGAAAATATTGTTCAGGCAGCTTGTACTAAAGCTTGCCTGCGTGTTTTCTCACACTCTGAGTTGGGAAATACTTGACTCTTTGTGGCCTAGAAGTTCAGTTGCAATGCTCATGTGCTTATCAGATAGCAAATCTCCTGGTCTACTCTGTGTTGTTCAATAGTGAGTGATTCCTATCTCAAGAACATATTGGGAAATACAGCTTCACTTTTTTATGAGTAGATAACTGAAACTGCTGCTTTTTTGTGAGATAATGTCACATTGCTATATTGAATGCCCTATAGCAATTAAAAGCTATTAGAGGGGTGAAAAATAGTGGTAGGTAAAGGCTGGGGTCAAGTCTAAAGTATTTCGTCTGTTGCTTACTTTTTGTTGCAAACAAGATCTTGCTAAAGTTTTCTTTAATTCCAGTGAAGGAGTCCTGTTGAAGGAAAACCCTCTGTGCTGTGGACTTCTATTCAGGAGAAAAAGTACTTTTTGATAAGAAGCAGGAATAACAAATACATATGCAAAGTTTAGAGAAATATTCTTCCATTAGGAGCTAAGGATTTAACCTCCCTGTGTTTATTTCAGTTTACAAGCTAAATCAATACAACTCAAATATCCTGCACTTCAAAATAAAAAATTATTCAAAATTTCAAAAATTAATGGCTGGTTAGTATTTGTAATTTCTTTTTAAAGATGAGTAATATAGCTATTTAGCAACTGTCCAGAACAAGGAAAATGAAATCACAACATGCTTCGTAATCAGTAGTTATCTTGATCTTATTACAAATGTTTGACTTAAAAATTTACAAAGCAAGTGTAAAAAATGTTAAGCACAATTGAAATAAATAAAACTTCAAAAGCAAACACTTGATGCCATGTAATTTTTCACAGTGAGTTTACACACATTCACAAAACTAAAGCCCTTGCAAATACTAATTTTATTGGTTTCCTATGGCAAGGTCCACTATTCTATAAGAATAGAAAAATATAACTCTTTTATTTGCAAGGTGAAGTTTTTCTGATATGAGACACTTTGTAATACTACCATAATTTTCTTACACATAAAATTAATAGGAAGGATGTCTCCTTCCTCCTCACCTGAGCCTGATCCAATTCTTCCACAATTTAATAGACCTCTTGGAAGCTTAACTTCTTTGAATCAAATTTTTGAGGATACTCAAAGTATATATATTTAATACATCAAATTGCCACTGAAGTATGCAATGTGTTTGCCATCAGATCCAGCATGCAGTCTGCAGTGGTGTTTGCCATACAACACAGTTCTCATACTCCATGTTTGACTTGTTCAAACCCATTACCCCAAGATAATGCAGTAAATGATCTTGACTGTATAAACAACCCTTATTACTTTCAAACCTAAATATAGTAATGAATAAAAAACAGCTTTGAATTTTCCATCAACCCAGAAGACTTTTGTGTCATTAGTACAATAATTTAAAACCATTATGAGCCATATAAAGAATTTAACTTCTTAAAACTTTAGATTGTATAAGGATTTTTGAACATGTAAAATTTTTTTTTTCTGCAGAAAAACCTTAGTTTCATTAGTTTCAAGCTTTCAAAGTCTCTCTTTTTCACATGCAGTTCTTTTCTGTTGTCTGCACACAGACTTTCTAGAAATCAGAAATAATTTTAATGGAAAGCAACAATGCTGTATTCCTCACAATTTTAGCTTTTAGCCACCTTGTTGATGTTCTCAGCAACAGTGCCCATTTCATGATGTGAATAATAATTTATGAACTGAACAAGGTTGTTCATGCCAATTCTTATAAAACACACAAGAAAAAAACCCAAAAGGCTTTTCTTTCTTTACAGCTTTCCCTGGACTGCTCAGTAAATGAAACTGAGAGAATGAGGAGAAAGGACTGCTGAAGAAATGACACAGATTATTCACTGAGTTCCTTGTTAGAGATTTTCTGTGCCTACCAAAGTATCTTCATGTTTGGCTACAACCAGATTTCTTTTCTTGTCTTCCTCTGTTACAGTCTGACTGATCTGTTCAAACAGCTTTGACATCTTGGCAAACCTCAGGTGGTTCTGAAACCTTCGTGCAGCAAAAGCATAAAGCAGAGGGTTAATACAGCTACTGATGAATACAAGTGCTCCAGAGATGTATGCTCCTTTGTCTACAATTTCTTCCAGTGCCGAAGACATCTCCTCATTCGAGAGCTCTATTTCAACAGAAATGACATCCAGGATGTTAAAGATGTGGTGAGGGAACCAGCACAGAATGAAAGCCACCACGACGCTGGCAATGAGACGTTCCGATCGCTGCTTGGATTGGTAAGTCATTCTGCTTATTCTTCTTGCAACACACACATAACAAGTGCAAATAATTAAGAAAGGGATTACAAAACCTGCAAGGGTCTCCAGCAGAAGATAGGACACTTTCTGTCTATTAGAAGAGTAGTTGCGACACGTGCACAGAAGCCGACCGTCCATTTCTTCTGTCTCTTGAAATGGAATGACAGAAATGCCAAAGGCAACAGACAGAAACCAAATGAGGAACACAATTAAAGAAATTTTTTCTTTTCTTCTGTAGGTTTGAATTGTGAAAGGGTAAAACACAGCCAGTAGCCGCTCCAAGCTGAGTGCTGTAATCAGAAATATACTGGCATACATGCTGCAGTAAATAATGAAAACCAGCACTTTGCAGAAGATGATTCCAAAAACCCATGAGTCAACAAAAGAGTAAATCCAGATTGGTAAAGTGATCAGTACAAGGACATCAGCAATGGCCAGGTTCAAGATCAGCAGGACTGAAAGAGATATTTTCTTAATTTTTGTACAAACAGTCCAGATGACAATGCAGTTCCCAGGAGTGCCAATTATAAATGACAAGGCCAGTATTATGCAGACTACTGACCTCACAATATTCCATGCTGAGTTCCCACTGCTTTCCTCAGCTTGACTCATTCTGGAAATTCTTCTGTTCTTGGTTGCTCTGTGCTCTGCTTTTATTCTGTAGGTGTTGGTGAACTAGTTGAAAGTTCTCCTCCAACTGATGTTCTGAAGGCTAATGCAGACTATGAGCTCACATCCTCATGTTTACTCTTACTGACATCTGACCACATATGGCAGATGGCCACATATGGCAGTTCCTGTTGTTTAGGAGGATGGGTATTTTTGCATACAAAGCAAAAGCAAAAATACAATGCAGGACCTGACTTTGCTGTTAGTTATACATCCATTGTGCTTCAGCAAATTTTACAGCATGTTGGTGGTCTTTCTAAAGTGTCCCTATTTAAAGAAATGTGCTACTGTTTTGATGTTACTGATCTAATCAACAGCTGTGAGGAGAAAGAAACCCTTTTTATGCTATTCTATTCTTGCTCCTATGAACAACTTGGCACTTTATTTTATAAAAACAAAAACCAGAGGAATGGCAGGTCAACTACAAATTATAAGCATTATAAGTTTGGCAAGAATTTTAAAGTACAAAAATTGTGCTTACTACCTTCATGTCATCTTTTTTAATTCAGCAGAAAACAGTCAATCATATTTATAAATACCCTGGCATAAAGGAAATCAACTGTTTGTACTGTACTGGTACAACAAAGTGGGTAGGAGTTGTATTTCTAATTCTCTGGGAAATTGCAGTTCTTTACCAAACAATAACCCTCAGAGTATTCTGTCTGGATGTAGACTTATAGGAGGAAGTGCTCCATGCCAGAGAGAAAAGATATGACTACATTATTGTCCTACTGTGCCAGCAATGGGCTAGGACGTTTATGATTTTTCCTAGGAAACTTGGTAGTCAATGTAGTACTCAAATCCTAAATGAATCATAAATTCTTCAGAGCCTGGCCAAAGAGTATGAAACTATTTTGTTATCCTGATTTCAAAACATTTTCTGAAGTTAATTTCTAAAATGTTCAAGGAGGAACTAGAACAGCAGAGCCAACAGAAATATTCAAGAAGTGGAACTGGATGGGTATTTACCACTAAAAAAAGTTCACTGAAACAAAGGAGTTATTTATAAATTTCTTAAATTTAAGAATGTGATGCAGATTATTTCCCTAATTTTACAAACCTGGCAAATGTAGTGTACAGTATTAAGTTTAAAAGTATTTTTCACCATGGAAAAAGGATTGTAACATCAGCACCCCCAAAGCAGCTTAGCTGGTTTTGCTCTTGTAAGAGTATAATGAGATCAAAAGCAAATCCAGAATAACCCCACTGAAGTCAAGTATTATATCTTCAAAATACTATTTGTGTAATACAGATTTTAATTGGGATTTAATCTGATACATGATTCCAGTTCCTTTCATTTTTAACCACATTTAATGAATATCAGGTAGAGGAAAAAATGAAGGAAGCTGTTTGTATTGAAGGGAATTTCTGAAAACCACATGTGAACATTAACTAATGGGAGGAAGTGCTGGGCAGGATCTCTTCTTCCAATGAAATCACCTTTACACACATTTTTTTTTCCCAGAAATATCTTCATAGACTGTTTTAGTTTATTGCCAGTGGCATATCTAGATTGAATTAAGTTGCAGATTTTTATTGGAAAAAGACAATCAAGCAGAGATGTCCAGTATCTCTTGTCACCCAGTGCTTCAGGGACTGGCAGGTTCTTTAAGTAAAGTCAATCTAGATTATGATTGTTGTGTCATACACTGATTATCAAGACTTTGACCTGAATTGCAGAGGGCTCAGGTGACTAAAAGCCTACATAACCAAAGACTTTAGATAGTAAAGAAACTACACTGATCACTAGAAACTGCTTAACTGAAAGGTGGGATAATTGCTAAAATTCCTGTGTAGCAGTAAGATACACAAACTGCTAGAAATTGTAGATAACAATAAGGTATGCTCTTAAGTAAATTTTTATGTCATAATAAGTGCTCTAAGTGTAGCTACAATCTTGTGGCCAGCCCTCAATCTACCAAGGATCCCTAAAAGGACTTGTATGTTCTGTACCATTGTGTGACAGTCTGTAGGATTTTTTTGTATAACTTTATTTTTGGTGGAAAAGAGCAGTTGTCTGAACAACCACTGGTATAAGTATAGTTCTAATCCAGTAGTGTATGGATGTGGTTGAACTTCTGAAGCACCTGGCCTTACATTTTCCAGAAACACCTTTCTCCACTTGAGTTGAAGTTTGCTTGCTAAATGGCCTCAGCCTCTGGCTGTGTCTTTCATTTAAGCTAGAAAACAAATGAGTCTCTCAATTGCAGCCACAGTCTGGAATTTCTGTTTCAGAAAAATCCCAAAGAAGTTTTGGACTGCTAAGATTTCCTTGAGTAAGACTCTGAAGTTAGGCTGTTAGACTAAATATCTCAGACATTAGAGTTAACATTAGCTCAGGAGCATGTTCCTGAACAGCTCTATGTGACTCCTGGATCAATAAGAAAACTTCACACTGTAAACTGTCTTTAATACTCTCTAAGAGTGTCTGTTATTTATCAAATTTAAATTAGTAGAACAGAAACTTTATAGGCAATTTAGCAAATATTTTCATTAACAAATATGGGGAAGAGTAATAACTTACAGATGACAATAGTGTAGTCAATAACTGCTAAAAACAACAGTGGCTAAACAATTCAGTATCTTACTCACCCTATTGGCCAAATGTGGGTGGGCTTTAAAGTATGAATGCATTTGGACTTCGAATCACAGAAGCTCTGGTCCACTTCATCACAGCAGTGAAATTAAGTTGCATCTGTATGTTTAAAAAACACAGTTTAAGTTTTTTGTGTACATGCATATTATGAGTAGTGCAATAAGTCAGTCATCAATCCAGGAAACTCTCTGTAGATGGGCAAATAACTTCTGAAACCTTTCCAAGCTCAAAAAGTCCATGCTACTGCTATGAAACAATTAAAATAGAATTTGCTTTGCCTTAAATATCAGGTGTGTGTTTCTCTCATCCTTCAAATTATTTATTTCACTCTGAATGAATGCATGAGCTTCCCTCTGGTGGATGTTCTGTAATTTACCACTGAGCATTTTCAAACAGCCATGTTTGCATCCCTGCATGTAAATTGTAATTGATATTTCTGCCTCTTGCAAATTTATTCTGAGAAACAGAGTTTCTCTTCAAAATGCTGAGAGACTTTGGGCTAAAAGTCTCTGCTCAAAGTGTATCCATCCTTCCATGCCGTAAGAGACTCCCCTGTAAGGACTTACAGAGCAGCCAATACATGGCAAATAGCAAATCCACAATGTGGAACTTGTATTCAGAACTCTACCAAGAAGATTTTGAAAATCAGAAGGATCCCCTGGATGTTTGTCTAGTAAGTGATTGCAGAATAATGATTATCAAGTATCATGGATCTACTGAGATGCTGCAAATTGATGTTATAACCTCATTTATTTTTAATGTGAAAAAGAAGTAATTAGCCTGAACCTCTCAGTTCTTCAGCCACTGCATCAAGGTATTTGTACAAATGTTTTGTAACAAACTCAAGTCCATGTGCTACTGAGGGCAGTGTGAAAGTGCCACCTTGAGCAGAGAACTATGGGCTACTTCACAGCTGATCTAATTATTGTTTTCTTGATTACAGGAGGGGCTCCTATTGTAAGAGGGATTTCAGGGGAATGTGCTCTGCTCTGCAATTACTGCAAAGGGAAGTGCAATGTAGGAAAAGATAAAAAGCAGATATTTCTATGGTCTTGCAGTGTTTGTGGCAGCAGCCCATGGGGCAGCAAGTACAAATAACACTCCCAGGGCTGCTTCATCAGAGAGTAAATAACTTAAGGAAGAACTTGGGATCAGTTCCAGAATGTAATAAAAGATGTGTACTTTGCCCTATAAAGTTTGAAATATTCTGTGCTGTGTGTATTGTTGTTAATCAGGATCCTAACATTATTAAAAATTTGTATGAGAAAAGGTTTCCTGTTCTGTTCAGTTTTTTGGCTGGCTAGAGATATGGCTGGCTAGAGAAAAGATTTCCTGCTTGTTATGTTCAGGGAAAACTGCTTTAGGATTTGTGACAGGGAAGAGCTTCCAAGGCACCTGTTGTGTGTGCACCAGACATGCTTACATATTGGCACCTCTCTTGCCCTAACAGACTGATCACTGACAATCAGAACATGTTTCCATGGTGAAAACCACAGAGAAATATTTTCCTTGTACAGACATACCATGTGCATTAGATTAGAGGTGTTAATTAAGATAGTGGAGAACTGTATTCATACTTCTGACTACAAGCAGGAATATGAATAGCAATTAAGCAGAGATTATGGAAAAACTTATAGACACCTTTTCTTGACATTATGAATGTATACAGTTTTAGTGCCCTCTTACAGTACAAGCTTTTGAACAGTAAATGTATAAATTTGTTACAATTAAAGGCAAGGCTGGCCCATTGTGAATCAGCTACTACTAAGTAGCTACTTGTACACAAACTGTTGCTATCCAAAATCCTTAGGGGTATAAGCATATCTGGCACCGTGGTTGCTACTGAGAAAATCAAATGCGCAGTTTATATGCTCTTCCTTTTGAGAAATAACTTACAGATGGCAAATACTGCTTGGATGATTTGCTGCCAAACAGGATTTGAATTTTTTTTTAATTGTTTAGCCAAACCTACTGGCATTTCCGACTTGTTTACTGGGATTGCATGTAAATATTATTTTGCTATATGATAGATGTCTCTTTTTGTTATTCAGCAGTGATAAGAGAAAGTGTTCAGCAGAGCATGTGTTAGTGAAGGACCTGTGATTGTAAACCCTGCAGTGCCAGAGCAGCAGCACCGGCCGTTCTGCCCGCACGCACGGGCTGTCCGTGCACTTCTGCCTTTGCAACACAGGGCGGCACTGGGGAGCCGTCCCTCGGTGTTTGGCCGGGCCTGCAGGCCCGCAGGTGCTGCCTCCTGCACTGCGTGCTCGGCGTTCAAGGCCACGGCTCTCCACAACACTGATTCTTTTGTAAATAAAACTTCAATAAACTCACGGGGGAACAACACATTGTCTTTTTTTGTCTTGTACATCACATTATTTTCTAAATATTCGTCTTTCTAGCTCTCTCAGTTCTGTTTTGATACATGTCCATTTCTGTTTTAACTGATCTGGTAAGGACAACTCCCTCTGCGACAAGAAAAAACATTATTTTAATAAATACATTTTATTTTCTATGTCTCTGAAGGAACAAAGTTTGGAAAGTTTGGTAATTATATTAACATTTGCTCCTTCAGTGTAGCTTCCATTTGTGTGTTCTCTTTGAAAAGCAAATCAAATGGTGATCTCTTGGGTTGTGAAACAATCCTGTCCAGCAGATTTGAGCACCTTTAAAGACTTATTTAATTCCTTTATTACACATGACTTAACCTTGCTCCCAGTGTGACATGAAGTTTTGATTTTGTGGCCTTGTGTCATGAGGCTGGTTAATTGTGCTGCAATTAGCAGACTGCACTGATTTTATGGGGAATACAAAGCTTTTTCTTCTGCTCTGTAGCAGCCACCACGTGTGTGTAAGGAATGCCTGTGTGCTCAATCACTCAGTAATTAGCATACCTGACATTCTGTTCTGCATAGCAGAGAAACCAGCACCCTGTGCCAAGCTGCCCTTCAGAATGGTCTTGTCCAAGCATTCTTGATCTGAAACAAAAAGTAGTCAGGATTAATTCTGAGATGCTACACAGAGCCACACTAACAACTATTTAGTAAACACACACATAATATACTGTATGGAAAAAGTGCAAGATATGCAAGCTTCAGGCACAGATAATGTTTTATCATTCTGAGCTGTTGTTTCTGTAGAATTTCTCTATAATATTAGAAATGACTGTGAGTAATGATAACTTCTCCAATAAATGAAGTGTTTTCACTGGCAGAAAGTGGCAGCACCATTTTCTTAGTTAAAACGTATATCTATTTATGAAATGTAATAGAATGTACAGCTAATAGACTCTAAAATAATCTGATGTCTTACTTTTCCTATATTTGACTCTCAAGCCTAATAATATGACCTGGTTTTAGGCAGACTTATTTTCTCTGTTCCTGTGTTAAGACAGATCAAAAAGTACTTTTAGCCTGGTATCTTGTCTCTGGTAGCAGCCACAAGCAGGTGTTTAGAGAAGAATGTAAGAACAAGCCATGTGTGTCTGTACTTGTCCTACACATCCTCTGGCATTCAGTCAACCACAGCTGAGGAGTTTCTTGGATCAGAGATGGTTTCTGTGTGTTTAATAAAGCTTTGTGGACATTTATTCTGTAGCCTTCCTATCCTTGAACTCCAGTGAACTTGTAGCACTGCAGCTTTGATCCATGCTGTGTGAAGAGCCATCTCCTTTTGTTTCTTTGCTGCTCTTCTGTTGGCTCCAGCTGGCTCCCCACAGTTCATCTGTTGGAAAAGCAGTGAACAGCACACCTGTGTTCATGCCTTCCACAGTCCTGCCTTGATTCAAGCCTGCATCTGTCAGTCAGTGCTTGGCTGCAGACTGAAGAATTCTTACATACATGAATATACCTACAGACCTTCTTACACCCAGTAAAGAATTTCTCCCATGCTTTTTATCATCTCTTCATTCTTCTCACTGTCTCTTCATTCAGGTCTTTTATGTTTTGTTCAGACAGAGGAACAGACTAGCTCTGAAATTCAATAGTTCAATTAAACCACAGTGTGCTGATGAGGGAAAATGAAAGAAATCAAGACATTCAGAGGTCAAAGTTCCCTCATCTCCAGTCTGTTTGTCTCACCCTGCTGCAGTGTAACAGGGCTGGCCATACTGCACCCAAACATGTCCTTTTTTTTTTTTTTTTTTTTTTTTGTCTAATTGGGGATTAGTTTAGTTTACATTCAAAACATAAAAATAATAATTAGCTTTTGTCTTTCTCAATGCCAGTCTGTGCTCTAAGATTTAGAAGACTTTGTTCCAAAGGTCACTGTGTCATTCTTCCTTCATTTACTCCAGATGCTTCACAATCATAGAAATCCTCATGTGATACAATGACCTTGTAATCCTTAAACCACAGGTTATCCCCTGACTGGTAGAGCTTTGTAGCTCTGATGTGTGTCCTATTCTGTGTTTAAACCACTAGAAGTCAAGTATAATCTAAAATTTCCATTATTTGGTGCTGTATGAAAGGCAGCTTTAATTGCACCTGTTACCTTTTCCTAGGTAGCTTTGTGTCTTGTTATGTCTGGCTGTGTGGGAAGCATTTAATCCTCCGTGATATTGAATGGTATCTCTTTAACACCTCCTCTTTTCTGACACAGCAAATGTGTGACTTCTCTTTCTCTCATGATTGTGGTTTTCCTGTCTTTTGAGTTTGTGACTGGGATCTGTTAGTGAGTGAAAAACAGACAACATAATACAGAAAATATGGCTAAGGCTCTTGGTAGACACTGCTGATGAAAACACAGACCGAGCCACGAACTTTATCCATGTTCTAGTCCTCTGATTGAGGTTTTGAACACTGTCAGGTTCCAATTACAATTTATAGATTATACATCTCTTATTTTATAAGAGATTTGCTAGGTTGTTGTCATCATGTAATACTAACTTCTATAGAAGTTTATACAGATATCAAGAAGACAACTGTAATGGATATAAAAGCAGATGTTACCCACACATTTATAAAGAACTCATATTTTAAACATTATTAGTCTTTCTGTGTTTTCTGAGAACAAGCATCTTGTGTAAACACTAGAGAAAAACATCAGTACTGTCTAGCAGATTCCCAAAATGAGGAAATATCCAATAAAACAGAGTAAGAGAGCAGCTGTGAGAGAACTGCTCTCTGCAGCTAATCAATGCATCTTTGCAGCACACAAACACAGCAGAACTGTTTTCACATGTCAGAATGAGATCCAAGTAGAAGAGCTGAAATGGCCTCATAATGGTATAACATTTTACAGGAACACTCATGTATTTCTTGTTTCAGCAGAAAATTTGTTTTCATGTCACATGATAGCAGTACTCATTTTTTACAGCTTCTTTGGCTTGTAATCTGAGCAGCTTCACATCCAGCTGCCAAGCACTGATAGCCAAATTAATTTCACCATACCATGAAGAAACTTTTATGAGTGTTAGTCTATTGTCAGTGTAGCATGGCAACAATATTTACAACATCTCAAGCTGTCTTTAGCATACTAATTAAAAAAAAAAAATTTCCAATAAATCCATCTTCTCAAACTACAATGCCCAGATCCAGATAGCCTTTGGCAAGCTTCCTCTTTCTAATATGTCCACAAGTGTCTCTAAATTGTCATTATGCTGGTTAAAACATGACAGGTCAGTTCACTGCTACCTGCTTAAAATGTACTTTATTCAGTGCTGTTACCAGGAATGTGTTAAAGGAAATTGTGGAATTTTATTAGAATTTTCACTTTATACTCACTTATCTGCCCAACAGAATGATCAAAATAATTGTCCTGATCCAAATTTGATCATAGATATGATTTCATCATGAGGATTAAAATAATGACCTTCAATAGTCCCTTCCAACCTTAATTTCCCTGTAACTGTATTGTTGCACTGACATGTTTGACAGAGCCTCACACGATGCTTCTCATGATGCTGCTGATTCAGGCATTTCCCCATGATTAACTGTTCCCAGCTGCCTGTGTCCCTCGGTCCAGAAGGGAACTCTGTCCTTACAGGAATCATCAAGCAACACTTTTCAGCTTAATCTGCCCAAAGGATGGGACAGAAAGTGCCTGTGCATTCGTAGCCTATCTATGCCTTACTTTAGAACATGGTACCAGCCAAACAGCAGATCAGGCATTTCTTTTTGCAGTCAGTGGCAGTTAAAACTCAGATCTCAACAACTAGTTTTGTTAATTTTGTTTGTTTTAAATGTTAATCAAGAAACTTTGGTAAAATGTGGGTCTGTCCTATTCAGTTAAGTGTAGTCAGTTTTCCTATTCATATCTAGTTTTTAATGGGGTACTCTGGATTTAAAGGATAGAAAATAAACATTTTGTCTACAGAGACATTACATCTTCATATCTAAGATGACATTTGCTTCACAGATGCATCAGTTAGTGAGATTGTATAAGCATTTCAGAGCCAGAGACATAACTGAAGAAAAAATCTTTACATATCCTTTAAACTCAGGTGAACTCTCATTTTTAATGCACCAGTGAAAGAGGAATTCTCAGATTTGTTTCTTACAGGCTGAAGGGAAGTCTCTCAACATATGTGATCAGGGTCAGATGGTTTTCCATCCCTCAGTGTTGGGAAAATTCAGCCCTGAAAATGAGTGAGTGAAACCTTGTGAAGACTAGACAAAGACCAACATCCCCTTTGATACAACACCAAATTACTGACAGCAGTTTCAGTTCTTCTGGACACACTTGTGTTTCCAGAGATGGATTCACTTTTGTCACTAATCTGTTGGATTCAGTAGCAGAAGTGTTGTGTCTCTTCAGAAGTACTCTGAGCTAGCAGATTTCCTCAGGCCTGTATTTCCCTGTGACTCCCCTGACACTGTGTCCAGCTGTTTGGGATACCAAACAGGTGTGACACTGGATGAAACACTGAAATGCTTATTAAGCAGTGGCCTCTTGCCTTTGCAGTACATGTGGACTAGAATCCTGAAATGCTGCTGCTTGACTTGTGTCACTGTGCCCTCTCTAACCACACTCAGTCTTGAAAGACTTGTTAAGCCTTCCAGTAACAGCACACCAAATTCTGCTTTTCCTCCAAATTTCTTCCTCACAGAAAGAAGTACCTTGTCTGCAGATTAAACCACCTTGTCAGCTTTCTACCTCAGAGGGCCCAAGTTTCTCTGCAGAGCAAAAGGTGTCAGGTTCTACCACTCCCGCAATGTGCTGGGAAGTTGTTGTACTTTGTGGGAACTTGTGCAAGACACAAACTGTGCCTGAGGGTTCAACCTATTCAGTTTTCATCACAACATGAATTATATTTTCAACACTTTTCCCCATATATTCATCCTACACAAAATTGTATCTCCCCATTTCATCTTCCCATGCCGCCTCTTATTTTTAAATTATTTTTTCACTTCCATATATTGCTTAGCTCCAGTTTCAAAATTCTTCAGTGGTCCAACCCAGAACCCAGCTCTGAGTAAATCTTGAGTAAAAGTCCCACTAGTTAAGTTTGAGCATTCTTGCTCAAAATTTCTCACTCTCAGATTCTAACAAAATTCTCTCTGAGCAGGAATTCTGAAATTCCAAGTATTAGTAATTAAATCCTCACGATTTACTATGAAGCTTTATTACATCAATGGTTTACAAGGACAAATTGATTTGCTTTAGCTAAACATGAGCCAAAGGAGTAACATGATCTCTATTGTATGGATTAAAGGTTTGAAGATAGGAGATATGACAGTGACTGTTACTCTGTTAATTGTGGTTACCCCACGTTGGCTCTGAGTTTGTGGGTTGATGGTTATGTAAGCCTGCATTTTCAGTACTGCCACTATTCAAGTGCTCTCTTCCCTTTTTTCCAGTCTCTGTTTGACACTGTGGCCAAATTTAGCCTGAAAGACAATGAGGAACACAGGTTTTGTTTACTGTCCTAATGCTACTGAGCAGCAGCATGGGGAACAATATGGAAGTGGATGTGAAGCACTGAGGAGAAGTGAAAGGAAGAATTGTCTTTGCAGCCCTGGTTCAAATGCAAGTCAAGTTGTGTCCTGGGACTGTGCTACTGCACTGGGCTGCAAGGACAGAGGAAATTTGTCACAACACTTTTGGTTGTCTTCACATCTCTCTTTGAAAGTAGCTGTCTTCTACTTGTGTGTGTAAGTCAGCACAATTGTGTTTGAGGGTATTTGAGCCAATGCAAACACCACTTCAATGGCAAGGATCACAGGCAAACAGAGAATTCTGTTCAATCAAATAAAAGACATTTAAGCAAACAGTAGATTTCTGAAAAGGATTGTTTCTCTTAAACAACCAGTGTGCAAACTCAAATTCAATTCATGGTCTCTGTCAAGAGTGCAAGCCCTCAAAGTGTCTTAAACAAAGATAATGCTACTGACACTGTAGTTTCTGGCATTTAATATGGTTTATTTCTAATGGTTTGGGTTTTTTGGAAAAAGTAAAGAATATTTTCTTAGAAGATGGATTATGCACATGAAAAAAATTCTACAGTGATAGCAAACTGGCCTCTGAAGTATGAATAATGATTTCTTTTCACTTCATACATAAATGAAAAGGATGTAGTCCTCCTTTTATCAGTAGTTTAACTGTAACAACTTCATTTTCCATTTCTAGCCAACTTTGGATATCAAACATGTGAAGGAAGCAGTATATAAAATGTATTTTATAAAATAATGAGTTGGCTGGCATTTTACTGGCAGTTCAGATGTAGAGTTGGTTCTGTTATTTTTTGAATCTGCCTTGGGTGATGACTGGTAGATTTCTGTGTGGCTACACACGCTCATGTTCCCAAACTGCTGTTAATCTACAAATCCCTGTTGCTAAGTCATTCTCTGTGGAGAAAGAGCTGGATTGCTCTTCTAACAAAGCAGCCCTTGGAAATAGTTACACTGACTCAATTAATAGCAGGGTATCATCAGCTGGAAAGCAATGCTGTGTGTCCAGGTTCCTGGGTTTGTTGGTGTGAGTGACAATAGGACCAGGCACTCAGTGTGAAAACAGAAATTTGCTGTGCATATTTAAACCTTACAAAAGCAAAGAGCTTAATGCACTTTGTGTTTAAATGCAAATGCTCTGATCTCACAAAAGGAGACAATAAAAGAAATAACTAACAAATGCTACTTGATTTATCAGCTGAAAGACTGCTATTTAAAGAGCCTGGTCTTGCAGGAATAGTTACTATGGTTTTAGAAGCCTTTTCCTGGGATAGAATTAGATGGAGAGTATTTCAGTGAAATGTGAGGAGGTTCCCAGCTGTCAAAAGAGCACAGGAATTTGTAAAGGAAATATTAAGACTAGTTTGAAGACATCTAGAGTAGAATCAATGAGGAAATGGTTACAGAAGTGATACATATGTGATAATTACTAGGAGCACTTGTAAATGCTGACAAATGCAAAATGTACCTGGAGCCCAAAAGGTCTGTGCCCTTAGAGGCCCACAGCCAGGCACAGAAAATCCGCCCCAAGATGATGCTCTGAGGCCACCCAAGGGAACCCACAAGATGTGGAGGGCTTGACAGGTGCCATTCCTTGAACCTTGTGTCATAGCACAAGTGATCCCAGCCAGGCTATTGGGACATGTGCATTTTGGGCCTTTTGAGTATGAGAGAAAACTGAATTCAGACACAGTCATTCTTTTAAATAGTGTTTTAGCCTCCCATAAGGTGTTTTGCCGTATTTTGTAACTTTTAATTCATACACGAGGTTCCCTGTTGCAATCACTTTTAGTCAGTCACACTTGCACACCCTGCAGTTTGCCTCAGTAGGAGGTAATTTCATGTCAACACTTGCATGGTGACTAAGCACCTGTCTTTGGGTTTGTTGGATGTAAACACACAAGGTGTGGCTCCTGCCTAGAAAAAGGCAAGTCTATATTTATATTTAGCCTTACCTTCCTTGAATATTTGTTTTTTAATTTTCTTATTTAAGGAGGAAGATGTATCCTTCTGCTTCCATGTTAATGCCAAGACAATGCAGTTTTTTAAAACTCCTCTCAGTAGGCTGTGTATCTGATTTACCAGATTCTGCCTTCACATACAAATATCTGACATGTCTCTCTCCAGGAATTACAGAAGTTGCTGAATACTGAATTTAGTGAGGCCAGAAATTCTACTTCTACTAGTCTTTCCCTTACACCTTCACTTGTGATATTGTTCATGCTCATGTATTAACCATTCAAGGTAGGAATATTTCTGAAAATTATTAGACCCACTGGGGGATGTAGGAAGCTGTGAAGTAGACAGTGCAGTGCTCCTGTTGCAAAATAACCTTGTCAGAAATAGCTCTATCCTGAGCATGAATTGCTTGTCAGAAATAGCTTTATCCTGAGCATGAATTGCTAACATCTGGCTTAGAAAGTGTATTTCCACAGCAGGAGCAGATATATGACTGAATCAAGGAAATCTTGTCCAGTCCATCAGCACAATCATTACTGACCATGAGCTGTGATTGCACTGGTTCCAATTTTTTTCTCTATTTAATTTCTGCTTCTATGGATACCCTTCCTTGTTCCTCTCCACAGGCAGACACCCATCAAACGACCTGCACACCAAACAGAGCACGTAGCCCCTACTAACTGGTATTGCTGAAGCACTAAGGCTTATAACACTTCTGGTTCCAAATTACTGTAATTACAGGACAGCCTGTTCTTGTTACATGTATAAAGGTCTAATGATTTTTTTTCCTCTCAGTATTGCCAAACGCCTGATCCCAGGGATCCTCTGTACCAATTAGCTCCCGGGTGAGTTGGGTGTTGCCTGAAGTGCAGATATGCCCGTGAGCTCCTCTATCAGATGCCCAGTCCTTTGACCGTGTGACACTAATTCCCAGCTCTTCCAAGCACTTCGGCTTTCAACCATTCTGACCACGCCCCTTTTGCGCTACTTATTTTTAGACATGTTTTGCAGCAAACGCCCATTAACTTAGCTGTTAGATTTTCACGACCAAACAACTGTAGATGTAATAATGAGAGACATCTCTGCTCCCTTAGCACATCTCCCTCCTTAGAGTGTTCTGCCGGCCCCAACAGAACGGGGGGCAGCTGTCCCTACCTGTCCGGAGCAGCTGTCTGTGCCTGCGGCCGGGGCCGCCACACTGACACGGCCTTCTGAGGGGGGAATGGAGCTCCCACAGCCGGGGCCGCCTCACTGACAGGGCTTTCCCGGGGGGATGGAGCTCCCACAGCCGGGGCCACCACACTGACAGGGAACGAACTGCCACAGCCCGGGCCGCCACACTGACACGGCTTTCTGAGAGGGAATGGAGCTCCTACAGTCGGGCCAGCCACACTGACAGGGCTTTCCCGGGGGGATGGAGCTCCCACAGCCGGGGCCACCACACTGGCAGGGAACGAGCTCCTACAGCCGGGGCCACCACACTGACAGGGCTTTCCGCAGGAGGACCGAGCTCCCACAGCCGGGGCCGAGCGGCGGCCGCCCGGGCCCTCCGCGCTCGGCGGTGACGCGAGCGGGGGCGGGCCCGGCGGGGCGGGCGGGCCCTTTTCTGGCCGTGCCGGGCGGCGGGGCCGCACTCTGGCCGGGCCGCAGCAGCCCCGGCGCAGCGGTGGCGGCTCCCGGCCCCGGGGTTATGCGCAGGGGCGATGTTCCTGCCGGCTGGCGCCAGGCTCCCGCGCTCCGGACGGAGCTCCTTCCTCAGCCTCTTCCTGCTGCTGCTGCTGTGTCCCGGTGGCGGGAGCGCGCCGCGCCGCCGGCCCGCGGGGCCGCCCGTGGTGCTGGGTAAGAGCCGGGGGGCGGCGGGGCGGGCACTGCGGGGCCGGGCTGAGCTGAGCTGAGCCCGCCGGCCCCGTTACCCACCCCCGGCGGGGGGGCCCGGGGCGCTGCGGGCTCGGCACGGCCGCGGGGAGCGCGCCCCGCCCGCCGCTGGCACTGCCCGGGCTCCGTGGGCACCGAGCGGCGGCTCCGCAGCTGCCCCGGCGCTGGCAGCTCGGCCCGGCCCGGCCAGGCGGACGGAGCTCCGGGCTGGGGCTGCCTTGGCCTGGCAGCCGGAGGGGGACAGACAAGGCTCATTTTAATACGCATCGAGATCATTAAGTAACACCAGAGCATCCCTGCTTAAGTCTTTCCTCTCTAGGAACCTTTCGTGAAGGATGTGGATGGAGGAGTGATTGGGTGTTTCAGCAGTTGAATTACAAAATAAAAAAAAAAAAAATAGGCGTTTCATCATATGACATGAAAAACGAGTATTTGTTACTGGCCTGTCGTTTCACCTGATAACACAAAATAATTTGTAGTGAATATGCAGATAATATTCGTATGCAAGTTAATAAGTAATACTTGTTAGTTTCTTTTTGTATCCATTGGTAATAAGATGTAAATAAATTTTAAATGTTTTGATAACTTGTCTACTGAAACTGTAGTTCTTAAGCATTCCAAGAAGCAAGTGCATTTAGTGACAGTAATGTCAGTAGCCAGTCCTGTGAATATATTCAGCATGTTGCATGTTCTTATCTTGATGGTCACAGGGGAAGAAAAACTAAGAAGATGGGAAAAGTGGCATGTTGTTCAGTTTCCATTTCTTGATAGTTATTTAGGCTCTGATGGTGACTTTGTTACTACTGTTACAAACTTCTGACTTATAAGGGCAAACTCTACCAGAGCATATTAAAAAATGTTCTTGTTATCTCAGGGCACAGTGTGTACAAATCCACAGTTCTTAGAAGGTCTCTGTACTGCCTGACAGGCTGTGGTTTGGAAGTAGAAACTACAGAAGGGTGTCCTAAGAGGCAGGAGTTGAAGCAGCAAGAATTCTTTGAATTCTGTCTGAGGAGGCTAGAAACAATCTTTTATGCCATCTTTCCACTCTGTGGTGCTGGATGTAGCAATAGGCCTTGGCACTTGCTCCAGTGCAAGCTTCCTGATGACAGAGATGTTTTAGTTGCTGATTTTATTGAACTCTATCTGGAAAGGAATCAAAGATTTAAAAGCAACTGGCAGAAAGGGTTACTGACTGTAGAAGTGTGGATTTACTACTGATGGATCTTCTGTAAGTATATATGTTCCCTAAGGATGGTTTTTAAGAACTGTGGCTGACCTACATTTCCTGAAGAGACATTCTGGTAAATACTGTGTGGCTGAGCACATGTTCATCCGCAGTGCTTTACAACAGACTCTCTTGCTGTTACAGTGAATTTTCATCAAATGCTGCAGAACTTGTATCTCTGTCTTCTAGTCAGTCTCTGCATTTTAAAATTCCCTGGATTTTTTGTTGCCTAGTTCTCCTCCTTCTTGTACTTGTGGTATGTTAAAATAAGCTTTTTAGGAATTGCTTTGATGAGGATGATGGAAGGGCTTATGAGAATCATTTAGGGAAGCATTCGAAGTGCTGGCTTAACACAGGTGTTTGGGGGAAGGGACAAAAACCCACATCACCTGGATATGCAAATGAAAAAGATTTAGAGCTATAAGTCTGCATTATAGAAGCCTATACAAGCTTGTATAGGAGATGAATATGGAGCCCATACGAGGTAGGAATCCAGAGTTGATCCTCCTGATTTATCAGACTGGCATCCAGACTCCTAACTTCTCATGTAAGTTCATTTTTAAAATAAATTTTTACCTAACTTTGATCAGTTCTCATGATCAAAGCACTCCCTCTTGATCTGTTTGGAGGTTAACATGCCTCAGTAGAAAGGGGAATTAAGTTTGGTCACACTCTGTATGTGACAAGTTGGCCACCTGATCTTAAGGAATAAAGAGAGAAGAAATGCTGTTAAAAGGAATATTGTCAACATAGTGATCACTTCAGAAATGTTTTGGACCGGGGTGGTCACAAGACACAGTGTAGCTTGCTCTCAAACCTTTTGTGTAATGACCCCACTTTACAGTTGCAATCTACTCTTACCCAAGTAACAGAGGGGAACTAGAGCAAAATCTTGCAAAATATGGAGTGTTGCTCATGTGTGGGTAACTTCTGTTCTACTGACAAACTGCTGCTTTGAGGAGTCTCACACCTGAAAACAGCTGAGCTGCACGAAGACAGCCTTGTAACTCTTGGCCACAGCTGTGATGGCAGCAGCTCAGGTTTGGGGAGCCCCCGCTGGCTCAGGTGCAAGGTGGCTCTGTGGAACAGCTGTGCCAGTCTAACAGCTCATTAGTGCTCACCCAGCTTTCCTTGTACCTGTTTGCTGGCCACTTCGTGCAGTCCTTTGTCTTGCTAAAGCATGAGGAAATAGCCTGATGAGGAAGAAGTGATTAATTTTGTAGTTGAATTACTTTAATGGAGGAGCTGGCACAAGGAATGTGGAGAGTGGCACCACATGGCTTGGGTTAGGTTGCTTTTAAGCTGGTCTGTGCATACTCGAGGTTCCTTAGGAACAGGAGCTGCTCTGCCTGGAGCTGGTGTTCATTCATACCAAAGGAGCAACACCAGGGACCAAGTGCCACAGGTAGTAACTGGCAGCAAAATACTGCAATGCAATTGCTTGGTTTTCTCTGAGATGTAAATAAAGTATTGAAGTATATTTACACAATAGTGACATTAGAGAAGAAGAAGCAGGTGAAAGTCAAAACCTTATTACAGAGCCTGCCTGAAGACCTGATATAAGACCCAATTCTCATTAAAACCTAAGGTGATTGTCTCAGATTCCTTTCCCAAGTGTTTTTGGGGAAAAGGGGACTAATTATGGTACTGACATGCTTTTATGCCTTTTTTAAAGTGTTTTCTATTTAGCCAGGATGATGTAATCATACAGAAAAATCTTCTTTAAGAACCAAAATAACTCACTGAATGCTTCTGTTCTACTAAAAATGTATATTACATATATTTTGTGCAATCACTTCTGCATATCTGCTTTTATTTAGATGAACTGTATTTTTTTACCCTTCTCTTATTAGTTTGGTGATGTTCAACAGGCTTGTCTTTAATGCTAGTTTCAAGCAGTTTTTGTGGCTGTTCTTCATTCTCTGATACAGTCCATCAATAATCACTGCATACTATCTCGTGTCTTGGACATTTTTGGAGCTGGTAACCCATCCTTATAAGATCAGTGTCAGATGCACTGAGCTCTTTACCTTTTACAGCTGACTCAACACAATAACTATATCAATGTTCTGATACCTTCTGCAAACAATTTGTTAGGTACTTGGCTAAAGTTTTCTAGAAAGACACCTAAATGAAGTTTGTTAATAATTGATTTACATGCAAAGGAGCCGTGCCTGTGAATTCCTGCTGACTGCTAATTGAGCTGTGTGTGTTTGTATGGTCAGCTGGCTAGATGTCAGGAGTGATTTAAATGTTTATGCCTCATGTGATCCAAGGTATCTGGAAGTATCATGTGAGACGTTGTTTGCTTTCTTGTTCCTAATTTTAAACAAGGCCTTTTCTGTGGCAGTCTATAGAGCCTAGAGCTGCTTCAAGACATTCTCAAAGACCTGTAGTCAGAGTTTAAAATTAATTTTCCTGGGAAGTTGCTTCATTTTGCAGGAAGACTAATTTATAGAACCAAAGAGACAACAGTTATTTGAGGAAATAATACTGGTTAAAAAGTTACAATAGTTGATAAATACCCAAAGGCATTTGCATTTCAGATAAAAGCAATAAAAAAGTACCAACTGCTGGCCCTTTTTTTCTTTTTCCCCTGCATGAAAAAATATCCTGGCTCCCCACCCTGTTATTAAATAGATGCCTTTTTTTTTTCTAAGGATCCTCATATTTGGACATTTGTTGGATGATCTTTTTTCTTTGTTATCTGAGCAGTCTTAAGGCAAGTCACTTTTCGGGTGCAATTTGCTTCTTGTCTCTTGGTGGGAACTGTGAATCTGTCATTAAGACTTAAGGATAGTGATAGGAATGTGTCCTAAAGCTAATTACTGCAATTCACAGTCTATTACCTCTCTTAAACTCTAATGATATTTCTAAATGTGCTTTTCTTTACAGTTTAATCATATAAAAACACATCCCAGAGGGAGATCTACTAGTTTTGTCAGGCCATATGAGACCACAAAATTAGCCAAGGATACTATGAATATTGGAAGTAAATTTGGCTTACTGATGATTAGAGTGAGTTTTGTTGGGATTAGCATGTTTTTGAAAAAGGAGGATGTTCTAGAACTGATAGAACACAAAATCTTATGGAAACACATTTTTCTGCTGAATAAGAAATCTAATTTTTCCAAATGATGCAGTTCTGAAATCAACAGAGGAATTACACAGCTGCAAATTAGGGAAGCAAGGCACTGCTGAAGATCTTGTCTTGGACATCCGGTCTTAACTAGTGCTGATGTGTTTTGCAGAACTTCACAAACAAGTTATTTTCGGGTCAGTTTGCAGACTTTAAAAAGAACTTTTAGATCTTTAAAGAACTCTCTTTAATATTTCCAGCAAAAAGGTTTAGGAACTGCAGATATTGGTAGATGAGAGGAGTAGAAAAATTGCATACAGATTACTCTGCCTGCAGGTCCATCCTCTGTATGGCCTGAAAGCAAAGGAAACATGTTTTTCTACTGCTTTCAAATTCCACCATAGAAAATTTAGAAAGCTATGTCCTTAACCTACAGAATTAATCTTCAGTGTGATATTTTTTAACCTGTTACTTATAAAAAACCACTAAGTAGTTCTCCAGCCAAAATGTAAATCATTAACACTGTTAAACTGGTTGGGTTGAAGGCTGAAGAGCTTGCATGTTTTTTTTCCATAATCTCAAAATCAAAATTTTGTATTGTTTCCTATAGGTTCATCACAAAGCATCTTCAGTTTGCAAAGTAGACTTTAGAAAATAAAAGAGCCCTAAGGTGTGAGTGATAGTGATTAGCAACTTCACTGTTAATATGGAAATGTAAACATGACAAAAACATTTTTGTTAGTCCCTGCTTTACAAACAAACAGGCATCATACCTGTACATCAGAATTTATTTTTAGCTACAGTATTTGTCTTTGCACAGGTAGAACTTGTCCTTTATCTTCTGTTTAGAATTGAAAAAATTGCCGTTTTTCATCTTGTTTCTTATCATCCCTTGAGTAACATCAGTATGTCATGTTTTTCATCTTGTGTCCTGAATTGGACACAGGAGCAGAGCCTCTATCATCCAGAAGCTTGAAGATAAAATTTCTTAACTAAATGAAAGTTGCAGTTAATCTGAGATCATTCCATTAAGTCAAAGTGAGATTTTGTACAGTTTCCTGCTTTCAGTGCTTTGTTGATAGATGTATCTTGATTATAATCTGAAACTTCTTCAGCTGTGAGTTTTCCCTGCTCTGAGCAGGAGTGCTTGTGATTGATTGAGTGCAGTTTGGAAACCTCAGCAAGTTCTCCAAACTTTAATACCCCAGGTGTTTGTCTAAGTCTTTGAAGGGTGTCTTTGCTGGAAGAACTTTATTTTTACCCAAGGAAGTGAGATTTTAGGCTAGAACAAAATGTCACCCTTCTTTGTTTCGTGTTGAAACTGAAGACAAAATCAACCTGTTCTGTCCTTGGCAGGTCTGCTGCAGAAACTGGCCAGTCATGAAAGATTGATATAAATAGAATTACGTTCTGTTCCCTTTCCAATTAAAAGCACTGATAGGGCAGAGGCACGAGACTGGAACAAGTTGTTGTCATAGTTTTCTAAGCAATTCCTCAGTAGGATTCTGTGAGGTTACAAGACTGAACTTCAGTAAACTCCTTCTAAGGTGTGATGCAATGCTGAAATCTCCCTTACTATGCTTTCCAGTATATCAGAGTCCTTGAAATATGACCTAAAATAAACCGTGGTCAGCTACTGGGCCTTTTAACGTTTCACTTAAGGTGACAAAAATAAAGCTGCTAAAAACCTAATGAGAAAGTAGAGGTAGTTAATAAAGAAATCCTGTGGTACATCTCATGGTAGAGCAAAACCTGCTGTGGTTGGAGGTTGTAAGAATGTGGTTATCTGAAGTTTTGGCCTTTTTCAGTTCTGCAATAACTTTTTTTCTAAAAGCACATCTGGTTTTCTGGTTAAATTAGGCATTCTGCTAAATGGTATTCTCTCTTTCCTTAAACCATTGCTAAGTACCAGTGTATTATAGAACTCAAACTGATTTGATTGCACTGTTTACTGGAGGATAGGGGGAACAAATGTGTGGGTAGACCTGCATTAAAAAACTTCAAAACCCTAAAAAGGGGGCTTTGTAGACCTGAAGGGAGTGGAGGGAACCTTTAAGAAGTGCCTAACTTCTAATTTTTTCTAATACAAAGAAACTTTTCAGTTACTGAAATGCTTTCTCTTTCTGGTTCTTGAGGAAAAAATGCTAAGCATAACAATGCAAGAAGTTTCTCTGAAAACTTTGTGCTGAAAATTGTTAATGTTTGGTTAAGACTAATTCCAGTTTGGGAAAGCATTCATGTTTCCATCTAGGGTTTAAAAAATAATGAAGAATAAACCATAGTCAAAGGAATACTGACATTTAATATATGCCTTAAGAAGGTGCAAATAGCCAAGACCCTTTCCACCAAGTCTTACTCAGGTAAGGTATCCAAAGGAAAAAAGGTAACTGTTGTTGCCAAAACCTGAATGTAAAAGAGATAAAACTGCATTTTTACATTGTTAGCCAACCATGTCTTGTGTTGTAAAAGTCTGGTCTTATGTGAAGAAGGGAAGATAAGTAATATAAATCAGTCTTTTACTTTTTACATTTCTAATGTCAAATTGATAGTTTACAGGCAGCCATTTAAAGAGAAGAAAATGGTGTAGTTGTGGTGCTCTGGAAAAAAAGTTCTTACAGAAAGATTCAGTCGGTACTTGGAAACCCAGATCAGTTTGATGTCCTACACAATCTTTTTTTTTTCATACCTATGGCCTTACATGCTCCTTTATAGTCTGCTCTTTGAAGTTAGGAGCTGTTCATCCAGAATCATTCTACATGTTGGTTTCTCAGGTAACGAGCTTTGAAAGTATATAAATATTTTCAGTGGAAAATGTATATGTAGTACCTTCTTATGTAGTATTTGTTCTCCAATTACAAAACCTGATGGTGTCTCTGGGTGCAGTGATCATGCACATAAGGGCTACAGTATTTAGCTGTGTATACTGCAATAGAAAATGTTATATGCTTTAATTAACTGTCTCCTTTTTACATCTCTCTCTCTTTATATTTTTCAGTTCCAGGGGACTTAGGTAATCAGTTGGAAGCAAAGTTAGATAAGCCATCAGTGGTGCATTATCTCTGCTCTAAGAAGACAGACAGTTATTTTACACTCTGGCTGAATCTAGAATTGCTTCTGCCTGTCATCATTGACTGCTGGATTGATAATATCAGGTAAGAGCAGAAATGTTGCTCTTTGCAGTTCCATCCTTTCCATAGGTTGACATGCAGAATGGCTGCCTTTAAATTACTTTTCTGATTCAAGAGCAGTGAAAGGAATGATTTGGAATTCTGCTGGGTAGGCTAACAGGATGGGTCTGAGGATGCAGCTCTGTTTCATCTCAAGTGGCTGTAATTGCTGATGAGGAGCAGAGGCTCTCTTAATTTCTTCCCCTTTCTCTTCTACCAGTGACTCAGTGTAGGTTTGAGCACTTGTTAGACTCCTCTATGGCCCTTATCTCAAGGAGGAGGTTTTCTTCCCTTTTTTTTTTTTTTTTTTTTTTTGCCAAGCAATAGGACAAGAGGAAATGGGCAGAAACTGATGCACAGAAAGTTCCAGCTGAAATATTTTGGTTTTAAGAATTGCCTAATTTAAAGCTTTCATGTTATTTCTAATCTGTTTTTATTAGTGTTCCTGTAAATTAATATAAATATATGTATGAAAACAAGAAATAATTAGCTGGTGCAATTAAAAACTATTATGTTGGCATTTTGCTCTTTTATGAATGTACTGAGCTGTTGTAAAGTAATCTGCTTTGTCTTGCCCTGTGCCTTATGGATTAGAGATTTTTGTTAAGAGATTTGTGCATCAGTTTAGATTCTTAGACTCCATCTAGGAGCAAAAACTTGCATTCAGAAATGGCAATTGTATTGATATGGTACTAAAAACAAACCAACCCCCAACTGTAATAACAGGGATGATTAAAGAAATAAACTCCTGACTCAATGCTCCAGATTCCTCACATCCTAAGTTGATTTGAAAAGTATTTACACAACACTCAATACCTCAATGTGTTTACTGAGGTGCTAGTTGTCATTAGTCAGGAAATAAAGTATTCCCTATGCTGGTATGGGTGTTTCTAGTTAAATAGAAATTAATAATTTTTAGGTAGGTTAATATTTTTGATGTCTGATTTAATAGGTATTTTCTGTCCTAGTGCCACATTCCTATGCTCTTCATAAGTTTTTCCATTTTGTGGCTCAATGCAAAGTCAAATGGTGTAGAACTATATAAAGAAGCTGATATTTTAAAGGTGAAGTTCAGTTGCACTTCCATATGCTCAGTTTTACAGAGACAAAAAGTTTTAGATTCTGTACCATGAAGCATTGAAGTAATTAAAGTAATTGTTTGCACTGTATAATCTCTTAGCCATGAGAGTACTCTGATCATGTCTGCTTGGGTTGGGTTTTTTCCTCCTTCTGAGTAACAGCACTTAAAGTTCTTGTACTGCACTCAGAATGTAAGACCCAGTGTAATTGAGGGTTGTCATGTGGCAATAAAACATGGTTCATGGCTTTTTTCATTGTTTTCCTTCCCCTCCTCCCCAGGCTGGTGTATAATCGAACAAGTAAGATCACAAAACCACCAGATGGGGTGGATATCAGAGTGCCAGGCTTTGGGCAGACGTTTTCCTTGGAATTTCTTGACCCAAGTAAAAGGAGTGTTGGTATGTACAAGCTGTGTCTCAAGTGCTTTGTCACTTGCAGGGTTTTTCTCATTTGTCTTTATGCAACAAGCTCCTGAAATGTGATTTCAAATCACTTGGCTTTTAAGAGTTTTCATTGCATTGTATTGTTTCATTTGTTGTGTGGCCTGACAGATTGAGACAAGAAGATTCCATGGTATTTAGTCAAATCTAAGTTTGGTGGATGAAATCTGAGTAGGCATATTGAGGACAGATGCTTTCTGAAAATGAGATGGGTTGAGTAGAAAATTCTGTGACAGAAGCTTGACAAGCAAAACTGAAATAAAAGCATGAGTTCTGAGTAAGCTGTTCTTTGGGTTAATTGGATTGGGAGATATGGTACCACAATGTGTAGCTCCTTGTATTTTGCTGGTATCAGAATAATTATATAATTGCATTTGTGCTGCAAAAGATTTCTGCATTCATGTGTTGGCAGGTTTTTTGTTTGATGCTTTTGTAGAAGTCATGTTTCAGAAAACTCTGAGTTTGATAAGCTTTTGTGAGTTGTTCACTGTGGCTGAAGACTGGAGGAGTTGAATAGTCAGTAATGGACTGAGCTTCACGAGCTGCATTGCATGGGTCTGTTCTTTGAGGGCAGTGATGTGCTTAATGATCTGCACTAGGTCACTCTTACACCATGATTCAATTCTCCACTTGAGGGACAGTATGATAAACATTCAAGACTAACAAATGAGGTTCTGCTCAAAATTTAAACATGGCTCTCATGTTCAGTAGACTGTTCTGATGCATTTAGTCGAGGTAATACTTAAATCCCACATGTCAAACCTTGTATTAAGTAACATCTTTCAATATTCAGTCTGCAGCTATTTCCCTTTTTGCTATTACAGCTTTATCTTCAATTACTTAAGTCTTAGTCCACTACCCCAGAGATAAAAAAGGTTTTGGGGTAGTTTCTGGAGTTCTGCCCTAGGGTATATAATAAGCATTTGTTTCCAAGAATAAATGTTGAAGTCCAGGCCAACTGTTACTCCCTACCTGTTGTCAATTTGTAATCAACAAAAGCTATGACTCTGAAAACCCCTCAGAAATTATTATCTTGCAGTTCAAGGGTAAACTTTCCTCTGCTGAGTAAAATTTATCCACTTTGTGTATGCTACATTTGGCTGCCAAAAGGTTTGAGAGGTCAGCCATCTAGTAAGGTTTAGTGGTGATATTCTGTTGATTTTGGGGGATAGTGAGCATAACTCATTTTGTTTAATATGCATGCAGCTTTCTAGATTGTTAAAGGCAAACTGCAGATTTAGTGTGTACATATGGTGTCACAGATACTGCCTCTGGAACATGTTTTGCAGTAGTGGCTGACAGCTGCTTCTCACACTAACCTTGTTACTCTTCTGTTTCTCTTATCTGATATTTACAGGAAGTTACTTTTATATGTTGGTGCAGAGTTTAGTAGATTGGGGCTACAAACGTGATGAAGACGTAAGAGGAGCACCTTATGACTGGAGAAAGGCACCAAGTAAATAATATACTGTTACTTTAATAAAATGTTGACTCTCCTAGCCAGTAAAAATTGAATCACTTCTCCCATCCTTCACAATCTAAAAGCTTAGTTTTGTTTAGTTCTCAGGACCAGGGTACTCCTGGATACAAATTCAAGCTCAGTGTTGTGGTTTCATTTTTTTTCTTCTTTAAACAACTTGCTACTTAAAATTTGCTTAAAACCAGAACAAAACAACAGAAAAAAACCATTTCAGCAAAGTATGAAAAACCCCCAACCCTCCCATTCAATATTGAAATTTCTAAGGTCTGCATTATTAATTCTGCAGACAGTTCAACACCATTATTTAAAAGCTTGTTTTTAAAGCTCAGCATTCCCAGTTAAGAACTCTCACTGTGTAATGTGTGTATTTTAGATGAGAATGAAGACTATTTTGTGGCGCTTCGCAAGATGATCGAGTTGCTGTACGAGCAGTATGGGAGCCCTGTTGTGCTGATTGCCCACAGCATGGGGAACATGTACACCCTCTACTTCCTGAACCGCCAGCCCCAGGATTGGAAGGACAAGTACATCAAGGATTATGTGTCATTAGGTGCTCCGTGGGGGGGAGTGGCCAAAACTCTGCGTGTGCTGGCCTCAGGTGGGTAATTTGAGGCTTTGCCCTGTGCTGCGTGTAGTGCACAGTGCTAACGAGGCTGTGGACTGTGGGACTGCAGGATGAGAGTTTAAGGTACCATGAAGGGAAAAATACTTTTTTGTAAGCAATAACAACTAGGTGTTTCAAGCCCTGCAAGCCAACTGTTATCTTTCATGCTTGTGGGGGTGGACTGAGATTTCCCACATCCTGTAACCAGGAGCTTTCTCCCTTCTTGACCTCTCCTGACCTTTTTCAGCAGATTGTTGTGTTGTCTGCTGTTTGGCCTGATGCCTTCCCTTTCTGTCTCTTCTGCCACCAGCCAGATTGATCTCTGTTCAGTACTGCAAAGCTACCAAGGACTTCAGAACATTCAGCAGTTTCCTTTGATTAAAGATCACACAGCTGCTTGAGGTTAACGTTAAAGGAAATTTGTAGAGATGGTGGGGAACTTGTGTTCACTGTTAATGTCAGGTGAAAATTGTAACTCTGCAGATTAGGAAAGTGAATCTTTGAGGTCTTGGGTTTAGCACACTGGATATGCCAGAGACTAAAACCAAAAAAATTGAATAAAGCAGCATAATGTATTTCACTAAGTAACTGAAAATGACTGATGGAAAATGTTCACTTACCCATCATGTGATACCATAATTGCATCATGTGCTTTGACATTTAGTTCTCAATGTTTCTGGCTTGGTTTTGTAGCTTGTTTCTGACTTGTTAGCTTTGGATATCCACTGTCTTCTTCCTAATCAAAGCTGACATCAAAAATTGGACTTCATCAAAATGCAAAACACACAGCAAGAGTCAGCCATGCATGGACAGAGCAAAGAATACTTTGCTTAGCAAAGGCATTTGATTCTGAACAGTAGTGCACTACTCCATTACTAATTAGAAAACTTGACTCAATACAAACATCCAATTTACACATTGTTAAAGCTGTTGAAATGTCACTGTAAAAATTTAATTCCCTTTTCCCACAGACTTTGTCTGACATGCTTGATACAGAAATGGCAAGAAGTGAAGAATGTTATCACCCTCATAAAATTACACTATTATATTTCATAGTCCCTTATCTCTGTTGGATTAAACTTTTCTGCTTCATACGTTGTCTACACTTTATAATGCATCTCAAGCCAAGGGGCTAATTCTACTAATGCATAATGAATAGCTGAATTTATACTAAAATATAGTCAGTCATATTTTAATCTGTGTATCTGTTGTACTAAACTTCTATGTTTTGGAGCAGAAACTTAAGAACCATGTGGGAAAATTACATGGGCAAACATAATATCAGAATGTACAGGTTTAAGCTGTTTCTGTCTCAAATATCTGTAGTAAAGCACCACCATCAGCCCTTGGACTGCATTAGTCCATTTAAGAGTTTCTAAAATTATTAGGGTTAGTATGCTGAAGAATTGTAGCTTTAAAGGAAAATACTGCATTTCAGCAGGAAAGACAAGGCACTCTATGAATGCATTCTTTCTGCTCCCATTCCTGTTTATAATATGTGATGCCAGGAACTTCATGTCAAATCCAGCTGTGTTATCAAAGTGGTAAACAGTACACAGGTGGAATTGTTTTCTGGAAATTTCTGTGATACTTTCAGCTACTTGTACATGAGCTTTGCTGTATCCCACTATAGTGGGCAAAGACACAAAGCTCACAGTGGTTTGTTTCTATTTTTAATGTGTTGAAAAGTTGAAATATTAGCAGTGTCTTCCTTACACCTAAGGTTTTGATGTGTCTGCTGACTTAAATGTGATGTTGGCCATTGTGTACTTCTTCACTTACGAGAAAAGTAAAGGATTTGAGAAGCACTTTGTGAGAGTTCTGTAAGAGAAGGCTGGGATAGTCAGGTTCTGTGTTTGATTATTCTGCTGGAAATAAATCTTGTGCACATTCTTTTCATTGTTCAGTTCAGAACTTGGGCTTTCTTTGCTGAAAGCTGCCAAGCAGTGTTCAGTAACTTAGCAGTGAGAGTGCACAGTGAAGTTGTTACACCACACAGTATCATGAGACCCATTTTTCAGGACCTTTGTGATTCTTGCTGTGCATTTGAATTTCCTTTATCTCTTTCAGACTAGCAATGTCTCCATATAGTCCTCCTAAAGATAGCATTACTGTGCTTTGTTTCTCCTTGCCGAAGCAACAGTGCCACCCCATGGAATTGAAATACCACCCAAGTGTATTTTTCTTTGAAGAGTCGTTTCAGTTGCAGCATTTCAATTTTTATGGCATGGTTGACCTGGACCACTACATGCTGTAACCACCTGGATCTAATAATGGAAAATAAAATTCAAAGTTCAGCTGACAAAACAATTGAGATGTGACAGCCACTGTGATAATGAAAAAAAAAAAGGAATATAAATTTGTGTTTGTCTCAGGTTTTTGTTTTTTTAAGTAATCACTGTAATTAGTAAGCAGCTTTTGATTTTGTGAAGATGGAAGAACAATTGTTAAAATATGCAGAAAGGTGCATATAAATTATCCTTTAATAATGTGTTAGTTTAAGCCATTTGTTTCAGTCATTTATCAACTCATATTTAAATCTTGGAAGTTATTAAAAGTCAGTTTGCAGAAGTTAATTTATGAGACAATCATAAATGAGGAAAAACTTTTCAAATTGTCACTGTAAGCAAGGGGAGCAAACTTGTTCATGTTATCACCATGAGTGCTAGTAATTGTTACTGATTAAGATTGATGTCTTGCTTTCTGGATAATGAAATTCCACTTTTTTTCCCTAAGGTGACAACAACAGAATCCCTGTTATCAGTTCCCTCAAGATCAGAGACCAGCAGAGATCAGCAGTTTCCACGAGTTGGATGCTGCCCTACAACTACACGTGGCCTCCAGACAAGGTGTTTGTGAGCACCCCCACAGCCAACTACACACTGAGGGATTACTGGAAGTTCTACAGGGACATAAACTTCGAGGATGGCTGGCTGATGAGGCAGGACACGGAGCCCCTGGTGTACGCCATGACCCCGCCCGGCGTGCGCATCCACTGCCTGTATGGCACGGGCGTGGAAACCCCCGACTCCTTCCACTACGAGAGCTTCCCTGACAGGGAGCCCAAGATCTTCTACAGCGATGGGGATGGTACAGTGAACTTACAGAGTGCCTTGCAGTGTAGAAAGTGGGTGCACAGGCAAGAACAGGAAGTGGTGATGCTTGAGCTTGCAGGAAATGAGCACATTCAAATGCTGTCCAATGAAACCACGATCTCCTATGTGAAAAAGCTGCTCTTTGAGTTGTGATAACCTTGTGTTGATAGTTATTTTCCTCACCTGTGATGCCTTCCCTTAAATATGGGGAAATGCCTTTTAATCCCTTGATACTTAGATATTTGAATTATTTATTTTGCTTTTTTAAAAGGTTGTTTTCAAGTTGCTTGGTATTCTAAATGATTGTTTGTCTCTGATTTGTGTTCATGATGTTTCATAATATTTTCACATTCTGAAAATTTTGTCAAATATGCATTTTGGTGCCTCTGGTGTTGTGTCCAATGGTCATACAGACTTTCATTTGGAGACTGTGCAGCCCCTTGCACGTGCCACATGGAGTTATAGATCCCAGAGTTCCTTTGTGTGGTCTTTGCAGTTTTGGAGTGGAAGGCTAGGAAGGATGGCAATTTTGGATGCCCAAGGGAATGGTATTAACAATTTGGCAAATACAGTAAGCATTTTAAAAGGTCTCGCATATTCTGATCCACAGTTCCCAGTGGATTAGTTTGTAAATGTGCATATCTACTAGGGAAAATAGGGAAGAGATCTGCCTGGAACTGTGCTACCATTGTAATCCAGACTTTTATTTATTACAGCCTGTGGGGGGGAAAGAGAGATGTGTGAATTACTTGAAGCTTCTTTATTAGGTGCCCTACTGGGTTATTTTAGAAAGAGGAAATGGTTTGCTCATCAAATTCTAGAATCCCTGATCACATACAGTCTGGAGTCTGAGGAGTTCGCAGCCTGTGCTTTATTTCTCAGTGAGGGAATGAAGCTAAACTGTGGTTGGTGCTTGT
Organism: Melospiza georgiana; assembly: GCF_028018845.1. Taxonomy (NCBI): domain Eukaryota; kingdom Metazoa; phylum Chordata; class Aves; order Passeriformes; family Passerellidae; genus Melospiza; species Melospiza georgiana. Next base: position 12,544,343 of record NC_080443.1, read on the forward strand.
AATAACTTGGAGCAGTGTGGAGTAGCACACCAATCAAAGCTAATTGAATACTGGCAATCTCTAAGGTATAGAATTGCATTTCTGGGTGGAAAACAACCTCCTGTGGTGGAAATGATAATGGATGGTAGGCAGTATTTAAAGAAAAGTGAACTTCTGAAATAGAGTGGGGAATGAAAACCAGTATAGAGTATAAACCTTGTTCTCAGTCAAATACTCTGGCTCTGATCCAGTTATCTGACTAAGCAGTGACTGGATCAACATTGCATTCCACTGAAAAGAAATTTTTTGCTTTAGGACTAAAAGTAATTTCCCATAGATTACAAGTTTCATTTTTGCTGTTTAAAGAAGCTGGGACATGTGGTTCCTTAAGTGTTTCTATAAACTGCTGAACACGCAGTTCTGTAATTTCCTACAGTGTTGTTCTACTCAATGTTAAAATAGTTATTTCAACTCTGACCTCCACAGAAGTTCAGGTCTAAAGGCCATCATATCTACCACCCTGATTACAGATGTCCTGTTGGAGAAATAGTTATACTCAAAAATTTTCTCTTGCTTGCTTTAAAACAAATCACCCAGTTAGACTGCACTTAGTTTTCTAAAAACACAGCTTAGAATGCTTTCAAAATGCTAGGTTCTCCAAGAAAAATATTTGAAGAGTTGCAGAAACTCATCAAACTATTAAGGATTTGTTACTTAAGAAACTGAATTTGTCTAAAGGCTAAAGTTTAAACGATTTTGGTAGCATGCCTAAAATGTTTTCTGCCACTGGACATATCAATAAGATCTGTTGAACTGACGGGCTTGAACTCCTGCTATTGTAGAATGGAATCAGGAGGTAGTTTTAAGACTTTAGTTTTAATTCAGAAATCTTTTGTTTATTCAAAACAATTAGAACTAGAGTCATCACCAAGCTGTTTATCTTACTAGGTTTTAACTTCCTTATGTAGCTTTGTTTCCCCCTCTGCATTTTTTCCTAGTGCTTATGTTGAGGGAGTGTAGATGTTTTCCTGATTTTTAAAATGGATCATTAATCTTGTCCTCATTTGTCCAGGACCCTATAGTCCAGCAGCAATATTGCCTAGACTTTTCCAGAGTAAGTACTGACTTGTCCACAGCCTTTGCAATGTGTAACTGCTGAGATTGAAAAAAAAAAACCCAAAAAAACCCCCAAAAAAAACCCACAACCAGTCAACTTAAACAATCAATCCCCACAAAAGAAGAAGTCCTACAACAACAAGGAGGGAGAAAAAAGCCAACTCGACCCCTCCTTCAAAAAATCCCTACAGAAATTGCCCTTTAGCCAAGTGATCTATTTTATGCAGGGCTTGTCAGCTGGATAAGCTTCAGGCTTGTGTTCCAAGACTGCTTGAAGATGATAAAGCTCTTCCTTGGTCTGACTCAATTTTTGAATAAATGGCTATCTGAATAAATTACAGAAAACATATAATCACAATCTGTGTTTCTTGCTGAAGGAGAATGCCTGTTAATAAGCACTGGATTGAGTGGAGCTGGAGGCTCTATTGCAGCATACCAACATAGACATCAAGGGCTGAAAAATGAGAAAACAACATAGGTAAACAATTCTTAACCTGATCTGGAGAATGTTTGTAAGATTCATTTGGATCCTTACCCATTAATCAATAGCATCTTCAGTCTCCTAGCAAGAATTTAGCGGCAGGGTTTTTTGTGATTTGAAGTTCCAAAATACATTATTCAAAAAATGCTTGGGCTCTTTTCTTTAGTACTTTTTAAATACATTTTTTGTGACCCAAAAGAAGAAAAAAGCACAACTTTTTTATTATTTTCTAATTTTGGCAACCTAGTACAGTTTCTGAGATTAGTTGGCTGTATCTTTTAAACTGAAGATTTCTATACCAGTTTTCTGTTACTAGACAAGCCTTGTGGTAGTTAATGTGGTAAAATGAAGCTGAAGGTTTTTTGAGGCTTTTATTTGTTTGTTCTGTTGTTTGTCACTATAAAGCCTTGTTGTACTGTTGTAAAGAAATGTGTGTACCTGAGTCCTAAGTACTGTGTAAGAGCAAGAACAGCACCTCTGGTGTTCTTTGATTGCTTGTGGTGCATCTGCAGGCTGGAGTTTTATGTCCAGAAAGTGTGGGGTCGTTTTTCCCCCTTCCAAATGATCATCAGCCCTTTCATTTGCAGTTTCTTGTATGTTAGGATGCAGTTCTCACTGAGAAGTGAATGCATTATTCCAGTTGCTGAAGTGGAAGCCCTGCACTGTGTGAGGAGTGGCTGCTCTCTGAGCAGATCCTCTGCAGGGGCAGCACTGAGCACTGCTGTCAGACCTGCTGCAGCCACGGGTTCTGAGCTATCTCCATTCCTGTGGGGAGGGAGGTCTGAAAAATATATTTTGTGAGAATGTGGCACTTTGATAAGAGGATTAACTCAGGTGCTTTGCCACACTGCACAGCTGAAGTGTCTGAATTCACTAGTGTACCTTTGTTATACCTAAAGCATTAATTATGTGTCTCTTTCCATAATTTTTACTTAGTTTTATTCTTCCAGGATATTTTCAGAAACCAAAACTAGTCTTGAGGACCAAATGTGTTTCTTATTTTTGGCAACTTGTATAGACAATGCTGAAGAAGCTTTCAGCTGTCATTGTAGTACTTCTGAAAAGGTTCAGAGTCACTATGTGATTTGTACAAAAGCAGAAAGCTTCACTAACTAGCAATAATTGCAAAGGACTTGCAGACCAAAGGAAGGAATGTTTGGTATTAAGGTAATTCTTGGAGCACAGTGTGTTCAAGGCCCTCTTAAATTCAGGGAATGTTTGGCAGTGACTTTGCTGCTCTACACTAACCAGTATTTTGTACAGAACATATTCTGAGGCCTGGCATTTTATATGTTCTTGTGTATGAATGTGTTCAATAGATTTTGAATATTTTATTGTCAAATTTGATAATATAATAAAGTTGATCTAATACTGATTGTCTCCTGTTGTGAATAATGTGCTGTCTCAGTTCTCAGAGGAAATGAAAACTTGGTGCTGTTTTTCTTCTCTAGAGATGATTGGTGGCTCTCACAGTAATTCTTTCTTAATCTCCCAAATGCACCTACTGTCTTGTGGTACATTTGGAGTTCACTGTTAATTGTTCTTGAATTTATGGAGGTGTGGGATTGAGTCTACTCAATTTCTTTTTGCTTGCATCTTGCTTGTCTTGTGTTAAAAAAAGTTCTCAGGTTGCCTTATAGCTCTGCTCAGGTAATTATTTTGAGATTAGTTCCTCAGTCATGAAGTGTTTTAAATGTCTGCAGCTCCTTTATGGTTTTGGTTTCCAAACTGACCCACAAACCCATGCATGATGACCATACAGTTTTATAGTTGTATGAAACAATCTTTTTCCAATTAGAAATAGTGCATTGTGGCTCCTAAGAAACTGTAATGCTAGGCAGTGGTTCTGTGAGCATCTGGGGTTTTTCTAAGGTGATAATGACTGTAACACCAGTAGAGTTTTAGTGACTGCTTCTCCTCTCTGTGCCCTAGAGGCACTATTGGGACATCTTGTCCCAGAACAGATCTCATTGATGCCTGCCTCAAGGTTTGACCCCATATGATTGTAGGAAAAAGAGGAATGTGGCCTTCTTCCAGCTCCCTGTTAATATGGGGAGGGTCCTGCACTGAAGCCATGTGCCAGCTCTTGCAAGAAGCTGGGGAGGAAGAGGAGGACAGGGTGATAACAGGCCTGGTAGAGTGATGCAAAGCCACGAGAGACATGTGTAGGATCTAATGCTGGATTAAAGATGTAACACTGGAGTTAGCAGGGCTTGTGCAACCTCCAAATAACACAGTTACAGCTGCAGATTGTCTGATGCTATTTTGCTGTGCCGGCTTAAATGATTTCATTAATTATAGGATTGCAGCTTTGAGAAATGATTTTGACTTTCTCTTGCTTGAGTTGTGGCTTTCCTCTAAAGGTCTAAGTTAATAGTTTGCTTTGGTTTAAGACTGATGTCCTTTGTGCTCATTCAGATCCACAGATAAGGTAAGTGAAATATTTAGCTTCAAATCAGCATCCTTTAGGCAAAAACAGAAAGTAGTATGAGCCCAGGAAATGCAAGAAATTCATATGCAACATTTTACTAAAAATAGTGATGTTAAGTTTGTTTCAATGGTTTGTATATATATGTATGTGCAGTAGAGGGCAGCAGTATATAAGTTACAGAGGGTTTTTAGGTAATGTTGAATGGCATTTGTGTTAATTTCACCTGAGAGATACAGCATTGCAGGGAAATGAAGACCTAAGTTTGATATCCACAAAATGTTTCCTGCCCTGAACCAATTGTACATATGCAGGAACCTTTTTCCTATCTGATGTAAACAGCAAGAAACTTCAGCTTGATTCAAAATCTAATAGAATTATCTAAGTGTAAATTAGATATTTGTCCCTATTTTCATGCTCAGATTAAAGCACAAATTGGACACTACAACTACATGCAGTGGATTGGTGTATAGTACTATGATGTACAAAAGAAATCATGTATTTTTAAAAAAGTGCTGCAAATGCTGTCAGCTCTGTTTTCTTATTGCACTGCTGAATAATGGATAAATCTTGTACCTCAAAGTTTTCACTTTGCTTGTAACCACTGACTCACACCTAGTAACCTTTTTGGGAAGGCAGATTTATTGACCAAGCTACAATTCCATGTATAACTAAAAATGTCACCTTATGTGAGTAAAATCATCAAGACAGATGGTAAATTTGACTGCATGAAAATACTGTGCCTACAGATCAAGTGTTTTCATCACTATTAGTATTTTTGAGATTATGTTATGTCTGAGGTAGTCAAAGAAGGATTCTAGTCCAGGTCTAAGCCAGGTTAAGAATAGCCAGGACCACTGCTGTTATCATAGCTGTGCTAGCAGAGCCTTTGTACCTGTATTGAAAACAAAAGGCAAGATTACAATATAGGAAATCTCACTAAATGCCCTTGTGACCAGTGCAGATGAAAGATGACAGTGGGATCCATAAAGAAATCTGGGAGACAACACTTGCAAGGGACACAGCTCAGGTCTGGAAGGACTTTGGAAGGAGAAATTGTGTAGTGAATTCTTAAAGAGGTTTCAGTAGGAGAAAAATCATACAGCAAAGAATGGTATAATCTCTGATATGTGTGAAATCCTCACTCTGTAACTGCTTCAGCCTTGAGCTCTTGTGGTTTTTCTAGATGCAGGAAGTGCTATTGTCCCTGTTTGACTCAGACATAGGTAACTTGTTTGAATTCTTTTAGGTGGAATCTAATAATGTACCTTAAACTCCAAAGTTCTCTTGTCATTAAACCATCTTCAGTCTGCAGATCATTTGCAAGTGAGAAAGGGCAAAGCAGCCATGCCCCTCTTGGATGGAGGAAAGAATACTTGAGGAAAATGTAATGTGTGAATAAATGCATTGTCTGTATAACACATTCCTTGTTAGTAATTTCATCTTGCTGAACTAACTCAGGGTTCCAAAGCCATTTATCCCCTAGGAAGGTGCATCCTTTTTTTTTCAACTGCTGGTGAGTGTATGTTGCTTCACACTTTCCATGTTTCTATTATGTCCATTAGTACTTTTATGCCAGGCCATGATGTGATGAAGAAAAACAGAGCTAAAATAGGACATGAAAGGGGGGAATGCCTTCAAAGTGGCAGTAGGTTTATGTTGAATATTAGGAAGAAATTCTTTCCTGAGAGAGTGGTGAGGCACTGGCCCAGGTTTCCAGGGAAGCTGTGGATACCCCATCCCTGGAGGAGTTCAAGACCAGGTAGGATGGGGCTTTGAGCAGCCTGGTTTAGTGTAAAGTCTCTGCTCATTGTAGGAGAGTTTGCCCATGATCTTTAAGACTCCTTTGAACCCAAACCTTTCTATGAACATGAAAGATTAAAAAAAATCTACCAAATATTCAATTAAAAAGTTCCTCAGTCTAGTTTTGGCTCCTAATCCAGTGACTCCTAATCCATAAGCCCTTTCCTCCTTACTTTCAATTCAAACCTTTCCAACCAGGCTTTTGTCATTGAGCCCAAGGTTTTTTCCTTGTTTAAATGATGCTTAAATCTCAGCACCTCATGCAAAAATAAACCTTCCAAAGCCAAACACAGCATGAAAATCTTCCACACAGACAGAAGTAAATTGTTGACAATCAAGTCTTATGTAGAGTCTCTTTTTGGAGAGAGACCAAATGCTTCAATAATGGCAAATTAAAGAAACCCCAGTTTTCTTAGCAGGCATGCCTATACAAAGATAGCATTTAGCTCAGAGCTTAAGGGTGTCAGGAAATCAGAAAAGAGAACTGAAATGTCCGGCAGCATGAACAAGTGAGAGGCTGGGCTGGTAGAATGGTGTCTGTGGGGCTATGATGTATTTGTATTTGTTTTTGTTTTTAAAATCTACTTCTTCAAAGCAAAAGGAAAAATCTGACTCCATGAGAGAGAAGGAAAAAACATGGAGCTAGCAGGTCTGCAGTTACTGGCATCCTCCATCAAAGTCTACTTAGCAAGAGCTAACTTGAGGCTCCCTGGCCAGAAGAGGGTGATGTTGGTTTGCTAAAGACTGCAGCTGTGGGAATCCTGAAGTTATCAAATATTTGCACGGGACCTATATATGTATAGATCATTTGTCTTAGGAGAATGCTTCCTGTGAGAAGCAGCAAAGGATCTGGATTTACATGAAGATAGAAAACTTTGTCTCCTTTTCTCTAACTCCACTTAGCTAGAAGTCAGTCAGCACTGCAGGTCTCAGAGACCTCTGCTATTCATGGGGAGTGAGGTGGCCAGCTCTGGTCTCTAGGCTTCATCTGAAGATGTCTCAGTTCCCAGCTAAGGAGTTGAGACTCACCTAAGGCCCACACGTTTCACTGTATTTTGCCATTTTCCATGTCTTCCATTTTAAGAATACAGACCATAGTTTACTTCATCTCCCTGTTCAGACCAGCCTGTGCTATAAATTCAAGGTCATCATGTTATTGCTTTTCCAGCTGTTTTTGTTATTAACTTTCTGAGGAGGATCACTTATTTGCTACCACTGAGACAAGGACATAAACACACAAGACAGTACTATACATCTCTAAAACAGGAGTATCACCTAATTTACACAAGAATCTGTTTCTGTTGGAGCTTAACAGTAGAACAAGACAAGTTTTATTACCTAATTCATTTGTTTATGATCAGTCTAGAAGGGTTCCATTTGTAAAGTAAAATTTATACCTTTTGTGATGATAATATCTCATAGGATTTAGGTAAGGAATTAGTTTGGTCCATAGCAAAAGTTAGAGAGAGCTTTACCAAATTTATTTTTAAAAATTGCCAGATTTTGTTAATCCATAAATTAAATCCATTTTGTTAATGTAATAATGACCTGTTGGATGTATGCCCAAGTGTGACCAACTACTAGCAAATGGTTTTTTCAGAAGCATTAAACAGTGAGGTGCAAGAAGAAGAAGAAATACTGCTGCTATGATTCTCTGCTTGTAGCCTCTGTTAAATATTTACATTTTCAAAGTTTTATTTAGTTTTTCAGCTGAATACATTTTCTGTAATACTAAAGGCTGAACATCACCTATTTCTGTACAACAAAGCAGCCAGGATTTGGGATCAAATTTACATGAAAAAGTCATCTTATACTTAATGTAAGGCTGGTTTTGGGAATAAATATTTAGCATCAAGCTCTATTAATGGAATAGAGTAAGATACTGTGCGTTTACTCCTTTCAGAAAGGCTTTTGTAAATGCTAAGTGTATGCTCAGTCAGTGTTTTTTCCTGAATGTTTCAGGTCAATGGAGTAAACAATTTAATTTGTTATTGTTTGTTGTTTGTTTCTAGTTCCTGTACTCCAATTAGTGAATTGAGAAATTAAACTGATTTGTCTGGTTTCACTAATGAATAGAAAGCAAATAGAAAGGTCAGGTTCAGACTGAGTTTTCAGAAATGTACAAACACATTATCCATAAAAATGCTTTCATTTATAAAGAGGCATGTTGAAAACAGGAAATGCCTTATTTTTCTCTGCTGAAATGAATCAAGTTGTGATAAATAATAGGAGCAGTAGGGTTTAGAGCTGACCTTACATTCCATCTGTTTTACCGCAACAGCTCTGAGTTCCAGCTGCAACCAACACTAAAATAGACTGTGAATCTCTGTCTGTCTTCAGCATATAGGAGCAGTTCTGGTGCTTTCTATGAGACACAAACCTGACTGAAGCAGCCCAGAGCACGTCTTGAAGGCTCCTGAGACTTGTCACAAACTTTCACTGATAAGCTGTTAATTATTCCTTTCCTGTTGTCATGTCGTCCTTACTACAATTCAGTTATGAATTGGTTGCAGGGAAAGAACTAATTTTCTCCCAAGCTCTGTGTGTGTGTCATCAAGGCAAGCAGTGAGTCAACATCAGAGCAAATTTGATTTCAGTGGTTTTGTGGTTTAACCCTCTGTAAGGTCCTTGTTTCAAGGTGCTGCATCTGCAGCTTTCCAGTCTTCAGCACAGGACCACTGTTATGTGCATTACCAACTGCCCAGAGCTGGGGCACTGACTTGTCTCAGTAGCAAAGTAAAAAATTATGAAATGCCTATTAATTCAAAATGGATGTAATGGGTAATTTTCAACCCACTGCACTAGTAGTTTGGGACATAGCTATAAGACTCATTTACTTTTCTAAATGAGGCAGCCTATTTCAAAAGGTGTGTGGGAAGCTATGCACAAATGCAGTCAGTAGGAATTTGTATGCTAAACTCCCACATTACAGTAAAACGTCCTGCACCACAGGAGGTGGCATGTAGGAGTGGGTGGGCAAACTTCAGAACAGAAGAAGGTAGTGTCACTTGAAAATTTCTCCTTACTCTTTATTTATGTATTCAATTACTTGTCCCAGTTTTTACCTCCTAAGCACTCTTATTTTACATGGTTATTTCAAGGCTGAATAGAAGCGCTACATTCTTGATGCAAACCTGTCTTTACTCCCACTTCCTCTTCTCTTTAAATTTGAGATGCAAAATTTTACTGAAACATGATAAACCAACTCCCAATGCAAGTTCCAAACCTAGCTTGCAGTTGTCAGTTATTATCCAGGACTCCCAAGATGTTACCATGATTCTGCTACACTTGAATTTAAAGACATTTATATTTTGTAAAACAGTAACAGACAAACAAGTCCTGTTACTGTTTTTCGGTTTTGTAGCAACTGTGTTACTGTTTACATAAAACAGGAGAGAGACATGGCACATATTGTAATACAAAATTTCATTGGATGCATCAAGAAATGCAACTTTTCTTTTTGGTTCATCCAGGTGTTTGAACTGTCCCAGAACTGGCAAACAGAATGTTCATTGATTAAGAAGCTGTCCTAGTAAAATAGCAGTGTTTGAATTCTAACACTGCATGGTCAGAAAAGGGGCAATAGGTGGGTGTCTGCATGATTCTAGAGCAGCAAAATCATCAGGGCCAGCTGCTTGGACAGACAATAGTTATACCTTTGATCAAAGACTGCATTTTTAAGTGGTCACAACTGATTCTAAATTTGCCTGTTTATTAATTTCTCTATTCACAGAGAATTCAAACCTGTGTTTATTGCATTTAAAATTCTCCTCAGCTTTACCATTGATCTCTAAGTTAGATTTGCACTGGAAAGTCAACTGTGGAAGAAAGCACATCTTCTAATTTGTTACTGAATTCTCTATTTCTGGTAATTTGCAAAGCTTCTGCCTGAAAAAACTACATTCAGTCCAGAGACTTATTATATCGTGCTTTAAAATCAGCTTGTGACTTTTAAATCCAGTTCTAGACTGGCAGGGTTTCATTAGAGATGTTTCCAAAACTAGTAATTACCCTCCTAATGAGCCCTTGAAGATATTGTTTATATTTATAATTAGATTTACAGAGGACACTCAATCAGCTCAAACACAGCTGGGTGCATGATGCTGACTGAGACAGTCAATCCACTGCAAAGTCCAGTCAGACACAATTGCCTTTTGACAAAAAGCACTGAGCACTGGGACCTTGCAATCTGCAAAGCTAATGAAAATACTGCTGCTTTGCATATTCCACTATAAAAACGGTGATTCTCTGCTAGAGGAAAGATTTTTTTACCTTTTTTTTTTTGATCAAGCTGACTCTCAGTTGTGGTCCTGAGCTCTCAGTATTTGTGGATATTTGGGGTTTGGTGGGGGCAGGGGGAAAGTGCTGTCTCATTCACTGAGATCCTTAGCCCAAGGACAAGGTGAAATGGTTTCTGACTGAAAGAGAGTAGGTTTAAATCAGATTTTAAGATTAATTTTATTTACTCCCTTAAGTCAGAATTGTTAGAACAAGATGTACAAGTCCGGGATCTTATGGAAACTTTCTTAACTTACACCTGACAGCCAGCCCAGAAATAATGGGGCACAGCACAGCACCAACTAACCACAAATCTGCAAACCAGACATTACAGCAATTCCCAGTGTTTAATTTCTATGTTGCTAATAACAAGCAATGTCTTTGACTCTTTAAGAAGAGAAAAGTATTTATGTTCCTATCAGGGTGATCTGATATGTTGTAGAAGTACTTACCTATGTAGTGCTTAATATTAATTATTCTTTACTTTGTAATTTCTTTCTTCTTCAATATCTTTTTATGTTGCTTTTCTGTGCTCCATTTATTTCAGTGCTTTTTCTACCCACAGTAAAGTTCTAACCTACAAACATATCCATGAAAACGGGAGGAGCTCCATGGAAACTAAGGTATTCCTTTTCAAACTGATTAATTTTCCTTACATAACTGCCTGAGGATGATCTGGCAGAGCTAATGCATTGATGAAGATGGCTAGAATACGCAGGCAATAATGTATTTACACAAACTGATGTTTGCTTTAAAAATTATTTTCTATACTTAACTGCTACTTTTGTCTTCTGCAGCAGGAAACTAAACCAGGAAAGCTGTGTGTTCCATTTTCTCTGTTGGAATGAACATGCTCCTCAAGCACATCAGCTGCAGAACAGAAAGCAAAGTTAGAAAGTTGTTAGTACTACTCTAATTTACTCTAGAATTTTACACAGGGTTCCTAAGACTGACTGATAAATTTTCCCCCTTAATTTTAAAATAAAAATTAATTTAAAAATTAGGCTTCATCTTTGTCACCCAGCTGCAGCAGCATGTTCACACTCAATAATCTCCATTGCCATAGCAACACATGCTTGTCAGATCAGGGCTGAATTGATGCAGGAGCCTCTGTGCAGAAATCTGCTAACCCTTAGATGTGCAACTCTAGAATTCACTAGGATTCCTTTTTACTTTTAGAAATGTAACATTGTTATACAAGACAAGATAAACATCTCAACCCCTCTGATCTGTGTGACTTGCTTTCTAATAAACCAGAGTTTTGAAAGGCTTAAAACAGCTAGAAACAGAAGTAGATTATTCAGATGGCAGGTTTTCATGCAGGAAATTGCAAATGAAAACACATTATGCTGAGTTGGAAGGGACCCACAAGGATCATTGAGTTCAACTCCTGGCCCTGCACAGGACACCCCAAAAATCCCACCCTGTGCCTGAGAGCATCATCCAGATGCTCGTCGAGTTCTGCCAGGTTTGGAGCTGTGACCACTGCCCTGGGGAGCTCTAGTGCTCAAGCACGCTCTGGGTGAAGAACCTTTTCCTAATATCCAACCTAATTCCCCCGGGGCACAACTGCAGCCGTTCCCTCGGGCGCTGTCACAGCAAGAAGAGATCGGGGCTGCCCCTGCACTGTCCCTCCAGAGGAAGCTGCAGCCCCCCGTGAGCTCTGCCCTCAGTCTCTTCTCCAGGCGGAACAAGCCAAGTGCCCTCAACTGCTCCTCATTAAGCTTTCCCTCTATTTAACATTTAAATAATAGTGCACAAACTGGATATCATCCTTTCCCCTTTGGATTCAGCAGAGTCCTTCCCCTTTTATTCCTTGTAGAAAAATGTTTGTTCATTTTTTCCCTACAGTCAGTCATAAGATACTCAAGTGCCATTGTCATCATGCACAGCAGGATTAAGCAAGGTAGGGGTGCAGAGAAAACTGATTTGTGCAAGTGCACATATAAAGCTGGCATGGGAAACACTGTTTTGCAGCTCTGGATGAGTTGTTACTGCATTTATCATTATTACCTATGCTACCATTTATATTTTCAACATTGCCTGATTCTAAGAAAAAAAGCAATAATAAAATTTCTCAGCCAAAATTGCACATTTCATCTGGCTCTGGGAATTCACCACACAGATTTCTAGGCCTGGTCTTCACTCCAGTATGCTGTGGTTTAGAGCCTTGGTACATTTTTAATCAATCAAGCTCCAAGTGGGTTATAATAACATTCCTAATTCAAAACGTAACATAAATACACAATTTAAATGTTAATCTTTTGAATAGACAGACATTCAGGTTTGCAGTTAATAATCGACTTCCATAGAATATTTATTCTTTTCAAAAATATGTTTTGAGGCCTTTAAAAATATAGAGATAACTATGAACTTCATCTATAGTTTCAGGTTTTCTAACCTCAGGGTCTGAGGAATAATTGAAATCATTAAGTTCTACTATACATTTGTATCAAGGTGACAAAAGATCCCAACCAAGTGTCCTGGGCTCCCAAACATGCAGTGTGCCATCTGAGTACCCACACAAAGTGTGTGTGTGTTTATTCAGGCAGGAAAAACCATGTGTACCCATAAAATTTTTAGTTTGATTTGCTATACTTACCCAGGCTACCATGCAATAGCAATGTTGCTATGGGAACAGGTTTTCAAAAAAGCAGATCACACATGACAGGCAACACACTTTTGGATGTTTTTTGTATGTATTATGGCAGGGTGGATAGCAAGCATATCAAAGTAAAGGCTAACTTGAAGTCTTATATGCCCTGATCTACAATGAGATTCCATTGATCATTTTGCATTATATTTTTTTTAAGATTCCACAAAGCATTACTTGTTTCCAGGTGCATAGGAATTCTTTTCCCTCATCTTTATATACTTTAATTTGTAATTTTTTACCTTCCTATCAGGTCCTCCCCTTTTATTTTGTTTTTCCCTAATTATATTCATAACACTCAGTTATTAATTTTTCATGCCCATTATATACCTCTTTCTTTCTTTTCTTGCTCTCTCTCTCTCTCTGTGTACATTTTTCTCAGGATTTTGAACTCTTTTTTGTGTATTTTGCAGTCTCCCTTCTCCCTTAACTCACAGTGTTAACACCAGACAAAACATTCAGCACTTGCTCTGACACAAAGGGCAGCAGCCACCCAGAGCCACTGTAACAATACTTAGAGGCATTTTTTCATTAGACAAAATGGAAATATGTGTTCCTTTCTTCCACCTCCTCAAAAGATAAGAGGAAGAGTCAGTTCTGCTTTTTGTTTTATGCATTAAAAGAACTATGGCAAAATTACAAACTTGAATTTGTTCTTTCAAAATCTCTCAATAAAACCATTTTTCAGAGTTTATTTCCTACTGTGCAGAGTAGCAGGTATGATGTTTTCTGTAAACTGATGATGTAACCTTTACATCCTAGTAGAGACTTTCAAAAGCTTACATCCCCAAAGCTTTAAAAATGAAAGGTAACATAGGCAGCCAGCTGAAAAACAGCTAAAACCCATGCAAGTGTAGCAGTATTCCAGAAATCTGTTGCCTCAATTCCTTCTTTTTAAATGCTCATGAAAATGTTATTAAAGATTTTTGTAGAAAATAGTATTTCATGTCTTAATTTGGCTTAATATGCATTGAAGAACACTCCAGACCAATAACTTGCCTGTCAAACATCCTGTCCTGGGGTATAGGAGACATATTGTGCTTCATGTGACATTTTGAGCTGTTAGTCAGACACCAGCAGTGTCAGGAAAACGTCATCCTAAGTGGAAGGTAATATATTCAGATCAGTTCTACTTTTTCAGCTTTCTGATTTCTTCCTGTTCCATGATTATTCTTCTGCATCAACATTTGCAGGAATTTGTAATTCAAATATAGAATTTTTCAACCACCAGCAGCCCAAGTTCCATCTGGGATTTGAACAGTCAAGCTGAGCTCCTTCTGCTACACACAATACTTACACCACCACTGCCAATAAATATTGTGAAATTAGAATTCTGCAGGCAGACTTTCTAATGAACAGAACAATTTGCTCTTTCGCACCCTTACTATGATTCTAATTATGATTCCCATAAAAGCTAATTTTATGAGGTAACATTTTTATATCCCAGTCAATCAAAATGTTAGTCACATAACCCTAATTTCATGTGCATACTTAATAAAGTTTTAAAATCTGTTGTGAGTATGAGTGGCATGTCTATATGAACATGCACTGAAAGATGTATAGCACCAATTTCCTTGAGTGATAGTGAACTGTGGGAATTGCATGAATCACTTTTTTTTTTCTTCTTTCTTTTACAGAAACAGAAGACTCAACATAAGCTTTTACAAAACTTAACATGCAACAAGAGTAGTGATATAATTAGTTTATACATACAAAACCAGAAGAGATTTCACAGTTACCCTCTTTACACTTTATGTATTAAATTCATTATAACCACCAAGATCTGCAGTTTTCTACTGTATTTTAACTAGCATTAATTTTCAAATAAAAGTATGTTGCATTTTTTAAGATGCACCATTTAATCTTTTCCATTTGTAGTCTACTACTTCATCTGCTAACTCAGAAATTCAGTGATTCTGAAGTTCACCATCATAGTAAAATTAGTCACTTTAAGCCCTTCTTTAACTACATTGCAGATAAAGTTGTATTTGTCTGGCAAGTACTTTAAATAGTTCCTATTTCAGATGAGATGGCTACCAGACCACAAAACAAGCTGCTGCTACACTGCTGTGCCTGAAACTGTTAAAAATGAGGCTAATTTAGAAAACCAACACAATGCAGGAAATAAATATCAGAAACACAAAGAGTTTGAATATGGTTAGTTTCTCCATTTCTCCCTCTTGTTTAGATGAAAAAGAATGACATATCATTATGTGAGTTATTGTGTGAGGTGGGAAAAAAACCCCAGGTAATAATAGCTTTGTAAAAGGTCTTTAGGCATACATAATGTAACTACTGACTGCATGAAATTCCATCTGTTTGTAGGATGGAAGCAGAGTAAGTCAATATTGACCAATTAAGCTTATTAATTGCATTACAAAACATATAGCGTGAGTAATCCTTACAAAATCTCTGGGGCTATTGACAATTTTCCCTGCCCATTTATATGCATTTAGAAGCCCTTAGAAATTTGTTTCTCTTTATAATTTAACTTCTTTGTAAGTATAGCATGAAGTGAGCACTCTCATACAGGATGCTACAGGTATCAACATTTCCTTAGGCATAAACACTAAAATGCATGGCTGTAGCTGGGAAAAGAGTTTTTAAATAGATTTTTATCCACAGACAACAGGGGTTATTGACAGAGCACTACATGGCAAATATTAAATTAACAGTCAGAAAAAACAGATGTAAACATTAGTTCTTTACTGTTTATGCTCAGTTCATTCCTGAACACCCAACATTTCAGAGAATTCCCTAACTCTCCAAGGGTACTGTTGAAGGATTTTGCAGTGTTTTCCTCCTTTTGGGGAGTGTGACACTAGATGGCACATCACACCATGAAATGTGTAATGAGGTGTAAGAAATGCTGCTTGCATTAGAGCACATTACTCATTTAAAAAGCTCCTTAAATCAATACAGTAACACTTCTCTATCAGACTCGAGGTCTGCTTCTGAAAAAAGTCCTTGAAGAATAAATGTCATACAGAATTCATAGGTAGATATTTAATTCACTACTAAATTGATCTTAAGAGGCTGATGCTAAAATACAATTTAATATCCACATGAGAATCATAGGTGTTAAGTTATCCTTTTCTTTTAAAACTACTTGCAAAATAATACCAGCATGGTTTAGTTTAATTTGTGGTGCATTACTGTGTTATGTCCAAACCATGATTTTAACTCACATAACTTTGAGTGGAACTGCCAAACCTGAAATTCAGAACTGATAGCAGTTCTCAGAACTCAGAGATTTTTTGCATATTAGAAATTACTAAGACTATAAAGTTTATCTGTAGTCCTCCAAACCTCATTCTTTCACAAAGTGAGGTTGTATCACAAATCAGAATGGATCGTAAGGTCAAAGCTGTACAGCTCAAGGTCTGGAGCTTTCCAGGCAACCACTATAGTTTATTCATAAGGCAACAATAAAGTGCATTTTTAGGCCTGTAAATAAATATATTCTATGATTCACCTAGGTATTATATTTGTGATGCATGGTTGCACAAAACCCTTTAAATTAGATCTGTATTTCACATGCCTTGTAACAGCTTGGAAACATTTAAGCAGGAATCTAGCAGTCAGAGTATTCTTAAGCTGCACTGATGTTTGATGCATGAATCCTGGAACAAAATGCAAAATAATCTCTGAGTACGAATTGGCATGCATTTCTTTTAAGCTCCATGAATAAAAAAAAAGAGAGCTTCTCTTTTCAAGATAGAAATAAAGGAAGATCTCATAGGGAAATAATTCAGTCAGTGGAAAGCAGTGCTTATATTTGCCTTCATATGAAGGCAAGGAAGTGAGAACATAGAACAAAATGTAATTTTTCTGGAAAAGAAAAGTAATTTTTAGAACTCTACTTCATATAAACTGAGTCAAAAGCCTAGAATGTTTTAAATGACAATGTAATTGAAAGAAAAAGAAATTAAATGGTTGCCATGGTTGCCTCCAAATGCCTTGATATGCTTTCCTGTCTTTATTTTTAATCCTAACTCTGAATTTCTGTATTTTACTGCACATCAGCCATTTTTCTTAAGAAGTCTATGCCACAGCTTGTATCTTTAACTGGTAAGGACAGACAGCTTTGGGATAGTATATGTCCCAGTCCAACCTTTCAGTTCAACATTTTACATGTTAGAAACAAGACTGGAAAAGGATACTTCAATATCTAGCTCCTCTGGTATGTAAAGATAAATAGATAAATAGTTATAGCTTTTTTTCCTTTCTCAGCATGATTTTTCTTGTCTCTGGGTAGATACCCAGCCTAGAATAAGATTCTCTAGCTGTATAACAGGATTTGCTTCACTTGCATAGGGAAAAAGAGCCCATGGTGCTCTAAGTACAGCCAGGCAACCAGCACAGCAACCGCAGCTATTTTGGTAGCAGCAGCACCTTACAAAGTGGGCTCCACTATGATAATGTGGTCACAACTGCATCACTCAAAGAGGTTAAATTGTCAAAAATAGCTTTCCCTCAAATGCAGTAATCAGGCTTGTATTTGTATGTTGAAATTACAGGCAGTTTTCCATTGCAAACAACTTTGTGGCAAACCAAAAATACAGGTTTTTTTTCCCCTTCCCAATACCCACATGCTGTCCATTGGGTAGAAGGAAGTTTCCTCTGTCTTCAAAATAAAGCAATCCTTTAATAAAATGAGTTTGGACTTTGAAATGACAAAATAGTAGCTGGGAAAATGTAATCCAAAGACAAGCTCTCTCCTGTCATAATGCTGTGGCTAAACCATAATCCCTTGAATTCCATTATTTTTGAAGATCCTGGCTTGTACTACCCATCAATGAGGCTCTGTTTCCAACAGAATGACACTCTAATTCAGACACTTTAGAGTATGCCATGTTTTCCTCTGTACCTTAAAGGGTAATATGGAAGCTGAAAGACTGGTCTGCTTCTTCATGAGCAACCAATGCTAACAAAGTATTAATGAAAGAATTCTGTTTGCAGTTATGTCATTACAGAGTGAGGGTGCTTTTAACATATTTTATATAGAAATCATGTTTTAATTGAAGCATTATGTACCATTCCATCCTAGGATGCACAAATTAAATATGAACAAACATTGGGAAGATCTGTATCTAATCTCAGCCAGCATCCAGGTACATAGGGCTGCATAAACTGACAATTATCAGTGGGTTTGGGAAGACTTCATTTTATTTGTGTTATTTTAGTTAGTGATAGTGTTATAATTAGAAGCTAAAAATCCAAGGACGCAGAAAGATTTTGAGATAATAACACAGCCCTGAACTAATGCCATGCTACTGTACTCTAAAGAGAGAAGTTCAGGCTTCAAGGACTACAACCACTACCAGTTCTAAAGCCACTGTAGGATCATGCTGGAGCACAACCATATGCACAAACTTTAAATAGCAAAGAACATGAAACCAAATAACCAGATTAAAAGGCTCCTCTTTCAAAAATCACTGGAACTCTGTGCTTTGTACTTTACCATTTCAAGCCCAGACTTGTAGCCTGGTGTTAGCAATCAAAGTCTACAATTAAAGTGAGAGATTCTTTTAAAAAAGTCAGCAGTTTCCATTTAGGATAGAAATGAAAGAACTAAGTCTCCTAAACTCCTGATCAACCAGCAAGTTCCCATCAGTTCATGTATTTTTAACTTGTCACTATTGAATATTGAGGTCTAAATATGAATCTAGTCTTGTTAAACTGGATCTTTGATGCAGTGTGGAGAAGAGGTATTTCAAAAACATTTTCCTTTAAAACATAGTTTTCAAAACCAGAACTACCCCAACCAAATTGTAATCCAGTCTCTTAGTGCAGCCACAGTGTTTCAGACTGTACTGCAGCACCACCTTATTTGCAGCAACTAAAGCCCTACAGATCTGTCATCATAAAAGCAGAGTTTTGTGGCATCTCAGCTGGGTGCACTCCTTAGATTTGCATCCTTAATAAACACTAGGTAGTTAAATATCTGGTAAATTTATCCTGACATTTCTGATTTCTTTATTTCTTTGTAAAGGGTATATAATTTTTTAACATTACAAGTCCATATACCAGCAGAAAGTAAAAATTGGAAAGTTGATCACAGTACAAAGCTGATTAAGGAGGAAACAAAAGAAGACAGTGTACATGCTTGGATCAGGAATGTTTGCAGTGGTAGATAATTTGTACACATCTCCTCCACTGTATCTGAATTTATAAGAAATAAATCTAAGAGCAGAAGACTACTGTCACTCAGGATAGTAGTTCATGAGGTATAGCTCATGAAGCTACAAAATTACTGAGTACTTTCTTTTAGTGTTTCAATTTAACTTTACAAATGGTGTCCTCCATTTTTTGCACTCATTGTAAACTACATAATTAAAAGACATCATACTCTGCCACTAAAGAATTCTTTGTTCTCATTCCTTTTCCTAAAATAAATTCAAGTTAAGGTACATTATTATTATGCATGTCTAGGAAAGTAGAACATATCTAAAGCTTTTAAGTGCTCCTTCCCTAATTCAGCTATTCACATTAAATTAAAAACTTTCACTTCAGAAAATGCAGTTGATATTGCTATGGCAACGTAAGAGGAGTGAATCCAATTTTTGGAAAGATTTTCTATCCAGATTTCTTGCAGTATGACAAGCCAGTGGTTCCCCTCTGGGACCCAGTGTTTCTTACCACATGATGATTAAAAGAACTAAGCAGGACCCTCTGCTGGACACTGCAGCTGGCCACAGATTTAACAGTGGCCTAGCAAAAACCTGGAAATCAAAGGTAAAGACCACAAGGACCAGACTACCAATACTTTATCCATAAAAGTCAGTAAATTCCCCCAGTGTAGGACAGCAAGCAATGACAGCAGAAGAGTAAAGTCTTCCAGTCCTTGAGATGTCACAAATTTATGGACAACAGAGTAAGTCAGGTTGGACTGCAGTTTATTGAAAATTGAATTTATTACCAGCAGTAGAGATCTGGTGTTTTCACTCTGCATAGCAATTTTTTCCAGTAACTCTCTGGAAAGGTTTAAGTAAACAGGAACAATTTGTTCAAGAAAAATGATATATCTATGACTGTTATAAATGCCCTGTGTCATCTTATCTACAGCAAATGCAAAGGAAGAAATTGAAATACCTAATACCAGAAAGAGGCTGTACTTAAACATATGTCAACTGTACCAGGCTTAGCTGAATACCATATGCCATGGAGACATGACTTACACTCATATCCATATACAAATTATGTGACATTTTGCTTCTCTATCAAATTAATATTTTAAAGGATATTACAGGAATGGTGGAACAAAGGTAAAAATCAGATTATATAGGGAGATTAGCCTTTGGAATTCTCATTATTTAAAGTTAAAAATACTTTCATATTGGTCTGTAAAATTTAAGAGTAATTCTTGAAAGAATAGAAGCCAAGATATAAAGGAAAATTAGAAATAGATTCCATTTAATAAAATCTTACCCGATCAAAGCCACCCTAGGCTTAATTTGAAATTCATATGTTTAAAACCACAGAATGGAAACTTCCAGTTATGTTGAAAGCCATGTTCTGCATATAGCCTTTCCCTTTTGGAAACTGAACCACAGCCTTGCTCTTTATTTACTGAACTTTCTCTGTACTTGGTCATCCCTGAAGTCTGTCATTACAGACTCTCTGCCGAGTTCCAGGCCAAAAAGCAGAACTATTTATGAACCTTTGTAGCAGCAGAGGTAAAATAGGGATACTAATAGGAATTCAAGGCATGTATTAACATTCAGGATCTTGAGCAGAATTCTTTAAGCAAACAAGAAGGCAAACAAGAACAAGCTGCAAAAACTGTGTACATTAGTCCTAGATGAACTTTTGCAGCAGAATAAAATGAGCTGTCATTCATCCACTTTACTTATTTTTTTTTCATTTTCATTTCCAAATGAGCACCTAGTTGGAAAAGAATCCTGTTCCCTGATCATATTTATGATTTGTCAAAACTAGAAATGTTGCTTGAGGTGTTTTCATGAAGAGAAGTGTAGTTCAATTTTTTCACTTGTGTTCAGTTTTGAAGGATCAGTGAGTGAAAAACAACATATATTTGCACATATATCAATGTGGGGGAAAAAACTGGAATATTTCTTAATGACAATGTAGCTATGCTGATGTAGGGATTAGGAAATAGTGATTTTATAGTCTAAAAACTGCATGAACAAACAGAAGCTCAGCAAGTAGAAAATTGTCATTAAAATATAAAGTCAATCTGGTACATGCTAACTAAAATCAGACATATTTGGCTGTTAATTTTGCCTTATAAAACACAGTGATTATCTATCCTTGTCACAGCGCTTTTTCAGTTTGCTTCCAATTACAAAGCACTGTTTGTTAATGTAATATTAGCATTATTACAGTAATATTTTATTGATGCATGTCTGTGTGTGGAGCAGAATTTACTGTTAACCATTGCTATGATTCTTCAGCTTTTTATGGCTTAACAAGGAATGTGTAGTCACAAGTGTTTGCAGCCTAACTATTTAATCTCCTTTATTCTTCTGAGGATCTTACTATTAGCTGGAGTTTGATTTGTTAACTCTAAATTGAATTGAAATTTAAAAGATTTATATAGTACTTGCACATCAATTGTAGCATTAACTCTTCATTGACAAAATTCTCCTTTTGTTGCCACATGGCTTTTTTAAGGTGGTCATCTCAGATGTTTAACATAAAAATAATCGGGGAATTCTACATGGTTTGAGTAGCTTTTGTAACTATAAAAGAGCCCAAGGAAGTACAAATGAACAGTTCTACATATTTTCTATGAACAAGCAAGCTAAGAAAAGTGAAATAACTGTGTAACTATGAAAAAATAATCCTACTACTGGAATTCTAAGAACAGCATAAGTAACCTACATTCCTTTTTTCTCCATTCCACACAAATTCTCTTAATAATCTTCCTTCCACCCAGAGATAAACTGTCAGAGGAGTAGAGAACATACATACATACATATAGAAGAATCATCAAAATCAAAATGAAGAAGGAACAGCCAGAGTGAGTAACCAGACTTCTCTGTTTTTGAGACCACACTTGATCCCATGAAGTCAGAAAATAAAGTGTCATTTTGTGCCTAAACAGAGTTTTTTGTTCCATTTGTGCTCCAGAAGAGGAACTGTGTGTGGTGGATTTGAGTATTGCTTTTTTCACATGAACAAAAGCAATCTTCTTCATTCTTCCTGCTCTATTTAAGTAGTTTCCTTGCCTGCTCAGATGACAGTCACATAATCTGCTAATTCACACATGATGTAAAATCTGCCTAACGAGTAGCAAGATTTATTTTCATATAACTGATGACATGTATAATGTGCAAATCTAGACTAGAAATATTCAGCATCTTAACTCTTACTTAACTTTTCTTATTTGCTCAGTTGAATCCACTTAGAAATGGAGATAATATTTGAATAATAGTTGAATATTTCAGACTTTGAACAGAATGCTTGCCTATCATCTAAAATTAAATTATTTGTATTTTTAAAGATAAACATCAGTGTTTATCACTATAATTGCCCATGTAGAGAGAACCTGTTTCTAACACTGGGATGCACAATAAAAGAACTTAAAACATCCATGTGCATTACAAAAATGCAGTTTAAATCAGCAATCTATGACAGGGCTTAGAAATGGGCATTAGGATACAATATGCTGTATTTTATGCTCTACTACAGAGAAATGAAATTTATAAATGTGCTGAAGGTTAAAAACTTTTCTAAAACACATGGCTATAGACACTCGTGGAATTATGATAAAGGCTAGTAATTTATCTTAGTTTAAACAAATCTTATAAATTCAAGATTGCAATTAATTACTCCATGGAAAGAAAGAGCACCAAGTGACTGAACAGGATGTTTTAGCACAGAGTTACAATTAAGTTCTCCTTTTTTTATCTGGTTGTCTCTCTAACACCCAAGGAAGTACCACCAGGCAGGGATTAGTGTCACACTCCTGAAGCTGTAGGTAACAGATATTCCATAATCCTTCACTCCTAGCAGAGCCCCAGAGGGGCTCATAGGAACGTCTATAACTTTAGCATATAATGAGGAGAGAGGCTTTGGGCAAGACAAGTGTGTAGGGAGAGGGAAGGTTGTAAATTATTAAATGTTTCAAGAATTACGGCTGTTCCTAAATGACTGCACAGTTACACGTGTATCACTTGCAAAGGGAGGTGATTGTGAAACAAAGCAATACTAAAACAGAATGCTGAAATCAGTTTAAAGAACTCAAGAACTGTTCTCTTTTGACAGGTTTATATCATAATATTCATAAAATATCTATAAAGATAGCTTTTTCAAAACCTAGTGAGACATTTAGCCACAGCATTCTGCTACTAACAAACAAGCTAATTAAATAAATGCTAGCTTGGATAGGCTTAAAAATGCTGCAGTACAATAAACATATCCATGAACTAATCACTTACAGAGTGTTGATGCTTTGATGTGCTTCTGAGGAAGAAAGCTCAGAATATACATCTGGTTTTCATATGGTACTTTATGTCAGACCATGTGGCCAATTGCAAAATTTCAAATTGCTAAGGTCCTCATTGTATTTTCTCTCACTCTTTATTTTTTCTAAAGCTTCCACTTAAAATTATTTGTAATAAACAGAAGAATCCCCTTCAAACAGCACTAAATTGAGTATATCTCTACATAACAAAAGTCAAAATCAACACTCCAGCTTGAATGTATGTTGTGCACCTCTTTGTTACTGGAAAAGTACATCTTACCTTTATCTTTGCCAATTATGTGCATGATCTTAAACATTATTTTCTCTGAGAATTGCTGCTCCTCATGAAACTGCAAAAATATAGAAAAAAGAAATGGTCACATTGTACTTTCTTAAGGTCATAATATAAATTGTCACTCCTGTTACTATAGAAACAGAGTGGATTTCATCATTCTAATGCATGCAGTGATAATTGTTCTGCTTTCAGTCTATGGATAGGTAGTTAATGGTGCCAGTTGCTGTTAGCACAGACACAGACTATTGTCATCTAAGCACAAAGCTGCTGTCTCCTGTTCTGTCACTGTGAGCTTTCCTAACCATCAGCAATTCATAGGGGAACATTCAGGCAGAATGAAGAGCTGTTCACAGGCCTCGGTCTGTGGCTGAAACAGAATTCCCTGCAGGAATTATGTTCTCAAATGAAAACCAAATAAATATGACACAGCACAGAGTGCTTCTTCAGATTGTCCTCTCACGTCATTGCACAAAAACTGTTTTCTGAGCTTATAAAATTTGCATTGCATTGAGAAAAGGTTCCATTTACATCCTATCTATAGAGCAAGCTTTCACTGGTACAGCCAGATACCACAAGCTTACAACACACATCTCCGTGCAACTGCGTGTTTTCACCTAGAGATTATAAACAGATCGGTGGGTACTAAATAAATGTAAATACTGCAGTTCTGGGAGTTCACAGCTATTCCACAGGTGCTCAAATTTAGGCTCATTTAGAACACACAAGTGAAAAGTAAGGCAAAGTGAGAGCAATATAGGATAAAAGAACAACTGTCCAAATTCCAGCATTGTCCAGTTTCAATCCAGAACTCAGTTGTATCAGTTTTAAAACAGATGGACTCTAAAATGAGCAGATAATGGGTTACTAAAACTATTGTTATCACTTTTGCTCAGGTTTGTCTTAAAACATGAAAGATTTATTCCCAATCAATTATTCTCAGTTCATGTTAATTTGGTCATAATTAATGGAAGTTGTGGGGAATTATCTCCTTATAGGAGATGCAGCTAATGTGTAGTTTAAATATTAATGAGCTTATTCTTATAAGGATAACTGCAATACTTAATATAGATTATTATTAAGTATTAATATAGATTAGTCAAGCATATGGAGGCTTTACATAAAACTGACATGCTTCAAATCAATCGGGTTATAGGTTACCTATAAAACACTGTTTTCTGCACTTAGCCTTCCTCACTCAACACCGTCAAATACACAAATTGTGCACAGGATCGTATTTCCCTCTGACACATGTCTGTGCAATTTGGTTCTGAAACTCATTCAGAAACCAATACTATGTGAAAAGCAATTGGCTTTTCTTGTCAATTTTCCCAGTCTAAAACTGACAAAAATGCTGTAATGAATTAGAGCAGTGTATAATCAAAAATAGACATTTATGGAAAGTACTACGAAAACTGAATTATAACTGGAATTATACTTGGAAATGTCTGTTTAGAGGTCCCACCTGTGAACACAGAAAATTAAAACAGACAAAATGTTGATGGTGGTATAATTTGTGAATACCTATAATGACATTAGCTGTTGCTGGACACATGAAATCACCAAGGCATACAACTCCTGTAAGGATTTTTTATGAATTATTTCTCCTCAGATCCTAAGAACTGTAACATACAGATTCTTACTCATGAGATTTTATGCAGTGTATCCCTGCATGTCTCTGACCCCTGAGGTTTACCCCAATTCCCCTGGGAATCATCTCTCTGTTATTCATACATATGTACATACATACCCTACTTATTTTGTATTTAGGTCACATCAGCTGTGCGCACACAGCAGCACCAAACAGGTCACCATATGTCCAAAAATTCCACATATATTTGTTATGTATGTGCATTCTGAAATACATTCCGTTTACTACATGAGCATATCAATTTACTACAGTGAGCATATACACTGGTTCAGAAAAATGTTAACCACAATTAGAAATTTGGCAATATATTGGTGACACAGCAAACTCAGCCTTTTGGAGAAACAGCAGGGGTACTGCATGAGTGCTCCATAGTGCACATACACATACAGTTTTCCCACAAATGTCAGGCAAATATGATAGCCTTGTGTTTTCTGAAGATTTTACTTTTTTGGCAGACAGCCAAGCTGAAAAGATTCTGCTGGAGCCCTATAATCCATATTTGGTAATATTTCACTTCCTAGCAAGCATATATAAAACTATGTGAGAGAAGAAACAAGGTTCTAATTCTCCCCCCTTTGACAAGAGCCCAGAGGAAAGAAAACCAACAGTGCTCTCTGCTAATGTGGGTTGCTGCAGAAAGCTGGAAATGGCTGTGACCATGATTCCTGCCCTTCAGGCCTTGGCACATTTGCCCACAGCCTGGCTCATTTGCTCAGGACAGGCACAGAGCTGGGACTTGGAACAGAAACAAAGTGTGACCAGTGAAGTCGTGTTGACTTTTTTTAAACAAGTATTTGCTTTGAGCAAGTATAGCTAAAATAAATAGACCATAATAGGAAGAGGGTAATTAGGCATATTTCAGTAGCCAACTTGACTCCCATAATACTTTACTACAGACAATATTACATACTTCATCTTCATTAATGATACTGCAGTGTATCACAATATACTGTTTTCTAACCTGAACTGAGCCAGAATGCACTGTGTGGCAAAAAGAACAATGAAAATTAAGTAAGAACAAATTACATAATGTGGTATGAAGAGCAGCAGTATAATTAAAATTTGGAGAGCAATAGTGCAGCAAAAGAGGCATTCTTTTCCTATTTCAAGTATCAGGTAATGACATCAGTACCTTGTAAGTAAAACTGAAGCATGTAAAAACCTGCCACATTTCAAGACTAATCTCCTATGCAAGTGCAGCATCTTTTATGATGAACAACACAGTCATACAAGGCTGAATGAACTCAAAGACAAAACAGCTGGAAAAAGTTCACTGCAAAATACATCTACAGCTCATTTGTGAGCTACGTTGATGAGATTGCATCTCTTCTTCAGGGAAAGCTGGGGAGGGAATCATCTGTGTCTGTGATCCAGGTCTTTGAAATCCTGACAGATTTTGCACACAGAATAAAATCAGTTTACTTTCTTACAGGTGTCTTTTGTATGCAGCTGTTAATGTTCTTGATAGCTTTTGTGCTTTCATTGCATTTCCCTATACTTGGCATGGTGGGCAACACCACAACAAACAGAACTATCCTCACATGTACCAAAATCTAGAGCTCACAGTTCACTTAATAGAACTTTTCAGACACTAGTATGGAATACTTCCAGGCCACACTCCTTTACAGCTATTAGAGAGGGATTGAGACAGGAAATTAGTTATTAACAACATTTTAATGTAGACTGCCCTGTTCAGCAAAGCAAATTTGGTCTGGAAAGAAACCTTTCCCCATCAGCTCTTAAAATGATTCAGGTAATATTCTTCCTGATCAGAAGAGTAACCAATTTCCTCCTGACCACATCCTTCTCTGTTCTGACAAAGAATGCCATGAAATAAAAGCCTGTAGGCACATGCTGGAGTAAAAATATTTTTAGATTT
The DNA here is from genome assembly GCF_028018845.1 of Melospiza georgiana. Lineage (NCBI taxonomy): Eukaryota > Metazoa > Chordata > Aves > Passeriformes > Passerellidae > Melospiza > Melospiza georgiana. Next base: position 12,571,335 of record NC_080443.1, read on the forward strand.
TTAATCCCCTGGCTAGATACAGTCATATTAAATATAGATTACTTTTTATGCCTAGAGATAAAATGGAATGAAAATAGGAAAATTGTCACTGAATAAAAAAGAAGTGTGGCAATGAAGGTATATGATGTACTGTAGATAATACAGTATAGAAAAAGTTAATGTATATGTACATCATTTGAGACAGAACAATGAAGATAGTATTTCTGATGTCTATAATTTAATATTAATAATTTATAAATATATTCTTACTCCAATTCCATGACTGAACCATTCTTGAATTTAAAGGGTCTTATTTTAAAATATTCTCTATACAAAATGAGATTCAAGCCCTGCAACATCCATTTACATAGTCATGTCTTAGGACATAGAGAAAATATAACTATTTTCCATTTAAAAAATTCTAAAGCTCAGTGATATTTGTACTTAATACACAAAACTTCAGCTCCTTTGGCTAGTCTTGCAAAGCAAAACAGTCCCATTGTGATGAAGGATTCCAAATACAACTTAGTATTATAAATAGTATGACAAGCTGATCTTTCAACTAGAGTTTCACTGCACTGGTACTGTCAACAAGTTGGAGTTTTCCTGTTAAAATTATAAATAGGTTGGATTTCCACTGAGGTTTCAGGATATCTTCTTTTGTTAAGGATAACATTTATATTTTCTAGAAATACATCTGCCTTTAATACAGAAGTACAAATCAGGCAAACCAGTCAATCCTCTCTGTGCAGTTGCCCACCCAAATGCCAAGAGTTAAGTGGAATAAATTTTACAGCTGCAGTGAGCAGTGAAATGGCTGCTGGGAAGGACTACTGGAAATTGTGGCAATTGTTTGGCTACCCACTGAAAGTTAAGCAGTAGACAGAGAGAAAAAACATTAAATATCATGTTTTAAAATATTACCCCAAATTTATCCAATTCATTGCAAGATTCATATAGACATTTTTTCTTTCTGGAGCAGAGTGCATATAGGATGGACTGGGGAAAATGAAGGTGTTCCAAAGAGAGGCTCATAACATTTATGTTACCTTCAATGGAAGTAGCAAGGCTTTCCTGTGAAAATGCTTCTTTGACTATTCCAGAATCCAAATTTACTGAGTTCATCTGGAAGCTTCCTTTCATTTATAAACTTAAATCCCTTTTTGGTACATCTTAATTACATATATTAAAACCTAAGGGCAAAGAAAAAGAAAAACAATCAAGTCCATATCCTTTGTGCACATTTTTCTACCCTAGTTACATAAATCAGTCATTTATAACAGGAAAAAGGGACTACCACCTTCACTTTGAACACAGGAGGAATATCAGGGTACCTAACTAGACAGCCAGTGAGGGGCAAAAGTCCTGCATTTAAAAAAAATTATTTTATTTTTTCCCCCCAAAATAGTATAATTTTGTGTGTGATTTGGTCTGGTTTGTTTTTTTCTTGTTTGGTGGGTATTTTTTTTTCCCAGAGATTTTCTTTTCCCAAAATGGCATGGCAGACATCTGAAACACTAATCAACTGAGAGACTGGAAAAGTTCTTAGTGGACACAGCTCTGGCTAGACTTTTCACAGAATAAACACTGCCACTTAGCAGAGACTGAGTTTAAGGGCTCTGCTCCAAAAATAATGCAGAACTCCAGTTTTACCTATTGCATAGAAGGAAAAAATATTGGAGTTCAACATCTTTCTCCTAATGAAAAAGGATTCTTTGGGTTGCAACTCCATATTAAAATGTAATGTTAATTTTTGTGAAGCAAGAACCATTAAATTACACTGAAGCATCTATTATTGCACAGTGTTTAAACATTTTGAACTCATAGTTCTATTTCTGGATACTTCTTTGTCCCTCTTTGAAATTTTGAAATTGTTCACAGCTCAAAAAGGAAACTGAAGGCAGCCTTTAAATAATTGTCTCTGCAGATGAAAGATAACCAAATTTTGAAGATCTAAGGAGTCAAGAAGAGCACAGTAGCCTGTTTGATTGCAGAGGGTCAGACTAGCCTATATTTCATCAAGTGTTATACATTCTATTTTAAAAAAAACCTTTAAACTTGTGGAAATTTCAATACATTGCCGTACATAGAATTGAGAGCATAATCCTTCACCTCTGATATTGAGCTGCCTTTGCAGAATTCCTCTCTCAAAATGTCCTCATAGAAGACTTCATATTAGCTAAAGCAGCCTGCTCACAGAATTCTCCTCTTTCTAAAATCAGGTGTCAGCACACTAAAATTACTTCTGTTTCCAATAGTCCCTGCCCAGTTCTAATCTAATGATCAATTTTCCAACTTCTGTTGTTTTATTTCTTCTCCTATTGGAAGATTATCTTCTACCAATCTGAAGGGAGGGTCATTTGAAAGCCTCACCAGTTATGAGAGACATTGTGCTCAGATTGGACACTGGTGCAAACCTGCAGGAGTCACTAGATGGGCACTGGCTCATTCCAGAGCTGAATTTGGTACTTTGTGTTTACATTAATTGTTTCACCATTTGAAACAAATGTTTATTTAAAGCTGATTGAGGTAAGAGTTGACACAGTGTGCCATTTATATCATCAATGCCTTTGCCACTTCATCTCAGCAGGTTTTACTTTGAAGAAGCAAAAATAGCTTCATCAGACACTGAAAGAAAATCTTAATGTTCTGGTTAATCAGCAGCAGTCTGTGAAGAAAACAGCAAAGTAATGAAATCTCCACTTCTGAATAATTGTACTTGGGAAGAAGTGAGATTCCAGCATAAATTAATTCTGAGCATCCAGCTCACTTTTCAGCCAGAATCAATCAGTTAAGTACTGAAACTAAATTCACAGCTCTTCACAGCGTACTCTTTTTGGTAGGATGCAGAAAGATTAAAAAATAAAATAAAATTAAGGCACTAAATGATTTTTTTCCTACACAGGAGATCCATTATTTGTACAATAGAAATCAGTTACTGATGTAGAGAATTTTAATAACCTTATGTTCTCAATGTTCCAAATCCAAGTGATGGATACACTGGAAGGCACATTGAGGTGCATGCCTCAGAATTCTAACTAAATATGATTTACTACTGGAGAAATGTTAGCAAATCCATCATATCACCCTGCCCCCCAGTCCTCTGTTGTATTACATCATGTGAAATCTTTGCACAAAGTTCATAAAACACTCAACAACGAATTTTAAAGATGAGTCCACATTAACTATGCTTCTCAGACTGAATTTATCATCTCAACAACTTTAAAAAAAATTAAAATGAAAAGAAAGTAGCCAAAGGGCTGTTTAAGATATACCATAAAACTTGGGGCCTGCACCACCTTGAGGTGACAGGGAAGGAGCCAGCAAAAATTGTACCCACAATGGTATCTTGTACAGGTTCAAGTACCCAGTCACAGAAAATGAGAACCACATAAAGAGAATGTAAGAGGAAGATGCAAAAATGACATCCTGGGTTACAATTGGGCTGTTATGGGTGAGCCAAATGTAGCTCTAAGATCATTCTACCTTAGCTAATCAGAATTTACAACTTGCTTCAATTTAAGTCTCTGAAGTGCCTGAAAACATATTTTTGTAATTTTATCCCATTACTGCACACATCTGTCTCAAAGAAAAAGTGTCCTTAAGCCCATGAATATAACATATGTTACTCATTCCATTCCTTTGGGTACTTGACCAGTCTTCCAGAGCCCAGTGAAATTTAAAAGCCATTTTAAAAAAGAGCAGAAATTCTAGACCAATTAGAGAGCTGATAAAGGACAAAATCTCTGTGGAAAAAATATCTTTATTGTGCCTGGAATTAGCTAGAAAATGTCTCCATTAATCTCCTGTGTTTCAAGGCAAATGTCTAAACCTTTAACATCCCTCAAAAAGTTTTAGCAATTTAACACCAGGAATTCTGAGAAACTTTTTTGAGGAGGAAAAAAGGAATTATTTTTTTACCAAGAAACCCATCACTAATTTAAACTGTAACCTGTGTAATCCCTAGAACCTAACATTCTGATCAATTAAGGCACTTCTCACTGCATAGTAATTGCTGCATCTCAAACAGTTTATCTCCTCACCAATTACACCGAATTACTGGACTAATCCTCATTTGCTTTACAGCAGTAAAACAAAGACCTTTGTAAAACTGTGTGAGGTGCTGTAGAATTGGCAGCCTTTACTCCAGTCTTTTCTGTACTGAGTGAATTTTGTTAACTTGTGGCAGTGGGAAAATTATCTATATTTCTTCTATTGTTTACTCTAAGAAGAAAACATGCACAATCTTTTGCTCTCAGATATTTTCTCAGTTAGAGATTGTTTAAATGCTAAAAGATATTTTAGACTGTATGTCAGCAAATTACTGAACTCCTTAATTTGCTCCTTTTTCTGTACCTGCACAAAGAACATGCCCTGCTGATGGCCAAGGTGTGCCATAGAGACAAGAAAAACCATAGGACACTTAACTGTGTATCATCCAGACAGACAAAACATGCAAATACTCAATACTAGATGAGATATATCCTTCAATGTAAGAAAAAGAAACTTCTAGGACTGCTTCCCAAACTTCCAGTTACAGACACAAACACAGACGCTGATCACAGAAAACTAAAGGTGCCCTTCCAGGGAATGTTACATATCACACTCCAGCCAAGCTCTCTGCAGTGCCTCTGGAAGAGAGACAGAAGGCAGACATTTTGATGTTCTAGAAGTATCTTAAGTAAATAAAGAGTTGCACACTTGCAACTCTTCTGCTAACACCACCTTCATTATTTTCTACAAGTGCAGCAGCCTCTGCAGAGGGATACCTGAGCTTTGATAACATCTCTTCTGGTTATTACAAAGGCAAACCACAGGACCTACAACAAAACAGTGTCTTCACAAGACTTTCTAACACCTTCAACTAAAAGGGAAATAAACAAACAAACAAATAAAACTGAAATAATAACCTAGGACCAAATCTAAAATTATCACATAAAAGAAACAGATCTGAGAATTAACAGTACATTAAACTGTTTTGTTTTCTGGAAAGATAACTGGAATGACTGTCAATAAATAAGCATCTTCTTGAGGCTTCTAAGAAATAAACCAATTGGAAGCTCATCAATAAATGAATACTGCTGGAAAGCCAGAACACAGGGCACATAAAGCTAAATATGATGGTTTTGCATCATTGTAACAAGAGTCATAAATGTAGCCTTTCCTCTGCTTGTCTCACTATTGAAAGTCCTGCTGCAATTGTTTCTAAACCACATAAACTTACAAGTTGACCAAGTATCAACTGAGAGTTTAATGTTGCAAAACCAAGTGTAGTTGCCTTATATCTCACCACTCTCTGAAGGATGACTCCTCTTTTCCCTTGCTTGAGAAGCTGAAAGCTCTCTGTTCATTTGTTATGATATCCCAGGAGATCAAGAGAGACAGAAATTACACTGTCATGACCACAGCTCTCAGCATTTGCTTTCTGACTACAGCATCTCAGATTTCAGTTTTGTTTTAATGCCTGCTAGTGACCCACATCAATGCAGCTTGAAGACAACATTATTATGTAAAAGTCACTACAGAGTCCAAATTAAAGATCTCATAATTGATCTGAATGATGGGTCTATCCATAGCAGAAGGCTTGAATTGCAAGGCTTGCTTCTCCTTCAACTAATGGTAGACTCGTCTGTGGTCTCAGTTCCACTCTTTATTCCTTATTTTAGAAGATCAAAATACAGTGGTTAGTAAAGATGATTTGGACCATATTCATCTCTGAAATTACTCCTGCAATTTGTTAAAGCAAAAGTAAGCATTTTTGCTTTAAAAAAATCACAGGGGAAATAGTGTTTTACTATGAGAAGATCTAATTATTAGTATACAGACAGGCAGTACATTTAGAAACAGAAAAATAAATCTTAAGCAACAGCAAGAAATGAAAGATTTAAAACACCATCTAGGTAGCTGCTGGCTGCACAAACACCACAAACAAAAAACCCCAACTGGCTTAAACTAGTGGCTGCCCACTTTATGGTCCTTAGACTTCCATTTCCATGGTTTGGGAAAACTTTTATACTTGTTTTTTCATGACAAAACATAACTGCAAAGATGACAAAAATTATCACGAGTATAGGAAAAGTAAGGCAGTAAAGCTACTTTTGCACACTGCAATAAAATTCTCATGTAGAAATGTCTTCCTCAGCACTAGTTAGCCATAGCTCAGTTTGTTTCAAGCCAAAATTTAGGTGCAACTCAGCCACTGCAATTGCTGCTCAAACTCTATCCAACATCATTGTTAAAGTGATTTTACAAGCAGGAATTATTCAATGTCATAACCAAAGCAGAACTTTGGCCGTTGTACTTTAATCAATAATGGACCACATATCACAAGAAGAAAGATGTTGGTGTATCACAGGTGCTATGAGAACAAGAAAAATCCTGGAATGAGCAAGGTTGGCAAACTGTAGCAGCCAGCCCTGTGATGCTGCCACAGCAGACAAGAACATAAACTTCTTGCTGAAATACTTGGCATTATCAAAAATATATATAAAAATCTATTCCATCTGAACAGATCAGCTCATCAAGGAAGTGTCCCCCTAGCAAGGTTATCCATGACACTTGATTGATTTCTGACATCCCCTAGGATTTAAATTATATCTGCATAAACCAAAGCAGTATAATCCTAGAACATCTCATCTATCCCAGTTATTTCAAGCTAGAAATGTTTTAGGGATTCTGAAGGAGAATTCCATGGTAATGCAGCTCAACAGCTGTCAGTATCCAGCCAGTCAAGCAGAGCTACCACCAGGACCCAAGGAAAGCCCCTTTTCATGTCAAGTTGAACAGAACACAAATGCACAATCACTGAACTGACATGGAAATGCATCCTCAAAGTGACTTACCCATGGACTGCTGTACTCTTGCTCTCTCACTTTTGTAAGGGATATTTATTTATATTCAGCCCCCTTCCCTTTCACCAGCACAGACATTTACAGTCAACAGATCTGGGAGTGGAAAACTACATTTTCACCAAAGACTGATTTTCTGAAAAGCACAATCACAGCACCACATATGCACCAGTGTCAGACCAGCAGCAGGTTGCAAATTTCTGATCACAGATGGCTGGGCTTGGCTTCAGTCTCCTAGGAACTATAGCCTAAGTTCTTACTGGTTTGTGTATTTTATAGTCCACTTGTACGTCAGTAAAACTAAAACCCATTTCTATGTAATGCTCTCCATGGTTTTAAAATGTATTAGTGTATTCCAGAGATTCTCTAGTAGGAGATCAGTGATCCTGCCAGAGGGGAAAAAAGAGAAATCTTTTAAAAGGTCATGTTTACTACATTTGAAATTATATGCTACAGATTTGCTAAGTGGACAGATTAGGCAAAGTGCTACTATGAAATATAACTGAGTTTCTTTAGCTACTGAATACTTTGGAACAGCCTACAGAAATCCTTTACCATCAGCCTCAAGAAAACTGTTACTGCAGTTCATTTAATCAGAATTCTTGCTAGCACAGGTTCTTGTCTACACATACTTACATGCCAAGAAATCACTTACTACTGAGTCATTACAAAACTTCTGGAAATTACTCTGACTGACAAAGCCAAACAAAAGCCGAAACTCAATTCTGTATTGTTTAGTGTCCTCTCAGAAAGAGGCAGCACATCAAGATTAAAACATTTCATGTGAATGATGAAAGCAAGAATTTTATTTATGCCTTATTTTCAGCCTCTTGTTAAACAAATCTTTCATCTGTTTGTCAAGGAAGATTTCCTCCTTAGGTCTGTTCTTTGCTACCATATGTAATCCTCATGTCAGATACTATATGGAATACACATATGTCTTCCACCTATAAATTAATCAAACTAAAAAATTGCAATGGCTTTTCATTCTCACATGTGGAAGGTTGTGAGTTATAATTGGTAAAACAAATGAAATAAAATATTATTTTTATCTTCTGTATTTTTTTCTAATTCCTATAATATAATAGCAGAGATAAGAATTAGTCCAAACAATTTAAAGAAAGTGATTTTAATCACATCCAAATCATTCCAATCATGTCTAATACATTTATTTACAGAGTTCAGAACTGAAAAAAGAGATGAGATGATGCTTAATGGCTTTCTACTGGGCTTTTCTCTTTCCTTATATTATCTTTATCTATGGAGGGTGTCTGATGTTGTAGACACTTATTTTACATTTTTTAGTACTTAAATACTGTTTAACTGATGTTTTATACACAGAGGATTAAGTTATCTACTTGAGCAAAGACTTCAAAATTAGTGCTTTCTGATGATATTTTTACTCTACTGAGCAAGAAGCTGGAACTACACAAATTGTTATATTAGCTTGATTATGCCTATGATTAGCTCAGTCTTGTCTCCAGTGCTGGCCAATGTCAGACACTGATTGCAAAAGTATAACAATTTGGTATCCACTTTGTAGGCAAACCAGGGAGTTATTTTGTTAGGCTCTGGACTTGCTGTAGAGGTGAAAGCTTTCTAATAATTCTTAAAATCCTACAACATTAATGCAATAAAAATCATACTAAAGTGTACAAAAAGGCAAAATTCTGTTCTGTAGTTTAAACTAGAAAAACTTAAAACCCACTCTTTCTATGTCAGCTTAGAAATCACTCTCTTCCAGAGACTTCTAAAGTCCATTTCTTAATTATTTAGCAATTCTGCTTCTAGATGCTGGGAACAATATTTTACAGATCACAGGATGGCCTAGGACCCTACTGAAGGGAGGAGGTAAAATGCCCTATTAGATTTGTGGCAGTAGAAATCTCCATGGCAGGTTTAACAGGCCCTGCAGAATCCAGTCTAAATGAACACAGAAAGGTCACAGCTGCAAAATAACCAAGGAAGGTGTCAGAGAAGTGTTCATAGGAAGTACAGAGAAAAGGCAGTCCTTTCTAAACTGGAAAGTGAGGATGTAAAACACAGTCTGAGGTTCTGGGCATGATTTTGATCCTCCTTAGGCTATAACCATGGTGATTCAACAGCACCCAGTTCTCAGATCCATCTTGTGTGAAAGATATCTACATTATTGTCAGGGTGAAGGCAACACTTCAATAATGAACTTTTTAAAAGAATTGCTCTAAGTGCTAATTTCTGTGAAGACTTTAGACCTCAGACCTTTTTTTCTATGAAGCTTGTAGATTATTCCCAGTTCCTACATAAGGATTTCCCAAACTCAAGACCTCATTTTAAGACACCAGAGAAACTCAATTTATTTCAGTTTTCTACTTTCACTCATAGTAAGAGCTAGGCTAGATTTCCCATTACATTGTATGAACTGCATTTGGATCTATTTACCATGCTCTATAACTCAGTCTTCCAGCTTGATAAAAAACAGAAGACCCAGAACTGGAGAAATGTATTAGTTTGTTATACCAAGTAAATTCAGAGTGCATATGAGCAAAGGGAAGGTAAAGAAAAACATATCAAGGTGAACATCTTAATTTGTGAAGGTTTCTGGTTCTACAAATAATATAACCACTTATGTATTTGAAATTCGGTGTTTCTTGTGAATTCTTGTAGCAGCTGGTAAGATCCCTGCTGCAGGTCATGCATGACAGTACAAGAAGAGTAAACAAAACCAGGCATAGCTTGTCCCAGTGAAAGATGGGAACATTTTGCACAGAGATTGCATTTTTATTTGATTAAAATTTCAGCACTGCTCATGGCATTAAACCATATAATTAATTTACTGGAAGATTAGTTTCAATGCTATGCCTTTTAATAGAAGTTTAACCTGCAAGCCAGAATTTCTGAAGTGAGCAAGACAACCAGCATACTCCAAATACCAAAGTAACTCTTATTTAACAAAGCATATACATAATTCTAAACCAATCCCATAAAGACCTATTGACAGCAGGAACACTCTGTATTAGGGTAAAAAGAGGAGTTACTATCAAAAGTGAAGATGGCAGAGTATTGTTTTTCCTATTCATCAGTGCTCTGACATGAAAAACAAATCAATTGCAGATCACAATGAAATCAAGGCTTTATATGTGTTCATGGAAGTATAAGAGGGAACTCTTGTCTCAGGCATTCACTGTTAAATTCAGATCCAAATCCTTTGCTTAGTCAATTCAAACCTGCTGCTAACATCCAAGATGCTGCCCGTCCTTCCATGCAGCAGGTTTGCCTCAGCACTGCCTTGTTGATGGGATTTCATACCTGAACAGAATAACAAAGAAACAAATACTAAGAGCAGCACTCTGAAGGCAAACCATTTAGAGATGAGAGCTCAAATGCAAAGCAGCAAGTTCAGGAAAGAGATTATGTTTCTCAATGTGCTGTTGACAATGGCTCTTATTAATTTTTGGCTCACAGGTAGTAATTTTCAAGAAATAATGAGAATTTGTTGTGTTCCAGCACAGCTCCTGCACACAGAAGCTGTGAAAATACACTGTTGTCAAGATTCACACAGCAAGAAGGAACGAAAAGAAGGATATTTGGCAGAAAGATATTTGTCCTCCAATGTGCAGGACAAGCTATATGTCTCCTTCATATTCTCTTTGTTAATAAACACAAACAAAAGGACTTGACAACTGTGCAGGGCTCCTTTACATATGTGGAGAGCATATGAAAACACACATGATTTTAATATTTTCTGTCTGAAAAAATGTAGCAAATATCAAATCCTCATGCTTGCTAGTTCATTCTTAAATACATTCCACACCCAATTATTTTAAAAGAGAGAGAAAGAAAAAAAGAAAAATGCCACCAAACTTCAATGCTTTAATGCTTAGTCACTACCTGCGACTAAGAAGTGTTTCCAGAGGACTCCAAGTGTATTTCAACATTTTATTTTAGTCTCCTGACTGAAAATTCAATTTCTCTTTGTCCTCTGATATCAGTCTTAACAGATGTTGCCTAATGACAATATTCTGGTGTTCTAATAGCAACAAAAGGAACAGCTACCTTATTTTACAACCTATGATGGTTCAGCACCTCTTCTATATTACCATTAGATTAAATTGTAAGTAAATATATTTCTTGGCAAGTTTTTATATCAAGTGACACTGGCACAAATAAATCCAAAAAATGTTAACCTACTAAGCAAATAGTGTTCCATTGCCATAGCATACAGCTTTTGGTAATGGTGATTATTATCATGAACAGTAAAAAAAAAAAAATAATTTAAAAGTCCATTTTACCAGATTCAGAAAATAGAGAAACATTTAAGGTTGTATTCAGTGCCTCAGCTGACTTACAAGGACCACTTGTTCTTGACTTGCAAGCACCACTACTTGGATGGTTGCTTACCTCAGAAGAGCACAGATCATACCAGAAGGAAGAGAGGATCAAGTACAAAGAAATGTTTGTGGATTTTTTATGAGGAAATAAATGTGGAAAGGAGAATTGATATTGTGTTAAGTTTGAAATGAGAGTCAGATAATTCAAAGTTATGATTCTCATAATTAGAAATGGCATTTCCCCTGCTCTGCCATGACACTGCAAAGCACCTGCTCACAGGAGCTTCACAGCAAAGAGATGAGAATCTTCTGCTCCAGAGCCCACTTGTGAGCTCCTAAACCAGAAGATAATGTTATGTCTTCTCTTTGCTGAGCTTTGCTGGGATGTAGAAGAGACTGAATTGTTCCAGTAAGAGCTGATATGACTTAAGCCAGCTGGAGCCTTTACCCCAGTGTAACCTTTCATGTAGATGAGCTCTTGAGGGCCCAGACTGCTCTGCTGGGTGAGTGAGTGCTGAGCACAAATGTGAAGGTTTGGTCCAGAGCAAAGCCTGTGGGTGTGGCTGGGCTTTGTGCAAAGCTCTGCCTGTAGAATAGAAAGGTTTCCTGCTGCCTGTCTTGGCTCTGAACTTCTGCTTTGTTCAGCCCTTGAGGAAGTGACCTGCAAAGAATGAACTTGCAAGATGTGGCAAATAAGGTTTTAAAGATGCAAAGCACATAGCATTAACAAAAGCAGAACTGCCAGGTGGTAAATAAGCTTAATGAAGAAATCCTACATATCTTGACAAAAATCTTCAGGACACAATGTACAAGAATAAGCAATGAATATCCCAACAGTCGGTCCACCTCTTTTGGCTAATATTGAGCCTGCTCTTATTAAGAACAAACTTTTAAAGTAAACTCTACACTAAAAGTTTAAAGCCCTGTTATATGAGCTAATGCTTTTTTCAGTTCTCATTCCCTCTCCCAGGAGAAATTATCTTCATACTGCATTCAACAAATATTCACAAGCATGATCAGAAGGGTATATATTATTTATTTCTGCATAAGTTGCAGAATTCCCTTGCTTACTTGGGCACTCTTAAGCATTTGAAAATGAAAGATATTTCACTCATCTGCCAAAATAGGTGACAGAACCTTTGACACCAATGATCTAGGGGGATGCACAACATAAATTAACCAGGCCTGTTGCAATAAATTGACAAATTGCTTTTACAAAACTGCTCAGTCCCAAATGGTATACAGTAATTAACAGAAGAGGGTCTAAGCACCTCATCAACATGAGGAAATTCAACACTTTGGATGTCACTGCCCATGGCAGGGGATTGGACTAGATGGCCTTTAAATATCCCTTTGAACCCAAACTATTCTATGAGCAAACACTTTTTCTAAAATTGAAGTATTGCGTAATAAAATGTCTACATTTTAAGTATACAACTTGACTATTGGAAAGCTTACTTTTAGCAGGAAATATTCCAATAGAAATGGGGATTAAACAGCTTAAAATTTCTGGAACTTCTGCCATCATGTCCCTTGAACTGTTAACTTGCTACTTTTCCAAAGCTCATGCCTTTATGGAAACCATTAATGAAGAATGGGGCAAAATTTTCCTTGGAGGAAATTGTGCCCCATTCCCCTTTCCCCTCAACCCCCTTAGCCCCTCAATTCAATTCTTGATTCCAATTTCAGTGAAGATACAATTTTTAAAATGGAAAAATCATTGAGAAGAAGAAACAAAGTTATTTAAATGCTTTAAACAAAATCACATTTCTGTTCATTCTCAATTTCACATCTAAATGGCTTGTGGCAAATGCTCAGCATAAATAAAAGTTCATAATCCTTTTAATAACAATTTGCCTGCTGTTTAAATCCATTTTATTTTTTGGTTAACTGAAGATATTTTGGAAAATATCATAAAGTCATAAGAAACCAATTACATTGTTTGTTGGCATAATCCATTTTTTATATCACAGGGTGTGAAACTGCTAAAATGCTAAAACTGGAAATTCAAGGATGAAGCCATGCAGAAAAAGAACTCTGAGAAATAATTTAGGGTGTTAAGTGTCATTTTCATATTCTTTTAGTTAGCACTGGAGAAGGAAAGTATTTAGCACAGAAATCCAGTGTGAAGCCTTCAGTTAGCATCCAACCAACCTGGGCAGTGTTCTGAGGGTGAGATGATCTTGGACCTACTGTACAGTTTGAGGTACTTCTGCACCTACCACAGTGAACACTTTCAAAAATGCACTCAAATGCCTGCAGGAGATAAGAGCAAGGAGCTTGGCAGTCTATCAGTTGAAAAACAAATTGCTTTGATAGTAGAAACCAAAAATGTTTCACCAGAGGAGAATATTATGCTATATCAGAAAAAAAGTGTTAACATCTCACAAATTCTGAGTCAGCAAGTCACTGAGATTTCTACTAAATTCACATGTTCAGGTTCCCCCTCCCTCCTGATTCACTTGTTGCCTAGTCCTTAGAGGAATTAAGGATTTAAATAATCAGTAAGTTTTTAAAACTGACTACCTAGTGGGAATATCTTTAATCAAAAAATCGTAGAGCACATAGCTCTAAACATTGAAATCAATCTTTCAAATCCAGAAAGAATCACACAATAAAGCCAACTAGAAAGATCAACCCAAGTAGCCACAAATGCTTGCATGTGGATTTTTTAGTTTGGTTTTCTGTTTGTTTGGATTTTGTTTTCCACCAATAAAATTAGAAAGAAATAGAGAAGCTGTTCAATTCCAGACTTTGGTCTGATCTTTTTGATTTGTTTTTATTACACAATGTGTTCATTTTGTCTCATCTCTCGAATATTTTTTGCTCAGAGATTTCTATTTTAGCAGACATTGAGTTTGTTCCACAATGCCCATGGAACTTTTTCCTAACTATTTATTACAGTAATTTTTTCACCAGATAGGCAGTGTATGCCTTCAGTATGGACTAATACTTAATGAATCTTGTTTCAATTAGCTTAATTCTTTCCCTCCTCCCTGTACTACTTAATGATCTATATTCAGATCAAATATTCTTGAAATAATCTGTTATTCAATGTTAATCTGAGAATCAAAGTCAATTTTTTTACTAGAACCTAATAAGGCAAACTGTTTATGGCAATTATTCAATATTAAACTAACTTGAATTACAAAGCATTCTGAAATTTCCCAACTTGGATGTCCAAATGTAGGCAGCTTGATCTATGCTTAGGAATCTAAATTAATGGTCTGGCTTTTCAAACATGCTAAGCAATTTTTTTCTCTAATAAGGCTTAACTAATTAAATCTAGCCCAAACTTAGTATTTTTGAAGGATTGTGAAAGGGGCAAATACTTGCTTTTCAATTCACAAATAGCTTGCAAAATGAATAATGATATTTTAATGTTTTTATACTAAAAAATACCATAATAAGTGGCTTTCTACTCCAACATAAATAAAACATTAAACAAAACAGTAAAACCATCCATAACATCAATGGAGTTGTCTTCTAAAAACCAAAACATCCAATTCAAATGAATAATGAAAGGCTTCAGCACAGTTTTTACGCTTACAGTATTTACTTATAGATCATCTAATTTCCTCCTAAGGCTAATGTGGAAACTGGAAGCTGCTACCATACACAATCAATAATCCTCTTAGAAGCTCAGTGTGAGATACAGGAGACATTGCCAAAAGTATTCAGCCAGAAATTAAATTCATTTCAGTTTTGTTGCTGTTGTTTTAAGGAGAAAGCAACTCAAACATTGCCCAGCATTTCTCATTTTGCTTACTGACTTTTCTTTGCAAAAGATGATGCTCAAATCTTCCAAAGCTTTGTCTGACTGGCTGGACCTTATTAACACAACTTGAATTTGGAGAAAAAGCAATAAAACATTTTGTAGTTCATGATTTCTGTGAAATGTTGGTTGCAACAAAGAGGGCAAATTCAGCTGGTCAGTCTTTACTGCTATTAAAAATGCCTTGGGCCCTGAAGAAGGCTGAGTCACTTTGTGGGGGAAGAAATTACCTGGTTGCATTAGAGTGGAATTCCAATAAAGGATCACATCTTGAAGAAAGGCACACACATTCTTCCTGGGGACAGCAAGAAGCAGAACCAAGTAGACTCAAATGTACCAGATGTTGCACATTTTAACTAATGCTGCTCTCTGACAACATCAAATACCCCAATGCTCTGTGTGGATTGGCCTCTTGCATACTGGGGGAGAGAATCCATTTCAGACCAACATGAAAAAATCCAGTTATGCAAAGCAACTGAACTGAACCTGTGAATTTAACTGTAGTGTCCAGCAGTATTTTCCAGTTTGTGTTCTTGAGGTCAAGCCTGGAGAGTTACGCCTCTAGAAGTGATCCAGCCTGACCCATTAAAATAACATTTTCAGAGAATGATTAGAATGGTCCACCATTAAATAGCTGTACCAAGCACTCCTAAGGAATGAAGCATTCCAAAGTATTCAAAAGAATTATCCTCTTCCTCTAGAGTCACTTAAAGGTCTAGGTTATTAAAACATTCATCCCAAGTGTTGAGTGATAGATCTGCAGGCACATTTAAGTTTTCCCACCACTGGGCCATCCAGAAAAATAAGCATTAAGCATGATTTGGAGATCTTTCAAGTCAAATGTAAGAAAAAATTCTTAGATTCACTGAAAAATTATTGCTTTAATGTTATTTTTTCAAGCTTTGAACAAAAGTTCTGCTAACCCCTTGTCTCCATAAGGGAAATTCAGACACTAAGAACTGAAGGGAAATAATCAATACAATGTGAGTTGTAGGGAGGAGGTAGTCTGTTATTTTGAAATATCTGTAATCCTCAAAACTTGGTAATGCTATGCAAGGGGAGAGAACTGCCAAAAATCAAGTTAGGAGATTGCACATACCACTTAGTATTACTTTCAATTCTGATTAAGTGGCAAGCCCAAAAATCAGGAAAGGACAAGCATTTAAAAAAAAAATCAACATAAACTAGTAATCACTCAAAATACAAAGGACTAATCAGAAAAATCCTTAAATGTAGTAACTGAGATGGTAGAGTATTTTGTGCACTGCACTGATTCTGGTTTGCTTCTGTTTTTTAAATCAAGGGTCCTCTTTACTGGGGAACCTTTATATGTTATATAGCTCCAGTAATGAAGAATGTGTCTGCATTCCCAAGGATGGGCAGTGAACAAGAAGGAATACAGATGAGTGTACAGCTCCAAACAGAATGATCAAAAAACAGAGACATTTTTATTTGCCCAGAGAAACCAGGTCTGTACTGGCTATTTCATGTCATTAAAACTGCTCACAGGACAAGAGCTTGAGATGCCCTGATGTTTCTGGTTATTAGGACAAGACTAAAAGCAATCATCATCCTCTATTGCTCACTTGGAAGCTACAATTATCCTGGCCAGTAGGACTTGAAAAAGGATACCCATTCTCCCAGAAATCTGAAGCATATTCTACTAGTCTGGGTAATTACACTGCTTAAATTGCAGATCCAACCCTAATTATTCAATTTGCTGAGCAACAGAAAGATCTGAAGCTGGAAATAAATATTTGGCTCCAGCTTTGCTGTCTTTTGTACATTCCACCTAGGAACATAGGAATGGATTGTGTGCCTTCACCTTAAGCCGACATGTTTTTCTGAGTGGCTGTCTAAAATCACTTTTACATTTTCTTCCACTAGAATCTTTCTAGATCTCAAGATATCTGTCAGATGGGCTTTAGGATGAGATTTCTTAGACTTCTAATGTAAAAATAAGAGAAATACAGGTCAAGAGAGAGAAAAAAAAGAAAAAAATTCAGACTGCTTTCCAATCCTGATGAGGTAAAAAACAATTTTCCTACAAACTTCAGAACATTTTGTTCCCTGAAGATATCCAGATACTGGATAAATAATTCACTCTCATTACCTTATAAGAGGTTACAAAACCTCTTACAATTTTGAACTCAGTACGTTTTTTTGGCACCAGATATCTGATGATAGCTAACTAAGCTAAGTGTAATATTGCTGTCTTGAACTTAAACTCTGAGAGTTGAAAGAAATATTAAGTGAAAAAAGTACAAGAAGTTGCTTTAATTATGCTATTTTTAACTCTCAACATTTTCTAAATGCAATCTGCTCTATGCAGTTGATTTGACTACAATTTATATTAATGAAACATTTCAACAGCACAATGCTTTGCAATAAAAAGCGTGTAGCTATGAGCACAACACTGATTAAAATTAAGGTTTTGGTGGTGGAAGAAAGCTTTTCTGGGTTGTACCTGCTAACTGAGAGGGGTTGTGGTGCTTTTTTTCTCCCCCTACACAGAAATAACCTGTCATGGTTTAAAATTATCTCAGATCAAACATATTGCATTTTTTTTTCCCTGTTAGAGGGAGATAATTCTCACCCATCCACATAAAACTTCCATCCATAAATTATAGGCAGCCTCAAGCTATAGTACCATAAATACCAAAAGAGAATACTTTCTGTCAACTACCAGATGTCTTCATGTCTTAATCTATGGTAACTTGCCTTCTGGTTGTGTGGTCCAACAGGTGATTTAAAATAAATTTTGTAAGGCTGCAATAGTGGTTTTATAGACTGCAGGCCTTCAGCTCTTGATGGTAAGCTGAATTTAGAAGTAATTGCTACTCTCTTGTCAAGCAAATCCAAGTAATTTTGAAAGCCAGGGTTTATGGGCATTATTCTCATGGTATTTAGGAAGATTAATGAAATAACTTTATTTTTAAGGATTCAGTGTTTAATTAGCACACTTGTTTTACTAAACTCAGTTGTAGGGACATGAAATGTCTGCCTGACTTTTGGAAACTGGCACTTGAAATGCTGCTCTAGGGAAGTTAGAAGTTAAACTAAAAGTGCAGCAAGAGATAAAGTACACTTGCTTTTGGGGGATCATGTCAGTAAAATATTTTTCATTAATGAAAAACCTACTTAACTCTACTCTCTGGATCAAGTTTTACCTTCTACTACCTTCAGATACCGTTCAGAGACCCCTTATCCTTCCTTGGTGACAGCAGGACAGTCAACATAAAACAAAATCTTTACACAAAGCACAGGTGCCTTATGATGAACAAGACATAGATTTTGTTCCTCAGAGAAAAAACATTCCTGCTTCAAGTTTCTTTCTGTGCATGTAGGCTTCACAGTGAGGGTGTCAGAAGCCATAGCATAAAATCAGACTGGAAAAATTAATTTCCCACTGTGAATACTAATAAATGGAAGTATGCATATAAACCATAAATCTAAAAAATGTCTCTTCATAGAACAGAACAAAATTTGCTGGCAACAACTCCAATACCTACTCCAATGCCTCACTGTGCACTATACCTTGCTTTTTCTGCTTTTTTCATTCTCTACTTTTATTCCTTTACCTGACTTGTTTTCCAACAACACAGCTCAATTAGAGAAACTGCATTGTGCTCCATTTCATTTCTGCAAACATGACAACTGTTGTCACCTTCTGTGAAGCCCACTTGATCACCTTCTTGGATTCTCCAAATCTCGGAGAACAACAGTAAAAGATTGGACTGTCTAATTAAAGCCTTTTAGCATTATTGTCTGACAGTTCCCTGTCATAATTTTGAAGTCTTGCACATTTACAACTATTTCACACTTTTTTCCCTCCTGGTTTGTTAACTGATGCTCTAAAATCAACTGTTTTCCCAGTTCAGTCTATTCTGTCTGTGCATTTGACATCTATGCTCAATCAGTGATAAACAAACCATTACAACTCCATACATAGAATCCTGTGCCTTGGTATCTCTTACTGATAAAATATTGAACCTCCAGTGGCAGAATCATGAAAGACTTATGCCAGACACATCAAACCAGTTTGCAGTACTCTCTGCATGAATTGGAAGGTCTAAAAATAATTTCAAAGCCCTATTTAGGTAGTGACTATTTAAGGCCTGATCAAGGCTGTATTTATGAATTTTTAAAAATAGTTGTATTTTTTATCAAATACCTTGAATTTCTTCTTTTATATATCCTTTCAACTTTATGAGACTCTAACTGTATATGGCTGTGCCATTTATTTTAGCTATACCATTTGGCACAACCTCAGCTTTTCTATTCTGTTAACAACTTAAGATAAATATTCCTACTTTATTCTGTCAGTTTATTTCTCTGCAAGGCAAAGAAAATGTTGGCCCTGTATGGTTATAATTTACTGAGGATGAGAAAATGGAGGTAGTGAGGGTGAATCATCACATCTGCTGTTCTTTCATTTAATAAGAACAAACCTTCGAAAGCATAATTGGGCAGTCCTTAGACAGAATGATCAGTGATCCTTCAGTATGTCTAATTAAATGTTTACTAAGCCCATCAATAAGAATTTGGATGCACAAAACCAAAAAAGAAGAAACACATTGTGCTATCTGTTGAAAATAACAGTAATTTTTTTCTTGCTTTCCTTCATAAGATGGATGACCTACTGAGATAAATGCAGGGATTTCATTGAAATTGGGAAGAAATTTAATCTTCTATCTGGGTTTCCCTGAATCTATCTTATGTGTGCAGGAAAATGGGAGTCACTGTCTCCAGGGTAAGCAGATTGGTTGCTGCTGACAACAGCACACTACAGCTGCTGTTAGCAGAAACCAGAATCCATGAATCCAGTGATTCAGCTGTACTTGAATGGCTGATGGCTCCTTGTGTAAGATCTCAAAGAACTTTTCATATTTGATTTGATAAACATATCCCAATTTTACTTCCATCTGGAATCAAGTGTAACTGTAAAAACCTTAAGCTAGCCAGACCTAATTCCAGATTTGAAGGTGGTTCTCAGGAATTTCTATGAGAGTTTGGAAGCATAGCAATGTTTGTTCTTCTATTTTGGTGCTCAGAAAGTTACAGTTCAGAACAGGGGGTATGAAAGAAGAGAGTAGGATTGATGTGAGCTTTTGATTAACTAAGTTACAATGCATTAAAGTTACTTGTTTTAAATTCTTTCAGGCACTAAATCCTTTAATTAAAAATAATTTGAACTGTGTTACAGTTTGAACTAATATATTTTGATTATTCACAACTATTTCAAAAGTATTTTTAATGTGTATATATTTCTACTTTTCTTCTCTCCAAAGCAGAAAATGGTTAGCAGTTTAGCAGGACACTTTCAGCTAACAAACTTGGAACAAGAACAAACTTGGCTTCATTAAGATGAATGGGGTTTGAAAACAAAGAGCAGTGAACAGGAGTAGTGGTAGCTGTCCTCCACATTAACACTAAAGGTTTGCTTACTCGTGGCCTTGTAAACTGGGAGTGCCCTATAGCTGCCTACACTCTTGAAGGTTTTCTGCAGGCCTCATGTTGGCCTCAGCCAAGCTCTTTGGCAGGGCAGGTTTCCACTGCCTCCATCTCAGGCAGCCTTCTGGAAAGGGAGCCCCAATTGCACACTAAAGCCCAGCCTGGAGGAAGGATACTCAATTGTTATGCAAATGAGAAGGAGATGCCAAATGGAAGAAATTGCTTTCTGTAATTTGTTCTTTACTATATCAAACCCACATCTTGAATAATCTCAAGAGCACTTGCCATAATATTTTCATAAGTGCTTTCCACATCTACAAATGCATTTCAGTCAAACAAAAGTTGTAATAAAGTAAATGCTGTTTTAAACTTATCTACTAGACTTTGCTGCAACTTCCTTGTTGTCATCTTATTGCAGGGGTTCCATGCTGTTACCTCCTTACCACAAAAGTTTCATACCTTCCTGGTGTTTTCTTGTGGGCAGCTCCTCCAAGCACTGACTCTTTCTTCTTCACAAAGCAGCCACTGACTCCCATTCCCTTCTCACCCAGCCACCCCACTCTTTTATGGCACTCTTCTTCTCATTAGTTACAGCTGTGGCCTGGTAAAGTCAGGCCTGTTCCTAATCTTTGATAGCTGGCCCAGCTGTAACTCCTTAGGGGTGAGATTACTTTCTGCACTATCTTTATTTTCTTATATTCTATCCCCCTACACTTTCTAATGCTGAAAAGTTCAGCAAGGTAGGGAACAGCATACATAATTCTGAGCTGAGTGAGTCTTGTGGAAACACTGGGGAAGGTACTTCAGGAAGCAATTTAGCAGTCAGCATGTAGCAAAGATGAGAATAATTATCATACAGCTGTATATATTCCAAAGACTTATGCTGTGATCAAGTTAGCATGCTGGTGGCATAGAATGTTGTATCATATCAGGCATCCATTACAACAAATCTGGCAGTACTTTAAATCCATGAACCACTGTGCAAAATGTAACATCAGTGTCAACTTCTCACCCTTTCAGGATGGCTGCACAAGAGACCTTGCTCAGTAGGGTGTGACTGTGTGGTCCAGTTGCTGTCTGGGAAACCTACTACATTTAAGAACTGCCCAAAAAAGCATCCAAACGTGGGCAAGAAATCATTATAATATCTACCCATTGAATAAAAAGAAGCTGTAAACCGAACTCCTACATCACTGATTTAGAAAAAAAACACATAGGAATGAAGACGACCCAAAGGGAGGTTTTGCTAACACAGTGCAAATAAAACATATTTCTCAGTTTATTTGGCTGCCCCAGATTTCTGTCATATTTCTTGCAAGTTGGCAGTACAGTAGCTAAAACCTTCTCCTAGATGAGGGCAATGCTTGGAAAACAGGATTTCACAGCATCAAAAGCAGGGACCTTCATGCAGCTCAAACATACTGGATCCTCCACACAAGCCTTCAGGATCTTTCAGCACCACATTATTCAGGGTGAGGTGGGAGCTCAAACATCTAAATTTACTTGTTAACTAATTTTTTAAAATAATACTTGAAAGATTCTTCTATTGTAGTCATTAGCAAAGGAATAAATGAACTTCTAATTTAAAACTACACTAAATAATGATTTTTCTTTTGATGTCCAAGTAAATAGAAAATGCTTGGAAGTACTGTACCATTTCATTTGTAGTTAACTAATAAAACATCCTGCTTCAGAAAATTCTTCATAACTACATGAAAAGCCCTGTATAAACAAAGATATCAGAGATAGCTTTCTAAAAACCATCTGCAATTGGATTACAGGCTTTTTTGCTACATTTTCTGCAGTGTTTTGCTTTTGATGACACAGGCACTGTTTAGCTGCTCTGAACAGCTACACATGTATCATACAACACACAATACGTATCTTCTATCTTCTGAATCTTGGTGGGAGGAAGGGAGGCAGTACAGCTTTCAGGACTCTCTCAAAGACCATAAGAACTATACTATCACTTCTTTTTCTCCCCCCAAAAAACTGACAAAAATGGACGTTATGGAAATGCTCCCCATATTAAACCAGAAAGGCAATAGCTGGGAGCAGTAAAGCAAGTTTAAAATCAAGTTAATGTGACTTGCAGCAATTCTGATGTTATTAGAGCTTCTCCACTCCGAACAGAAAGATTGTACTTCTTATATTCAGCAACTTGGCTTTTATTATTATTTTTTTTTTAACTTCTGCTTCAGGTTCAGATACGTGATTTATTTTTAAGATAGCATACATTCAATTTGTCTCATATAGGCTGCAGATAGCAGATTATGTGCTTTCCTGTACTAAAAAGAAGTTTTTTCTGCCCCCACCAAAAAAGGGCAGAATCAAACATTTTGGAAAATCTCCATACAAAGCGCAGCGCCGCAGTGCCAACACCCCGGCGCGGGGCAGCCGCGGGCTCCGGGCGGGCGGAGCTCGCCGCTCGGGGGGCGGCGGCCCCAGGCGTTCTCCCGGGGGGGCTCCCGCCCGGGCAGCGGCGCTGCGGCCCCCGGCACCGCCCGAGCGAGCCGGCGCTCTCGGCGCTCCGCAAGCCAGGACTACACCTCCCGGCTGTCCCCGGAGCGAAGCCGCCTCCTCTCCGCGGGGCGGCTGGGAAGCGCGGTCACCGCCGCCCGTTCCGCTCGGGCGCCGCCCGGGCCGGGGCCCCGCGGAGCGCAGCGGGGCGGGGCGGGGCGGCCGCAGCGCGGCGGGCGGCGGGCGGAGCGCGGCCCCCCCGCGCCCAGGGGCGGGAGCGCGGCGCCGGCCCCGCCCGTGGCGCTCCGTGGAGCTGTTCAGCGCCCAGGTGCTGAGTCTCCCCGCGGCTTACGGAGGCTCCGGCGGCGCTCCCTTCTCACCGCTCCCCAGCGCGGCCATGGCCCCGGCGCTCAGCCGCCTCCGCCAGGCGTTCTGAGCGCCCGCCCGCCCGCCGCGCCCCGGCGTGGATGCAGCAGCTCCAGGCGCCCCTGGCTCCGCGGGGGAAGGCGGCAGGTAAAGATTTCCCTCCCCGCCCATCCGCATTGCATCTCCGCCCGCCCTCCGCTCGGAGCTGCCGGCTCGGGGGGCTCTTGCCGAGCCGAGAGCCGGAGGCTGCCGGAGGCGCGAGTTGTGTGCAGGGAGCGAGCTCCGCGAGGCGGACCGCGGGGAACAAAGCGGTGCGGTCCAGATGCCTTTTGAGTAGTTTGGCTATTTTAGTTTCCGGGGAGTGGGGAAGGGAAGAGCGGGATGGCTGGTTAACTGCAAATATCTGTACTTAGATGTAGGGGGAAAATACCCCTACGTATATTAATGGAATCATGGAATCACATTGCTATTCTCATGCTTCTGCAGGGGAAAAGATGTGTTTGTCATACAGGTAAGATAGTGCTACAGTCAAGCCTGCAAAATGGTTTCCTTGAGTACCCTCCTTAACTGTAATGCTTGAATAGATTTTGCACTGCAATGATTTCTTACTTCTTTTCGTGTGGATTACCAGCCCCACTGAAGAGCTAGGACAAGCAGCAGAAGGTCAGAGTGGCAGCCACTGTGTTTCTGTGACAAGGTGTCAGAAGAAGAGAGGAAAAAAATCCACTGTATTTAAGGCCAAATGGCAAGTTGCATCCTACATGAAGTCATTTAGAGCCAAGCATTGTGCTGTTATGCCTGATGCTTCAGGCTTCCTCTTAGTGCTGGCTGATGAATAGGGAATTGAGCAAGCGTATTAACCATGCATAATCAAGCAGCAAGTGTTCTTCAGTGCTTGTATGTGTAGCACCTTCTGTCACAGGATCAGTGAGTATTCCTGAGCTATCAAAAGACTGTTTCACCCTAAATTGAGTAGGATGCAACTGCACCCTTTTTGTGTTGTGGGTAAGACAGGTTACCTTACCCTTCTGAGAGTGGCAGGGGAAGGGGAAGCCTGGCAAAACAGAAACTCAGCACTTTTCTCAGGTGTACATGGTGAGAAAAGTTTAACCCAGGAGACTGCATGGAGTCAGAGCAGGAACTTGTACAGTTTATGTGCTGATTTTCAAAAGAAACTGAAGAACCAAACTAAGATTAAAAAATTGCTTCCTTTAGAAAATCAAATGCAATCTAATTGGGATACTCTTAGCATTTTGTCTTAGCTTACTTCTGCCCTGTATCTAGAATTTCTTTGTGAATTAAGTATCTCCTCTCCCTATGTTACTGTATCATGGTCAGAAGAAAAGAGCCAGAAAAAAAATTGCAGGCAGCAGTAAGGTAAGTGTTAAAAGGCAAAATCGTGAGACTCACATAAATTCCTATAATATTAAAGATTCTCCAGTCTGGACAGAAACATAGTCCTTCTCATTTTCATTATTTTCATTGACTTGGCTTTCTTTTTTTTTTTTTTTTTTTGTACTAATTATTATGGTTCAGGTATGTAATTAATTTTTAAGATAGTGTGCATTCAGTTTGTTTTACAGAAGCTGCAGATTAACAGATTTTCTTCTTTACTGTAATAAAAAGAAGTTGAATAGATTGAATGCAGTCTAACAGTCATCTCACATCCAAAAGCTCTCCTTCCAATATGCACCTTGGAAATGCAGGGGCATAACATCTGGCTTTTAACAGTAGCCTTTTAGGGATCAATTGAGTTAATAATTAAAATAGTGCTTTACTGTAAAATTAAAAATCAATTTGTGCACATGACTGTGTGCAAGGCAAGCTTCCCCTCACAGCAGCAGAATTAGATTTCCTGACACAGCTCCTCCCCACCTCTGCCTTTCAGTCTAAGAACCATCGAAGCCTCGGAGCACGTGACCACTATGTGTGATTTAAGCGATGCTATTGAATTTTTTCCACAGGGAACAATTACTATGGAGTGACAAGTCAACCATTTTGATCTTAACAGATCTAGCTCTGTTTAGTGATGGTAACCACAGCATACTCTGCCTAACCCAGGCTGAATGTCTCACTGTAGCAGTTTGCTTCTCATTTAAAAGGACACTGTTAAACCTTAACATAGGTTCTCATTTTTGGGTAGGATTAGGAGGCTTTATAACAGAAGGATGTTGTAGATGTTTCAGCTCTATGTTTGCAGTTGCTGCTGCCTGCAAGAGCCCTCAAGAAGCTACTAAAATATGAGAAAAGCTAAGCAGCATGCTCTGACCACACCCCTACAATGCCATAATTCATAAACCCAGACTCTGTGCTTGCTGCCACATTCTTATTTCTACCTGGTCAGTTAGGACAAAGACAAAGCTGCTTTGTCCTAACGAAGCCACTGCAGCATGCTTTCAATAGAGCCAACAATCTGGGCTTCCCAAAATATATTAAAAAGGACTCTTGTGTTTCCCAACATTGTTTATGCTAAAGGCTATTGCAAATAGAATATTTCTGCTAATTACTTGTATGTCAGTTTGAGCAATGAACAATCAATATTTTACTGATGTAGCATTCATTGCAACTTTCTGTGTCCAGTTATCATGCCTTCAGCACAGTAAATTAAATCTCAAGTTGCAATTTCTTTGTGGAAACGTTTATTTTAACTTCCAAAGGAGACTGCTGAAGTCATGGAAATGTTTCCATTACAGTTCAGTAAAAGTCTATTTTTCAAAAAGACTTGCCCAGAAACCTGACCTGGATATATTTTAATGTCAGAGCCACTGTTGTGATCACACTATACAGCAACACATTAAGGGTAGGGGCTTTTTAAGGATTAAAAAATTTTTATAAGGACAATCTGTACAAAAATGCTATAGTTAATAATCAACATGTGCTCTAGAAAAGCAGAGACTTTTAAACTGCTGTCTGTATGAGGAAGAATGACAGGACACACACCTTCATATGGTATGGGGAATTAAAGTACTCTGTATTACCAAACCATCTTTTTAATATTGTCCCCTAGGTATGGCTGAGATGGCTTATGTAATTTCTACAATTCTAAAAACAGAAAAAATAATTTCATGTATTGTGTAGTGCCAATTTTCTACTTGAATTCTAGCAATTCTTGGCATTAAACATAACTAGATTTTACTTATCCCCATAAATGCCTGTAAATTGTTATAAGATACTCCCAAGTCTACTCTTTAAAAAAGGCATTTAAATGCACACTGCAATCAGCAATAATGTACTGCTTCCTTTTAGAGGAAAGGGCCTGCTAACTAAAAAGGAACAATCCCAGTGACTTGCTTCAAGTATTAAGTAATGTTTTCAATGACTTTTGAAGGTATAGCTTCTAAGTATTTGACTGTAATGTTTAAGCATTTGTTTTAAGTTCTCCACAGCACTCCCTAACAGAAGAAAATTGTAGCTGCACTCTAGGCATATTGCTATAATCATGTACTTTCATGTCTCATAGGTCAAAGCCACTCTAAAATCTGGGAAAATGTTAGACTATGATTGAATTGTGACATTGTTGTAAAAGGGACAATCCATAATTTGAGGTGACAGCATAATGCTGACAAGATTTGCAGAAATATCCACTTCCATTTTATTTTGTCTTGAACAAGTAGTTTCTGAGAAATGGGCAGTTTGGAGACAGTATTTATGTAGATCACAGTGAATACAAGATTTTCCTCCTTGTGTAAGTTCTGCTCAGCTTTGTTTTTAGTGCTTGGGATGGGGGCAAGAAGAGGAAAACTATGGGACAGAGGGCAAGCCCTGCACATACACTTGTACTTATCCACTGGGAAGTCACCAGATTTTGGTGATTCCTGACTTGGTCATGCACATACTGCCCTTTGAGGGCTCTGCTGTCAGCACTCAGCTTTTACTCTAAAGGAGACAGAACACTGTCACACCTTAAAGAGGTGACCAGCAAACACCCTCTTGAGTTAAAGCAGGAGCAAGCAATTTCATGATTATAGAAAATGTGACTGAATGTGAGGGAGACTGAGAAATCTCTCAGTCTTGAATCTTGTGCTGCAAGTTTGAGGTTTAACAAGCATATTTAAAGAACAGCTCAGTGTGAGCTGACCCCAGTCTCCTCAGTGGGAGTAAGTGCCTGGGCAGAATGCCTGCTTCTCTGTCAGGGATGATTATTCTCTCTGGCCTAATACTTGATAGTTTGCATTCTTCACTCACCTGCTATTTTACAGAGCAGAGGTGATAGGCCTGGACTAGCACCTGTTTGCAAGAAGTGCACAAAACAATTTGTTCTGTTATTTTTCAGATTTCTTGTTTTGCTTTTTTTTGAGATGTGTCTGAGGCTGTGTCTGCTATCAAAAAATTACACTTGGGTTTTTTTAGATCTCTTGCTGCTTGTTCTCAAAAATACAACTTGACAAAATTTGCAAATACAGACATTTGAGGTATTCCACATGAGGCACACAGGACCAAATTATTGAAAATTTCTGAAATAAACAGAATTTCCATTAGTTTCCATTTAAGATGGTTATACAGTCTTCTTTAAATTTGGAACCAAGATGTCTCAGAAATTATAAAAGAATAATCTATATACAACCAATATTCCACTCACAAGAAGTTTAACCTCTGCCTGTCCACTTATCTTTGTGCCAGCATAAAAGGATTATTCTTGCTACATTTGCAGTAGAGAGTTGCTCTGGTGACATGGTTTGCTATTTTTGCTTTGGAAGTGCATTAAAACTTCAGCATCACTAACAAAAAGCAGAAAAACTGGCGTCCTAAAAGTATGGGAAATTAATTTTAAAGCTGCCCTTTGTTAACATGATTCACACAGCATCTGTTGAAACTTGCACTTTGGAAAGTTGTGTGTGACCTATGACACAGCTCAACTACAGAATAAAAACAAGATTTAACAATTCAATTCAGTTTTGAGATAATTAAAAATGCATATTCTTCAAATAATAAGAGGCTGTTTACTCTAGAAATATGTTACCAGGGAACAGGTAACAATTAAACAACATAGGCTGAGAAATTCTGATTTAGAAAATTAATTACATCCATGCTTAGACATATATCACTGTCTTATGGGGAAAAAACCCACAAGATGTACTCTGAGTTCAGAGCAAACTGCAGAGAGCACGTTCTGGGCTCTGTTCTGGGTAGCTGATTGCTGTCTCAAGGAGCACAGTTAAGGAAAAACGTTTAACGTGGGTTTACTGTACAATCACATCCCCACCCCCACTCCCTTGACTTCTAAAAGGCATCAACTTGAACAGCATTCTATTACTGTTACATAATTGCAAAGTTTAACCACATATAGCTGCTTAAATCTGAAAGCTGAGATAATAAATGCAAGACAAGTATTTTCTCTGAGGTACTTAAGACTTCTGTTAACTGCTGTTCCTCAATCTATTTCAGTATTAACAATAGCAAAAATACCCTTTAAAGTGACAAGCCATATCTGCCACTCAAAAGTACACAAGCTTCAATATATTTTAAAACTGACTCAAGTAAAAGAGAGATAATAACTGGATTCCATCTGTCCCTCTTGACTATTTCTAAACGAGTTAACATTGATTAACAGTTTTGCTTTAAGAACAGGGGTTTGGTGATTTTTTTAGCTCTTTCCCACCTATACTGTGCTTCAAGCACAGTGGAAGCTTTTCACTTTTAAGCAGGATGTCTTGCTTCAATCTTTTCTCTGCCAAAAGAAGAGTTAAGTGGTCATTTTATTCCTTTCACTTACTCCAAACATTGATACAGCCATGTTGGAAAAAAGGGTAAAATTCCATCGATTTCTTTTGGGTAACTGCATTGCAAAGAGGCTATCAGGAAAATTCATGATCAGCAAGCTGTGAAACTTTGTTTTCCTACTTTACCAAGAAATTACTGTCTGTAGAAAAAGTAGAGTTTAACCCTTTCTGAGAGGAGATAATATCTAAGGAATGTAAGCAGCTATCTGTTGAGGGGCCATAGTTTTCTGTACAGGCTACTCCATCCTTCCCATATGGCTAAGCAGAACTGCCTGTCATTGAAAACAATGAGAAATTCTGTCTCAGTGAGAAATGACAAGTGAAAATACATCAGAATTATAAGTGTGCCCTGAAACACTTCAAATATCACAGACTAGAAGAAAAAATACTCAGTTCCTGACTCCTTCATCACAGTTAATTCTGTGGAATCAGCACTGCCATACAGATGAGAGATCAGAAATTTATAGCTTTTCCTCTAGGAGTCCTTCACTGAGCTCTAAGCTGAACTCCATGCATGACCCTACCTGCAGAAAGAAAAGACAGGGAGAGTAGAAAACCCTTCATGGACAGGAGTCTCTTATCCAAGCTAAGGAACTGGCAGTGAAAAATGAAGAAAGATAAGAATCTTGTTAAGTTTATTATTTCTCTGTGAATTAATATGTGTTAGTAGATCTAGTCAGAGGATGGAGAGCAGTTGGTGTTCTCTTGTTGCCATGAGTGAGGGAAAAGGATAAAACCTCTTGGAATTCCTTAGTGCCTCTTTGAGAGAGGAAGAGAGGGAAGAAGAGACCCTGACAATATGAAATCCTGTGCAGGTGGATACAGACACTGCTGGCACAGGCTGGAGATGGGGATCCCTGCTAGTCCCAGGGGATGCACATACCACCCCTTTTTCATGATAGACCTTTAAGCTGTTGTTACTCTGCAAGCATGGCAAGACAGAGCAAGTAAAAATGACTCTATAGTAGAAAACCAGCCCTTCATTGATTCTAGTCCTGGGGAAACTTTCCTTACTCCCTCAGCAAAGCTGGAAAAATTACTGAAAGAATCTAGTCCTGATAAGGTGCAATTATGTAAATTACTCTGTTTACTGCCAGGGTATCAGCTATATCATAAACATTCCTTGGAAAGGACAATGTACAATGGAAATGAAGCACAGGAAGTTGGCTACCACAGTCTGGCAAACTTAATATGTTGCTGTAAACAAATGGGAATATCTTGGCTATAAAAGGATTTTTATTCACTGTGAATTTGCCATTTCACCTTTCATATTAAACTATTAGCTTTCAGATAACATGAGTGACAGAAGAAGGTATTTGCAACTTTTTAAAAAACAGTTTCCTGATAATTTCTTAGAACCTCAGCTGTAGCCCAATATCCTCTTCTTTATGTCTTCCAAAGCCAAACATAATGTAGCCTGTGGACATAGGGTGAAAAAGTACAGGCACAGCTAAATCTTTATTGAACATAGACACATTTGTTGAAAGTTTCTCTGATGCATAGCACAAACACTGCTGCTGCACATAGCTAATTGCAATAGTCCTGCAAGAAAAGGCTATGGAACACAGAAGAATCAATGTATAGATACAGAACCCTACCCTACCAGACCACTAGGTCAGCACAGAGTAAGTGTTTCTAATTTTGGCTCTTTGGACTTTCCAAGACAGCCTTCACAAGTAATTTACAGCAAATAAGTGATGTTCATCTCAGCCAGCTGATACAATGCTTGCTTTCATTATTTCCCAATGGCAAGGTCCTTCAAGTGTAGCTTATACATTAACCTTGCAGATTTTACACATTAAATTTTAGTCAGTTAAGCCCAGTCCTAAAGGAAAGAACAAAACAAAAAAATTCCCCAATGTCAGTGTCTCATTCTCCTCATGACTTAATGCTTTTGACTATTACTTCTCACACTGCTTTTTCTTGCACAAGCAAGTTTCAAATGTCACACCCAAGAGGAGGAAAAGGAAATTGTGTTTTGTTTAGTTACTGTAAATAAATACATCCATTATGCTCATTCACTCCTTCCCCTGGTGGTGTGCCAGCAGCTACCTACAATTCCTCAAAAGGGCTCCCTAACACACCACAAAGAAAGTTTTCCTCCATGCAATCTCAGTTCCACATGAATGTATTTCCTTCCCATAGAAGGTAGTAAAATCCTGACAGATGGAAGAACCAGTAAACAGCTTCAGTCCTGGAATGGCTTCATATTAACTCTATGTCAGGCAGAGATTACAGCTCTAATTTCATAATCTGCCTCTGAAGAGCTTCTGACAACACTGCAAGGCCCAGCTCCAGATTTCTCCATTCAGAACTTACCTCTAGAGCCTTCAGATCTGTGCCACAGCTGCTTTTACAGAATATGTAAAGTCACTTAATTTAGCTTCTTACTGAACACATTATAGGTGAATGGAACAGCATGCCATGCCCTGTTTTAAAAAGTATGAAAAAGCATAGTAAACTCTACACAGTGATGCTCCTATTACTTTAGGATGTTACAATGAGCATTTCTGGCCAGCTGGGTGTGGCTTGCTCACATAGTTTTGATAAAATGTAAATCTATTTAACTATAATACAATGTAAAAACTATGATGAAACTAAAACCACGATGGAAAGATTTTATTAGTCTAATATAAAAATTGAGGTTTTTATTCACTTCACACTTCCTTAACTATATTGGTGGGAATTCCAGCTGGTGTGTTAGGAATTCTCTTTGGTAACTGAGATTATTTAAAGCATGAAATCCTGAAGTCTTGTGAGGCCTAACTTTTTTTTTTTTAAGAGGGAATTAATTGAGATTCCTTTTAGTTAATAGCGTGCTAAGTAGTAGCTAGCTCCTTCTAGCCTAGCGTGTAAGTAGATTTTGTTTGCTCTTAAAATACCCTTCCAATCACATTCTGGTGAATAGTTTTATTCTTCTGAAACCAGTTTACAAGTTATTTCAAGCAGAGTAAATTATCACAGGCAGTGTGTTCACCTAACAACAACGACATTCCTTAATGTTCATGGGGTAATGCTGGGCTTGAGCCCAGACCACAGAGCATATCCTGCTAACAAGAAGGGAAGATTTTGTAGCTCACCAGTTTCATCTGCAGCTTCCTTGGGTTTGGATGCTTGCTCTTCTTAGCATAAGACATCTGTAGCTTCACCTAATGAGAGAAAAATATATTAGTAACCAGTTCAGTGTTGAAGATTTCTGGACAGTTGCAAATTTCTTTGCTTCTGCTGATTATATTTAATCATATGACTTGCCATGATCACACCTGAGTACCTCACTTAATAGAGTTTTGGAGACAATCTCTGCTGTCACCTTCCTTCTGGAAGTCACACTCTGGAGTTAGGGAGTTGATTTACCTGGGACAATGCCAGAAAAGAAATGAATTTACTCTCACTGTTGTCTACTGCTGTTTTGAATGTTTTCACTTTCTGTGCACAAAGGAAAAAAAGGCCTGAGCAATGGCAGAAAAACACTGTGTAACTTAGTAAAACTTTTCTGTACCACTGGAATTACTCATTACACTGGCATAAATTCTGCTACCAATATAATAATACAGATTTAACTTTCTAGCCCAGAAGGGATGAATGTGTTATGAACACACTTCTACCAGCATGAGAGGACCTGTTTCAGTGGCAATGTTTAGTTTGGAAGCAAACCTTTCTCAGATGGACAGCCCCTCATAAGAGGCATTAAATGACAGGTCTAAATTTATCCTGGAGGTCATAAGTACAGTGGGGAAATAAAATCCATCTCACTAATTGTTAGTTATTACTGTAAGCACACTCAGATTTCTTTATCATTAAGAAACATTAAGTGTGGAAGAACTCCAGAAGATTACAAACAATGACATCTAACATGCAAATCAGCTGGGAGTTTTAATCTTCTGGGGCTTCCTCATTGTGGACAGCTGCCAGCTGCAGATGCTTGGCTGACTAATTGGCACTAGCAATAAACAATATTTGAGTTTGTCCAGGAAAGGAGCAGAAGGTCTGAGAAAGGATTACCAACATACATTAAAAAGAAGAAAAGCTGCTGTGTCTCTATTGAAATTATTATCTGTGTGGTTCATTTCTACAACTGAAAATTGCACTAAACCCAAGCAGTTGTTTATAAAGCTCTCAACACTATCTAACTGAATCTTAGCTATTGGAAGATTATAAAGCAAGTACAGTGTACAAAAATAAAGCAAACTGCTACTATAATAAGGAATACTGTACTCTCAGGGCTTCATAAAGTAATTTTGCATCCAGACCTGACTGGCTTACAAGCAAATAGAACTTTTCATCAAAAAGATTGCTAGATTGTTTAGCAATATGCCAGCCCCTGAGCTACAAGACAATCTATCCTATCTGTAACATTGATACCAGCACAGAGAAGTTATTATCTAACTTATTGACAAAAGGTAACAATCTTACACTTCTCAGGGGCTGTTACCTGACTCATATCTGAAACTGCTTAGATGCTTCTTGCAGTGATGGTGGAGTTACTGTGCCACAACAAACAGAACTGGATTAGGCCTTCCTTGCACTCAGACATGCAATCCCCCAGACAGAATTCAGGGACAAGCTGTCAAATTGAACAAAATTACTCTAAAATTTTCAGGAAAAAAGACTGAAGTGATAGACAAACAACTTGCAAAGGAACCTGTAAAAAGGAGGATGCAGAAGAAAGCAACAATTAAGAGCCAAGGATGGGAACGAGAGGATTGAAATGTAGGATATTCATGTGCAGCAACAATTGTTTTAAAAGCTTCTGAATAAAAAATTAACAGCTGATGGCATACTCACTAGGACTTACATCTAGTCTGAGAAAGAGAGCTGTTAAGATAGTGAGTGAGCCAGCAAGACAGATGGCTGGTGAAGGAACTGACACTGCAAGAGCTGGAACATTCAGTAGGGAGGAAAAACAACAGCTCTACCCATGAAGGGACTGCTGCCAAGCACGTAAGTGAAGTGAGCAGAATCTCACAATTTCTATAAAAATGTCCATGATGTGCTGAACTGCAGGCAGTGGATAGGGCCCCAAGCTGACAGTTCTGCATCAGCACAGAAGCAAATAGACAAAGGAAGAATTAAAAGGTCATTACCTGAAAAACCAGCAGCAAATAGCTGAGATGTGAAACTACACAAGTGAGTTAAAGGAGATTTTACAAGTGAGGAAATGCTCAATAGGCATAAGCACTTAAAAGATAAGCGTTCATTTGCAAAGACTACCTCTTGTATTCAACATGAAAAACAGTGTCAGAAGCAAAGGTTTATGACATCACCTCACCCTTCCTCCCCAGTTTAAATCTGTCTACTAGGAATAAAATAGTTTCCAAAAAGCTTGCATTTCTCACAGCTACAGATTTACTATCAGTAACATTTCAGACATTCGTAACAGTCAACTTCAACAGCTGCATCTTGAAACCCACTAAATATTTGCAGTCAGGTCTCCACATAATTTCAAATATTTTATAGTACAATCCACTTCTCTTTACACTGACAAAAGAACCCTTGAACAATCTGGCCATAACATATTGTTGAAAATTGAGTGAATTTGAGGCACAAGGTTTAGGGGTTGCAGGAAGAACAAGTTTGAGAACTGAACAGCTTTGTATGCACAAGGAGGTGTTGTGAGATCTCATGAAAACTGGTCTTGAATTTTGATACCAACACGAGGAGAGATAGTTCTTACAAAAAAGGAGGTTTAGAATAGGACCCCAAATGAGCACCTTATTTAAAAAAGTTTCTGCATTAGCTTCCAGTTACCAAGTTGCCCTTTCCTATTATTTTTCCTTATTACTTTTCCTGCCCATTACTCCTGCCAGTCATTGAAAACAAGAGGAGAAGTGCATCCTTCTTTTGAGTTCTGTGATGGTGTTTCTGTATTTAGCATTACCACACAGACATGCACTGAAATACACATTGTTTTCGTTAATTGTGCACTGTATAGTCAGTGTTTAAGCTGTACAGTTCAAGAAAAACAGCTCATTGCTGAGGACAGATCTCCCAAAATTCTTTAAGCACTGATGAATTTATTACCATTAGTGTAGTAGAAAAATGACTATAGCATGGACAAGTAGAATATTAAAAATCATTCCAAAATTCATCCAGAATATGATTATCTTTCTGGTATTTGGGAAATTGGATTACTTTTCAAGATGCAGAAAGATTTTAATACAGAGGCCAGGCAAACTAATTAAATAAACAGTATGGGACGGCTCCAAAACATTATAGATCACACATTAATGCAGAAAGCCAATATAATTATGAAGAACTCAAGTCAGCCATCAATAAAGGTAGTAGGGCTTATTCATTATTATCAGTAAAGGCATCTTTCCCTGGTTTAAGAACGGTGTTGTTGAAAGTTTGTGGCATAGCATTAGCAAGATACAGGTAAGGCAAAGCGAGGCTATTCCTCAAGAGGGCACTGACACTGTATTCTGAGGCCAACATTATCTTTGAACAAATACAACATTGAGATGAATACCATACAGATCCCACTTCATCTAGAGGAGAACACCAGCAAACGTTTCACATTTCACCCTTCACCAGAGCACCTGGCTCCCGGGAACAGCAGAATCTCTGACCAAAGCCCCTGAACCACCGCTGCCTCAGGGCCCTGAGCAACCCCACCTTCACACTGTGGCTCTTGCCTTCACCGTGAGGCCCCACCTTCACACTGTGGCCCATTCCCTCACCATGAGGCCCCACCTGCACACTGTGGCCCCTGCCTTCAGTGTGAGGCCCCACCTTCACACTGCGGCCTGTGCCCTCACCGTGAGGCCCCGCCTTCACATTGTGGCCCCTGCCTTCAGTGTGAGGCCGCACCTTCACACTGTGGCCCATGCCCTCACCCTGAGGCCCCACCTTCACACTGTGGCCCGTGCCCTCACCCTGAGGCCCCACCTTCACACTGTGGCCCCCGCCCTCACACCGCGTCCCTCACACCGCGTCCCTCACCCTCACACTGCGCTCCCCCGCCTCACACCGCGAGGCCCCACCCTCACACCATGGCCCCACCCTTACCATGAAGCCCCTCCCTCACATCCTGCATCCCGCCCTCACCGTGAGGCCCCGCCCTCACACCATGCTCCCCACCCTTACCATGAGGCCCCGCCCTCACACCATGGCCCCACCCTTACCATGAAGCCCCTCCCTCACCCTGAGGCCCCGCCCTCACACCATGGCCCCACCCTTACCATGAGGCCCCGCCCTCACACCATGCTCCCCGCCCTTACCATGAGGCCCCACCCTCTCACCTCAGCCCCCGCCTTCATACTGTGGCCCCGCCCTCACCATAAGGCCCCGCCCTCACAC
Source organism: Melospiza georgiana (assembly GCF_028018845.1). NCBI lineage: Eukaryota > Metazoa > Chordata > Aves > Passeriformes > Passerellidae > Melospiza > Melospiza georgiana. The sequence goes on from NC_080443.1 coordinate 12,607,543, forward strand.
CATGAGGCCCCACCCCTACCGCGAGCAGCCAATCAGAGTGCCCTCATCTCCGCCCCCACTGTCGGGCAGCCAATGAGAGCGCACGCGGCGGGAAAGCAGGATCCGCATGGCAGCACATGCGGGTGGGAGGACGAGCGCGCTGCCCGCGGATCCCTCAGCGCGGGCGATGCCCCTCAGGAGCCCATGGCGGCCGCTGCTCCGCTCGGGCATGTCAAGCAGCCTTGCAGAAGGAGGAGGAATGAGGGAAAAGCCTGGAGGAGCACAGGAACAGCAGCAGCTGAGAGAGGCTGGTTAGCAAGAGGCGCGGCTGCCCTGTCCAGATGTCGGGGGTCATCTCCTCGGAGTGGGACTTCTGCTTCTCTTGGTTCACTTCTTCAGTGAAAGAGAAAGCTCTTGGTTGGCTTTCTTCTTAGTGTTGTGGAAATAAACCCTGCTAGGCAATATGAAGCAAAAAGGTGTTTCGATGGCAGTACTTTTGTTAAGTAATTAAATGTTTTAGTAAGTAATTTGTTATTAATAGATATGAAGCATTGTTATAGAATAGATTATTAAGCATTGTTTTAATAGATAATTTTTTTCCTGTCGGTGTGCAGATCCTTCCCCAGGCTGTACCGAGCTGAAATCAAAGCCTGGTTACAGTTTCTCTTGAAGGAGGTGAGGCTCAGGGCAGATGTGCCCATTTTCAGGGCGTCTCATGAGGGACCAGCCCAGCCCTCAAAATGGGGAGTTAGCCAAAACCAGCACCAAATGATAAATAAGTGTTGCAGGCTCTGTAATTACTGAGAAATGATGGAGGCACAGGAAGCACATGAATCTGCCATCCTCTCCCTCTTAAGTGAGTGAACCTGTAAATTGGGTAAGCACTCTTAATCCTCGAGGGTAGCCTGGGGTGGCTCTTCTGTAAGCCTCCATCAGCTTTTATTGAGGCTTTAGGATCTTGGGATCAAATTGATTAGCTATTCTGTGTTGTGTTTGCTCAAGGGACAGGAAGGAAGCATTAAATTATGCCCACCTGAGGTTACTTGCTAATGAATAATGTAATTATACCCCAGGGTATTAGAAGGGTTTTATATTTAATCCCATATGTTTTTGTTTTCTCTTAAGAGTCATCTACGTTTAGATAAGCTAGAATTAACATTGCCTCTTTGAGAAGTCTGTATTTGTGACCACAGTAAAAATAGTTTTGGTTAGAAAATAAGATGTTTAAATTATCAGGGCAGATGGCAGAAGTAAAAAGCAAGCACTTCATGCATATGTTTTAAAGGCAAGAGTTCCTTAACAGATGCACGGAGGCTTCTCCTTATAGCTCTGATCACAGCAGAAAAATGATGGTTCTTTTTCTATGTGGCAGTTCAGAGAACTAATGGAAAGTGACTTTCTAGAGAAACAACTATATGATGTGGACAAAACTGTCATTTCAGTTTTAAATTTGAACACAGAAACACAAACAACTACTATACTGCTAAATTCTGATATCCTCAAATAAACTCCAGTAGCAGAACAACTTTTATTGTGTCTTTGGGACAAAGCATTGTGTTGAAGGCAGAATTTTGGCCTTGGTATTTCACATTTTATATTAAAGTTCAAAGCTGTGAAAGCTTTAAAATATGTATTTCAATCTCATTTTGCACAACACTTTAGGAAGTGAATTCTGGGGTATGTGTTAAAGCTAAGTGATACCATTCTAGCCCACGTAAATAGCAAATGGTTACATTCTCCTTCACACCTGTATAAATTTACAGTTGGATGAATATTCTGGTTCTGTCTTTTTTTTCCCATGGTGTGTAAACTGGGATAATTTACAGACATTGAACCTGATTTGGTTGCAGGAAAGGTAAGGTGTGGGGGATTGCTATATTTTCCTTCAGGCCAGCTCATTGTTCTGGCTCTTTTTTACTCTGTAGCAACACCTCAGGCTGATATCAGTGAGGAATTGGCAAAAGGAAGATGTGCTCAGTGCTGGCGCAGAAAGACTAATATAGAAATAAAAACAAAGCTAAACCCAAAAGTGGATGGTGCCAGTAAATGTAGTAGTAAGCTTTGTGATTCCAAATAGACTTATTCAGTAGATTTACTCTGTATGTCCTAGGTTGCCTCTTACTTTGTTCCTCCCCTGACAGAAAAACATTGTCAGGACTCCCTTTAGTGACTGCAGTGTAGGTTTGGAACATATGAAAATTGATTTTTAAGAGCTTGGAGCCAGGTTTTCAAGTACTTGGCATCTATAATTGGGGCAGATTTTCTAAAGAGGTTAGCACTGACTGTTCTGAGCTCTTGTGAAGATTTGTCCATTTTGATTTTGTGCCTAACTGAACTGATTTGTTGAAAATCTGGTCTCTGTAGCAAAGCGTGACATTCTTAGAGTGCTGTCAGGGCAGTAATAACACTTCCAATGAGAAAAAAAAGCTGTACAGCACCCCCCCCTCAGTTCAGTACCCCAAAACTGCCACCCAGAACTCAGAGTATGAGTAAGGCAGGGTTGTAAGCTGGTATGTGTTGCCAAACAGTTTTCTAGGATTTCACAGTGTACAAGTATGGTTTTGCTACTTCTGTTCTGGATGTGTTTATTTAAAGTAAAAGCTGCTGTGAAAGGAAGCTATAAATGCTGGTTATAAGAGGGCAAAAATGTACTTGGGAAGCCACAAGAGGAAAATGCTTTAATTAAAATGAACTGTAGCTGTTGTTAATAATTTTGTGAGGTCTGAGATAACAGCACTGCTTCTAGAGTTGTGCTGCCTTCTGACCTGGGGCCTAGGATGAATATTTTGATTGTCCATTGCTGTAATCAATGGTATGAATCCTACTGAATTTGATTTAGCAGTGTTGAGTCCTATGTTAAAATAGTAGCAGTATGAACAAAATGAATGTTTTGTGTTGGAGAAAAAAATTTAAATCAGCCATGGGCCATCTTTTTTACTGGCAGAGCTGTAACAGGGTGATAATATTGATTTATGTGGTCTTTCTGGCTAGTTATGTCACTTACTGTTGCAGATTACTGCAGAAGATTTCTATTTCTGTTTTCAAATAATTCCTTTTATTTGAAATTAATTTAGTGTCAATTTCTACAATGTTTTGGCCTTGTTTTTGTCTCTTAATCACTGTCTGAAGAATGAATTATTAATTGTTGCAGCTGAAGAAACAAACCAATAATTTTCTGTGGCCTTTTGAGGGGAAAGACAAACCAAACCAAACCAGAGCTTTATTTTTGCACACATTGTACTACTTTTCCTACGGTGCTTGCATGGTTGAAATAAGGATCTTCAATAATCCAGGATAAGCAAACAATAATACTGTAATTTCCATGTAGGAAGTATGGGATACATGTCTACATGCTAGGGTTGCATTTATAGAACAGCTGAGTGAACCTCTGATAAACAAATGGAAATAAATTGGAAATTACTACATTTATGTTGATACCTCTTAGAGCAGTAAGATTCATTCACACAGAGGTGATAAGGGAAAAGAGATGAGCTATTCGTGAGATAGCTGCTTTCCAGACCTTTCATAAAACTGGAGATTAAGGCATCATGCTATTTCTAGCTTGCCAGTGCTAGCTGGAGTGAATTCTAGGCTTTAAAAACATTCATAAATTAAAATAAGATGGTGATTATAGAGATGGAAAAAACTTGCATGAAGGAGCTGCCCATAAACATCACTGCTCTGTGAGTTCCAGGTACAGTCCCATTTTTCTTCCATTTTGTCTGGGTGGTTGAATGGAGGTTGTATTTTACTTTTTACTTAACTGTCCTGTTGTGCCATTTTTCTGCTCTGTTGGTGTCAATTACAAGTAAGTTTTTTGTTAAAGGTTTTGACTTTTGGCTTTGGGAAGTGTTCTTGTGTTCCTTGTTAGCCATGGCCACAAAGTTCTGGATTTTGCTGTCCTTGTACTGTTGCATATGTACACACTAATAAACACATGTAATGGGTCTTCTGAAATCAGTGTGCCATACAGATTCTATATTTACTGATTTCAATTCCACATAGCAGTTGCTAATATTTCATCTCGTGGTTGGTTTATTTTTTAGAAGTAGAACTTGTACACTGAAATGGCAAAGCAGAGCCTGTCCTACTCTGCAGTTCCCAAAGCTATTTTCCCAGGCACAACTTGGTCACTGTGCTTTTTCTTGGTCCTTTATGGCATGTCACAGTGGTAAATAAACAGCTTGGGAAAGGGTATGTTTTAATTTTTTTTTCATTAATTATTTAGTGTGGTTAGTCTGTGTTGAAAAAATCTCAAGGCTAAAGAAGTCAAACAACAGTCACAAGCCTCATTTTAGACAAAGACTATTAGATAAGACTGAGCATCCTTTTGTCACACTTTTTGGAGTGGGTGGGTAACTTAGGTCTGTTTTACATCTGTATCCTTTGAATGACCTTCTGCAAATGAAAATTTCATTTGGGGAGGTTAGTACACTGAATTTGATTCAGCTTGCTCCTCACTGACTTTGTGAGCCCATTATGGCATCATTACTCTCCAATTACAGGCATGAAGGTGAGAAGTGACCTGTAATGAAGGGTACACACCCAGGATGGTGTAGTGAGAATTTTGCATGAGGCAAAAGGGGAAAAAAATCTGCTACACAGATACCTGCCAAAAGGCTGTTTGTCATAAATGACTGCTTTGAAGGAGACCCCAAGAAGGGCTTGTGCTGAGCATTGCTGTGCTGTTGCTGGGATGTGTCTGGGGTGCAGATATCTACAATTTCTATAGTTTTATGTACTGCATAAAGTTATTGCTACTTGTACAGAAACAAGGTCAAGCAGTTTGGTATATTTATATTTATTTAACTTGTGAGAGCAATGTCTAAGCTACAGTTTAAAATAATCCAATATGGACTGAAGCCTTCTGCTTTAGAGCTTAGTGTTCTTTCAGTTTTGAAAAAAATAGTTAGTGTCAAGTGTACTCTAGAAAACACAGATATTTAGTTTCATTGTAATTTAATCAATTTATTGTATTCTGTCATTTAAGATATTAAAAACCAACTTTGTCTGCCTTTCCAAAATGTCCTTTCTCTTGTGTGAGTAGAATTTTGTGACAGTAACTGTTATGAGATCCTACAGGATGCATTTTTAGAGAAACTGCACCTGCTGTAGGATGGCTTTATTGAGAGTGCTCTGAATATGCTGCAGTGAACTGAAGGCTTGAGAGGAAGCAGCAGGATAGCGAATGTCAATAGCAGGCAGAGTCCATGTAAGTTACATTGTATTGAATGGTTTAATGCTGCTTCACAGGGATGTGTATTTTCATTCTCAAGGAAGAACAGACCCACAGAGGACTTGTGGCCAGAGAAAATGGAATAAACCTGAGCAGCAGGGAAACAGCTTCTAGTACAGCAAAAAGTGAAATCTAAGAAAACTGATAAAAGCAGAGGCAAAAGCTGCACATTCTTTTCACAGGATATATTTGAAAGTTGAGGTCTCCTGACAGGAAATGATCAAGTGAAATATAAATAGTAAAGCTGTCAACTGGCAGAGCAGCAAGGAATAGTGATTTAGATTCTCTTTTTTTCCCTTTTACCAATTTATCTACAAGTAATCACATAAAGATACCAAAGTAGTCAGCTGCAGTGTGGTGTGCTGTGATGCTGTGTAGTACTTTGGGATTGCAGACCCATGCTCATGATGATGAAAATCAGTGCTGCTACACAGTTTTTAGCTGCATCAATGCCTTGGTTTAGTTAACTGCAGGGCTGCATGAGGTGCCAGTGACAAGTGCACAAAATACCATAAAAATACATACAGCAGACAGGAAAAAGTGCAAACCAATCCTTTCTGGTAAAGGTTCACAGTGGCCAAGTCAAAAGTTCTGTGAACATATGAAAAATGGTCTTGCACATAGTTTAGTTATTTCTTGCCATTTAGAATATTATTAAATTATGAAATGTCATCTTGCATTTAAATTTGTCCAGCTTTCTGCTCTGGTTTGCTTTCTGGAAAAAATCACTGAAGTTTTCTAGGTGCTATGGAGACAGTGCTGATGTCAGAAATGTTTTCAGTGGGGGCCTGGAGCAGGGAGCCAGATGGCTGCAGTTACTGGTGAGTGTGGCTGGCTGCTGGTGCATAAGTGAGCAGGGGAGTGCAGTGCAGAATTGCTGAGCTGGCTGTGGCTGGTGACTCACACTGGCAGCAAGGTGGGAGAGCCTGCAGGGCCTGGGAGCTTTCCCCTGGTGCTGCAGTCACACTGTGCCCCATGGTGTCCCCACCAGCACAGCCACACCACATGGCTGCCCTGGCTTCAATTCAGGCCAGCTCAGGTGCATCTCATTTGCAGCTCTGGGCCAGTTAACACTGCAGGTTTCTGTCCCAGGAAATGAAGTGTATTTCTGGTACTTATGTTGTCCTGACCTTTATAGACCTTTATTTTCTAGTTGACTTCACAACTTATGGGGCTTTTATAAGACCTGATGACCCAGGGGTGAAGAGAAGGTGTAGCATGAAGTGCCTCTGTTAATTAAATAAATTCTTGGGTTTTTAAAAGTATTGAGCTTTTGGGTAATGTTAAATGCTGTTGCCTTAAAAAACTTATCATCTTGCGTTTAACTGGAGCAAAACCAAGAACAGTAGCACCAAAATATCTTTCCAAATTCCAGACTTCTCCCACACTCTGAGAAGAGCCTCCTCCTCTGTGAACCTTGAATCCCATTTTGTGCAGTTGCCATCAGTGCAGAGCTGTGCTGCTGAGCTCACTGGCTTGGCTCTGGAGTCAGCCACGCTGTGTGCTTCTCCTGCTTGTGTCTCCAGCACACGAGTGAGGGGACCTTGCCAGCTGATTAACTCTGCTCTGCTCTGGCTTATCTATTGTGTCACTTGCTTTTAGTTTTTATTCTGAAGTACAGGTCAGCAAAGAGTTTTGGTGGTTTACTTATCCAGCTTTCTAACAAGCCTCTTTTGTTTGACCTTTCCTTGTGTTTAGAAGAGGCTGCTTCTAAATATTTCTTGGGGTCACCTTTCTTCCTTTGAAGTCCTTTGAAACTCTTATTTGCTGTGATACCTGGAAAGACTTTACGGTGGGTAAACAGTGCTTATCGTGATGTTCACTTGTATTTTCCAGTGCCTCTGTTCAGTTGTCTAAAAAGAAAATGAAATATTCTGTAAGCTCTTCAGAACAGAGACTGGCTATTTGTACAAGTGTTTAACACAGCAGGGCCTAGAAGTCCAGGCAATGGCCTATAATACCACCTCAAGAGAGAAGGAAAAAAATGTTTCTAGGTATAAATTTTTTTTCATAGGAAGGTAAGTGTGGGGTGCCTTCAGGAATCATTCCTTCATAAGGAAATATGCATTAATTCTAAGAATATGCAATGATTTCTAATCAGGCTGACATATCTACAATGAAGATCAAGATTTTTTTATCAATGGTATTTAAGGCACCAGTAGCATTTCTGTGAGCTCGAATGGTCTATGTGCCAAAAGTATTCTGCTGGAAACCTACAATTATTCTGTAAACTTCAAAATCTAGAATTCAAGATGAGAAAAGGCTGAGAATTTCTGCACTTGATGGGCTCAGGCTGAAAGCTGGAGAAAAAGCATTTTGCCTTTTATGCATTCTGTCAGCTACAACAATGCTAACCAAAGAAAGTGTCACCTCCCTAGAGTCTCTTTTCAGACAAATGTGCTACAGGGCAATAATGAATCTTAAAAGAAATTCATGATGGGAAAAAGCAGTGTTTTGCATATAAATGTTTCTAATGGAGCTATGAACATCAGTCTTTTGCTCTATTACTTTGAAAAATACCATGCGAATCCTTGTAGTTTTTAGTAATTCAAGACATGAAAGCTGCCATTTATTTTTATTTGTGTTATGTTCCCTATAAAATATTAAATACTCCTTTGGCCAAAATTACTACTAACTCTTTGAGATTGTACAAAAATATTATTCATAACTTCAAAAGCTTAAGTTGCTGATGGGTGACTTGGATAAACTGTGATTAGCAGAGAGCAATTCCTACTGATCTCCTAGACAGGAGTACTACAGGTAAGTAGATTAAAATTTGTAGGGAAATATATTTCTCCAGCATTGTTGACCTAATGAATTTTTTAAGAACATAGTTATACTTTAAAGCCCCAAATAAATCACTTGGATTTTGAACATTTTTCTTAGTTTTTCTCTTTGTATCATCTGTGCTTTTTTTAGGGCCTACACAGCACAGATTTCCAGCTCATCTCTTCAGCCATGGGGAGAAAACTCCCTCACTATATTTTATTTTAAGAGAATTAAGATCCCTGTAATTTACTGGAACCTTACAAGAAAAAAAAAAAAACAAAACTCCAACTATGTTAGGAGTTGTAAATCAAAAGAAAATTAGATCATCACTAAATTAAAAAGAATGTTAGAACTTTTTTTCTGTATTGCATGGGGAAATTGATCACTGTTTTAATTGTCCATCTTCATGCCACATCCATCCCAAACTCTGCCCACAGAATGTGTCATCAGGAAAATGCAACTGTGCTGAGATTCCACTGCCACACGTGATTGAAACAAATTTTGACAGTTCTTGGAAATTTCACAAGCACATATACAAGCTGAATTCCGCATAGATTTTTTTTGGACCAAGAAAATATTTTACTGTTTGTACAAGTTTTTCCCAATTCAGCTGTTGCAAAATGCTATTCTTAACACTTCTTTTTAGTAAAGCAGGAATAACTGGTTGGCTGCACATGGGTGTTCTTGTTTGTTGTTGTTCCTCCTCCTTGCAAAGCACATCTCCAGGGAATGACTATTACAGAATGATCTGACTGGAAAAATCTATGTTCCATTAAGACTTTGGTAGAAGCAGCAATCCAGCCTGTTTAGCAAATAAAGACTTCATCCCATTGTCTTGTCATTGTGTGCCAGTGGTGTTGCCTGAGTGAGTGATGATAAAATAAAGAGGATTTGAGTCCTAATAAGTGGACATAATGTTAATTCTGTAGTTCTGGAAAATATTGACAAGAAGTAGTTTCCTTTCTTCTTGGGTGTAACTGTGACCTGGTTGCATTGTGCATAATAGGTATTTTCACCAGTTACAGTTTTTCACTGGAAATAAAGTTGTAAAATTTAAGTAATTCATGAATCCCTGGAACTTCTTGCAACTTTGAAACTTAAATGATAAGCACTAATTGCTCGCAGTGTTATTTTTTCTTTGCCATTAGGAAGTAGTGTAGTGATGGCTGCATATTTTTAAGACTTGTATGCAGTGATTCTCTTTTCCTGACATAGCTGGGCTCCAGTGGGGACTGCAAATATTTTTGCCTGAAGACAGAGCCAATTATGATGTGGTTTGTGCTGATCAGTGCTTATTTTGCTTGTTTTGGCAGTAAACAGTGTTTGGTTACTGGCTACAAAAATAGTTTGGAATCCTTTGGGATGATAGTACTGATTAGAACTAAGAAGACTCTGATTTCAAGGTTTAATGCATGTCTGAAACTGGAGGAAGTGCACCTGGTGGATAACATGAGCAGCTGGTTCTGAGCTACTTGAGTGTGAAGGCATTATTTGCTTTGCCTTATGCAACTTGTTTATTACAGATCTGGATTCTAAAATAGTTTCTTTTAACTAGGTTTTTCTGTCTTAGACTATTTTGATGATTTTTTAATAAAAAGTTTTAAATAAAGGAAACAATAAATTAATGTCTGACCTAAATCTGCCTTTTGCTTTTGAAGTCAAATAGTTAGCCAGTAAAAACCTGCGGATAAGCTGGTATTGCACTCCAACTTTCAGAACCAGAGGAATTTCCAAAAAGTTAAAGGTTGCAAATACTTACACAAGTGTTTGTTGCTAGACTGTATATGTGGACTCTAAAGATTTTAGTGTTCTTTGAAATATCTGTGGAACTGCTCTTTGTAGGACAAATATTTTATGTTTTCTTTTAGAAATATTGTAAGAGAACAGCAAACACCCTAGAGAGGGGGAAGAGCATACATGGGAAAATAAGACATGTTCAGTTTGTAGTTGAGATTTTTTTATTCCTGAGTATTAGAAAACCACTTGTAATTGTATCAAAATCTACCAATATTTCACATTCTTAAATTTTTGCCTATTAAAAGTCACCAATTTATTCTTCATTCTTTACTGCTGGACACTGAAAAAATATAGACAACATTACAACAGTCCTTATTGATTCTAATATCTTCAGTGTTTTGTTTTAGAGGCAGAAATTCAAGGGTTTTCATGTGTCACATCACCAGAGAAACATTTTTCCTTAACATGTTATACCTTTTCTCACTTTAATAGAGACATCTCATAGAACTGACAGATTTATAGTTACTATTCAATCTCTACAGAAAAGTAGAATTTACATGAGTTTCCTATTTCTAATCCCTATTTGAGATAGCATTCTGTGTAGCATGCTTTCTTTTCCTTAGTAAATCCTGTTTAAAAGATTTGGCTGGTTTCAGAAATTATTCTGCTCCATTGTTAACTTCACAATTCTTCATTTTCTTTTGCTGTAAATCTGACTTCAGGAAAAATCTGTTGTTTTTTAGACAAAGGCAAAATTATTATTTATTTTTCTTTTTGTGCAGGGAACTCCATTCATACTATTACTCCTTCTTATAAAAATGGTGAAATTTGATTTTAATTAAGTTTTACGGGAGTGAAATGCATTTAATTTAGACTGCTTTTATGTTAAACTGTGGTTCTTCAAAAGCCCTGAAGTGGTTTAATGTACTGATTGTAAGATTTAGGGACTGGGAGATCTGGCTTCTTTCCCTGATGTTCCTTCATGTTTTCTCTGTGTGTCAAGTTGAAATCTTGCTTCCTTCTGCCTTTAGAAATGCTTACAAATTATTCCTGAAAAATGTGCTTATTTATAGATGATAGACAGTGCACACAATGTTTAGCTTTGGGTTTAGGTGTTTGAGTTTTGTGAGGCCTTGTGCTGTCCCCCTACAGGAAAACTGTTGTCTTTGAATATTCTTAACTGCCAGTACTTTATGAAAATATCAACATATTCTTTAGATAGCTACCCAGGTGTTTTTTTGTTATTGATTGTGTTTTTCTACAGTTTAATTAGAGCTGAATTTTTAAGTTGGCATGGATTTATCAGTATAAGTGACCTTTTCTGCTGATATCTTCAAGGGAACAAGGACGGAGAAACAGGTGTTCTGGCAGAAAGTTCAAAATAGCATAATTCAAAGTAGTTTCAAAGGCCAAGGGAAACACTGAGGTTACACTTCTGTGAGGAGTAATCAGCTTGTGTAGCAGCTTTGTGCAACTACAGCATAAGTGTTGTGTGCACTGCATCTCAGCTAATCCTCTGCCCTTTTTGGGTGGTTTGTTTTTTTTTTTTCCATTTTCAGTGGAAAGACATGAGCACTTCTGTGAGAAGTGCATTTCAACTTTGTAAGTATGAGTAAAAATAGTTGCTTTACAGAGGTCAGAGCAGTCTGCCCTGCTATGCCCAGAACCTTTCTTGGATATATTTGAAAGCAAAGAAGAGCACAACACTTGGGCTGTGTCTTTTATCACTTCAGATAATGTTTAAATGTAGTATGATAAAATGTGGAACAGTTTTGTTTGGAATAGGTTTTGTCCACACCTAATTGCTTATAAGAGATGCAGTTGCTAATTCACAGCACAGCTAAATGACAGCCAGCTCCTCACAGGGCCTTGTGGCACCAGAAAGACATGCTGAATTTATCACATGCATTTATATTACTTTCCTTTGAAAAGTGGAGCAGTCTATATTTACTGTCTATATTTACTCCTTCTTGATGTCAGGTGGATGTTGATGTGTTGTTACCTCTGATGCTTGTGCTAAAGGCAACAATTAATTTAAATAATCACAACTCAAAATAGGAAGAAACAACATATCTAGGGAAAGAGAGCATTGTAGTGTTACTTAAAAACTAAGAGCACGTCTGATAAAAATAAAAGTTGCAGTTTACAAAAGGTTCCTCCTGCCTTCTGCCTTGTTTGCTTAGGTGAACTGTAATAGAAGGTGTGAAATATTATAGAAATCAGTGTTTGTTCAATCCTTAAAGACCATTAGAATTATGAATACCAAGCTTTTGTGGAATTATGGTAAGGAATAATTAGTTTGCCATTCCTGTGTCCCGCTCATTAGTCTATGGTAAATGTCTTACCATGTCTTTCTTTAGCCTTAATCCAAGAGAAAGGAAACCAACTTCATAAATAACCAGTCTGGATAAGCACTGAAAATGTTACATACTTAGAAATTCCAATACTTAAAAAAAATTTAACTAATATTACTGTTGCTCTATAACAGAAGACACACTGAAGGGTAAGTGAAACTCAACATTTCACATTGGATAGGATGAAGAGAAAATAAACTGTAAAGGGTATTCGTTAGGGTATAATCTAGTTACATAGACTGGCAAAGCAGCACCATCCCATTGATACTAATGTGGTGTTGATGTGACTGTTTTGATGTAAAACTGGGGATTTCCCTTTGTAAACCTTCCTTTTTATAAGAATCAATAAGTAAGATGCTATGATTTCACAATTTGTTTTCTCTTTTCAGAGTTGTGAGAGATTTGCACATTCTGTCACAGTGTGTGTGAAAGACTGATTTATGTAGAGTTAGATGGATTTGGCATATGTAATTAAGTACATAACATAGATTTTAGATTTTTTGTTTGTTTGGGTTTTTATTTTAATTTTTCTGTTTTAATCTAAAACCAGTTTTAAGTAGCTCTTGTCAATAGGTAAATGTAACTTCCAGATGTGTTGGTAGACTGTGCTATCCAGTGCAACAAAACATGAAAAAGAAGTAAAAATCCACATTAGAAATTTGTATTTTAACACCATCTGAACATAGGTGACAATTTTTTTTCAGCAGGCCTGCAGCTGAAATGAACTGCATTGAAAAATTTTCAGAGTAGTTTACTAATTTCTGTTATTATTGCAATGCAAAGCAAGTACTGTCATATCAACTGCAATGAAGTAGTATCTCTCCAGTCTTTTTTGTTTAAATCTGCATAGTATTTATTCCCATGTCTTGTACTACTGTTCCTGGATATAATAAATTTTGCCTTTAGCATTGTTAGGAAGGCACATTTCAGAAGACAGTAGCTGTATCTATGCAGAATTACTCAATTAGGTATGACTAAGCCTAAACAAAGTATCAGCTATTTCTGTCAATGATATGGCTCAGAAGCTACTTCAGTGTAGGTTAAAAACAAACAAAAATGTGTAGTCTAGCTAAGGGTTTGGACTTGTGCTTTCATATTCCAAATGATGACTCAGTGATATTTTGTACTGTGGAAATGGGCTCTGACACATGGTCATCCATCACTATGAGTATGTGATCCCATAATGAGAAGTACAGAGATGAATGTTTTATTACTGCAGGGTAGCTTTTACAAGTACATATGTAATGAGAGAGGGAGCAGGGGGATTGCAAAGTCTCCATCTTTCTAGAATTAATATGGAACTCAAATGGCCTAAAAATGAAGAACATTATGATCCAGGAAAAATTAGCTGGCTTAAGTTTCATTCTTCCCCCCATCATGGCTCGTTACTGAGGAAAATCCTTTCCATTGCTATTTTGTACAAAATGATATTCAGCAAGAACAGAGAGTGCTCATATCTCCTAGATGACACTGAGCCCTCCCAACAGCCATACAGAATAATTTTATCTCTGCAGTGAAATCTCTGTAGTTCACACTATGGTTCTTTCACTATGGTTTGAAGTAGTGAGATAGCTCCTTTCAATAGTTGGTTCTTTGTGTTCTTCACCTTAGAAATTACTGATAAGATAGGAAGAACAGCACTATGTCTGCTTGATTCTGCTTTCTGTCCTGCTGTTGAGCTTTCTAAAATTCACAAGCATGATCTGGTATAGAAGGTAATTACTCCACAAGTCAATACTGTTTTCCTTAGTAATTTACAGTTATGAATGCTGGGAAAGTTTTTGATGTCATCTGTTCATTCTCTCAAATGGACTTGTACTGAGTAGTAAAACCAGCTTTGACTTGAATATGGGGAAAGAGCAAGGTAAGGAAATCTACCCACAGTGACCAGGGTCATTCTATTTTGTTGTTTTCTTCTAATTCAACACCAGTTCTGGATATGACACACAGAACAACTGCTGTGTAGCCTTTGAAATCTGGTAATGGTCACTGAAAGCTACAAGATGAGAATTTTATACCTGATTAGCCTCAATTTAGTCGGTAATAGACTCATCAATTTCTCAAGATGCAACAAGACAACTAACAGCCTGCTACACATTCTACTGCTGTCTCCTGAAATGTGAAGAGATCAATATGCCTGTAAAGGGTCAGGGAGTGGGGCAGTGTAAAAAAACCAGTCAAACCCAGGAACAACTCATAGTGAAGAAGGGTCATGGAAAGGAGAGAGAAGATGATTATCCAGCCAGCATCACAGCTTAGCAGGGACACAACATTAATGCAGCTAATCTGTATAAACCCATTATAGACAGCAACTAAAAATGGGGGGGAAGGCATGCTCCTGAAACCTGGGAGCAAGGAGAAATCCACCTCGAGTTTGATTAGCTATGCATGGTACTTGCCAGTGCCAGCATGTCACAGTCTCTGGGTAACTCAGCAGGTACCTTGCTGATTTTATAGCTGACATCTGGGAGCTGGCCACAGTGGCAGTAATGCTTCTCATATCTGTTGTGTGTCACTCTGTTGTCACTGTGCAGTGTAACAGGAATGTGATATAGGGAACAGCCTCAAACTTATTGAAATTGATGGATATTTTGTTTATCTGCAACTGTGCTCTCATGTTGAGTCCTTCAATGTCCCATTTTATAGAACATTCTTGAGCTGTCTTCAAGCTTGTTGCTTTCCCCCACTGATCTGCTGTCAGGAGAAAATCAAACATAGCATCTGTTTCTCATTGACAGAATTAATAAAATGGAAGCAGACAGGATACAGAGCAAGTACAATTTCAGATCTGCTGTTATGCATTATTCTTCCCCAGCAATGGAAGGGACAAGTTCAACTTGATATCCTGCAAGAGCTCTTGAGGTGAATTCCTTTAAGTAAAGCTGTCAATTTCATCATTACATCTCGAGTTTACATCAGAAGTTCTAATGGAAATATATGTAGCTTCTGTTATCTTTTCTCTCACTTTAAGGAGAAGGAAAGGAAAAAGAGTCTGATGGCAGAGTTGTTAGACTGATGTCAGAACTACCTGTTCCACCTCAGGGACTTGCATACTTGGTTGCCTGCCTGCTGTTAAACGTAACTGGGAACTTTAAAGGGCTGTTAAATTCTGTGGAGGTGCTTGCAGGGTTATATCCTCATTTTTCTTCTGCTCGCTGCTTTGCTCTATGGTGGTTAAAACATTTAAAACCCTAGTTTGAACCATCTGTTAGATAGATCTAATATTAAATTTTGGAACTGACTGGATGCTCAAATCAGCAGATAATGTTTTGAATGATATAGCAGCATGTTCAGACCAAGAAGGAAGAAGTACAGTAGAAAGTTAGAAGATTTTGAGAGTCTTTTAATTAAAAAAAACCCCTCCCAAAAACCATAATAGGGAGAGTGGAAAATTAAATCAGCTCACATTAGTTAGTGCCTTACCTCTAAATCAGTTTTTTTTGGCACCAGAATCAAGCACTGTGGGAGATGGATCTGAAGCAATTTACACTTGGAATTTTATTTGGGCAAAGAGTTTGAGATAATTATTACAAAATTACTGTGGATCTATAGGGGAATAAGTCCATAAAAACTTTGGATTTACTGTTTTTTTAATAATGTAATTACTGTTTTGCTATAATAAAACATATTAAAATATTGCTTAAAGTATATCTTGTTAACCTCTCAGCAATCCCAGACATTTTTAAGCAGTGAAATTAACATTTGTTTAGAGCAAATAAAATTTTCAAGTTAGAAAGAGCTTATAAAGAGTTCCAAGCTGTGCAGGATCATTTTTCATCCATTTTTCTTTTTTACCACAGTAATTAGGCAAGATGCCAGACAGCACAATGGAAAAGACATTTTCTTTAATAGAATATTTTTTTACAGGCACTGCTGGACACATGCAGACATCTCCTGTATTTTTGTTCCTGGTGATGCTTTCTCCCTGGTTGTACTTTCCATGGAAAAGACTTTAGGTCATTAATTAATTTTTTCTAAGTTATCTACAGGCTCTTTGGAGTTTGAGCCATGTCAGCTAATAAGACAATTGCTCACAATGGCCAGAGTGTTTCTGGGGTTTTTTTGTCTTTGAGGTACCATGAGGACACTTGATAGGGAGCAATGTTAACTAGGGTGCTGCACAAAGAATCTTCTGGAATAGCACATCAAGAACTGCCTTGCAGGTTTTACAGCAAAGCAAGAATTTGGATGAGTGTAGGAGCCCTCCTGCAGCTCAGCCACTCGCCTCTGTAGCCCCTCTGATCTCCAGCATGAGTCTGTGTCAAGAAAAAAGTACTTTACTACAGTAGCTCCCTAGTTCTTTGTTTTACATTGATTTTCTATTGTTGAACGACTGGCTGTGCTTTCAAGAATATTTTCTTTGGCTGAAATGCTGAGTGCTTTTTGCAGACAACCAAGCTGCAGAGAAGGCTTTTTGTATTCTATCTCATTTAAAAAAGGCTGTAACACCACTTAACTCCTGTTATTGACCCATGGTACCTGAGATTTCTAGAACCTTCAGTGTGATTTTATGGTATTTTTGATTTTATTGAAATCTAGTCTAAATTTTTTGTGGATTTGGTAGTGTCTGTTTTTCTTTCTGCTACTGTAGTTCAACTACTAGTGTATGGATAATCAAATCTGGAGTTGATTTTAAGAAAATCAGACTCTCAGCATTAGCAGTTCACTTAGTAGTTGGAGGTACATTTATTTTCCTTTAAATATTTTTGAAGCCTAAGTTTGAGCTTTCAGATAGAAAATTTGAGTTATTTGGAATTAAGCTGGTAGTAAACAGATAATTTGAGTTTAACCAGTTTTCATGGGTTTGAAATGCATGACCTTGAAAAGGTTTTGTATTGTAGGCTTTCATCAGCATTAATAGTCTATTTAGCAGAAACCAACCTCTTCTCTTCCAAAATCTATTGTGAATTCAAAAATCCTCTTCCCAGTGCTGTAAATCTTTTTATTTTACTATAGTTCAGTGAGTTACTTAGCAAAAATATACCTCTTCTATTGCAGAGGCAGCTGTCTTTTAATGTTTATTGTGCCTTTTAATTGAGACTCCAGTCCCAGTTTGTGTTAATGTAGCGTTTTCAGGAGGATAAAATACAGAATACAAAAATTTGTGTTAGGTTTTAAAACTTTAAAGGCTTTTTGTGGCTTGAGCAGATTTTGCATTAGTTTTTAAGACTTTACAGGCTTGTTTTGAATGGAGCAACTTCTGCAACTAATTGCATCCAAAGGATCTGTGATGCTGATTCCTGAGAGAGCTCCTTCTTTACTTCCCATTTCTAAAAGTGAAATGCAAACATTTTGTGTGATTGCTGCCACCTTCCAGAAAATCTGTGCTTCTTTTTGTTTGTGGGATGAGTGGCTTTGACCGTTTTATATAAACTTACAGCACTTGAAATCTTTTAGTCATAGTACAATAACAATGCCTGTGGTAGACTTGATTTCTGTACAGGGTCTGAATAATTGGAGTCTGAACAATGGATGTTGTGTGCATATGTGATTTGATGTACTAATACATAAAAAGTAATAATAATAATTATATGCAAGCTGGTGCAGAACTTGGTGCTGAACTAAAGGGAATTAACCTGAGGATATAGAGGAGCCATTTTCCTGTGACTTTTAATTGCATATTCAGTTGATACTTCAATTAATACACTTCCATTGCTTGACTGTGGGAGGGGCATGGCCTCATAAAGGATCCACAAAATTACAGTGACAAAATGGAGCCCCAGGGACAGGAATGCCTCCATTACAAAGGTTGTGCTTCTTCTTCTGCCCTGTGCCTGCAACATGACCTCAACCCTTCTGTGAGCTGCCCCTGAAAATGCTGCTGGGAGAGGATGGGGTCTGCAGTTCCAGACTGTTTTCACTCTCCATTTCTAGTTACAGGCCAATTTCACCTGGTACACTTAGAACTGGGAGACTACAGTTAAATACAGGTTTTGTCCAAAATTACTTTATTTCAAAATTTGCATTCTAGACATGGGGTTTTTTTTCATTTTTTAAAATATATATTATAATTCAAAGAAACTGAGTGGGGAATTGAGGACATTTTTCTATGCTAAAGAAAGTGATTTTAGTATTAATATTTCTAAGAGTAGGAAAAAATATCTACAGCTAAATTAATTGCATATAGAAAACTACGTTTGAAGTTGCAAGTAAGGATATTTAAGATTTTGTTCATGGAAAATATAGCACATCTTCCACTACTTAGCTTCATGTGTATAATATACTGTTTTACGTGAAGATCTCTGTTGGGGTGGAACAATTTCTCCTAGAATATACAAAGCTTAATATTATTGTCTGGCACACATCCTGCTGAGGGACCTGGGAAGTGTCAGAAGTTTGGTTACTCAAACTGAATTTTTTTAGTTTCTTGCTTAGTTTGTAAGATCATATAGCATGTCTGTGTATATATACCTGCTATATACCTGCTGACAATATTTTATTGCAGAGTCTCTACCTTCTTGATATAAAGTGATCATATTGACCACAGAAAAGTAAATAAATAGTTGTGAGTCATGTTACTGTATTGAAAGTATTGCTGTTGTGCAATCTAATCACAAAGGCTTTTCCTTACAAAAAATAGGACTAATACTTGGATATTTGTTCCATCTTCATTCCTCCATATCATTTTCCCATGTTTATAAATGTGTTGCAGACCAAGTGCTGATTTTTTTAATCAACTTATGTGACCCTTTAATGGGTGACCTTCTATTCCCTTAAACTGCAGCTGGCTACATGGGGAAAATGGGTCACCACCACAGAAAACTGTTCATAGGCCCCAGATATCTAACTTGTGTTTGTCTGGCTGGTAATTGGTTAGAAGCCAGTGTGGTACTAAATCTGAGCAGGACCTGCATCATTTTCTTCTGAAGGTTCCTTCTGAGGAGCAGTCTGAGAGCTGAGATACAACAGCAGCAGCAGCTGCTGTCCTTGTGGCCCTCAACACTGCTGGAAGGTGTTCGCTGCTCCCTTCAATCTAAAACAGATCAACTGATACACTCTGGTAACAACTTTTGAGCTGTAGTGACAGCATGTGTAGAGATATTTCATCTAAAAATTAATCCAAAATTGAAGTCCCTGTTAGGCAGCTGATGCTCTAAATCTTTGCTGTTTCTTCCCTCTTCTGCCCCTGGCTTTAAAGTGCTGCAGGGAAGCTCAGAAGCTTGGTAGTTTTCCAGCCAGCAGGATGAAGCTGTAGCTGCACTGGAGCAGCTCCTTAGCTGTAGTTTCTGAGCCCAGGGTTGGTGTATTCTCTTATTTTTCTGGAAGCTTTGTTCAGACTTAATACAAGCAGGAAGGACCTTCTCTATATAGAGAAGCTGTTTCATTATGTAACTTATAAAATAATTCTTCTATCTATGTGAAATGTAATCATTTCTCAAAATTGGCAGTCACCTTAAAAATAATATACAAAGGCATTTTTTAATTTAAACTACGAAGTACACAATTGGATTATTTCAAACACATGTGAACCAATTTAAAATAGAAAACTAATAAGTACTTTTCATTAAATCTGTTGATATTTATTGACTGATAGCTATGTGTGAATACTTACATTTTTAAGGGGAAAAAATTTCTTTCCCGCTTTCATTTATTAAAAAAAAAGTTTAATAATCTTCATTTGTTTGACTCAGAGGTGGTTCTTTTTATTAAAGATTTGCTGTCTCATTTTTGAAAAGTCCATTGTTTGCTTCTGAAAGGTCCTTAATAGAGCTTTAACAGGAGACTAAATTTGAACAGCCAGGAATATTTGAATAAAAAGTTTGCTCATTTTCACTCTAGATTGTTTAAATTTTGATCTTTAGAAATGCAGAAAGAAACTTGAAGACATCTTCACTCTGCCTCTGCTGCAACTTTAGCCTTTGAATTTTTTCTCTACCAGCAAAATCTTGTATGTGCTACTGATTATCCACATAATTGTTATTTGTTACTCTACACATCAGAATTTTACTTCTGAAATGAGATATTAAGAAATCTAATTTCTTTTGACTTGTGGGGAGAAAAAAGTTATATACTTAAATATTTTACACACAGACTATTCTAAAAATGTTGGAAGTACTGGATTGTTGTAATTCTTGTAATAATTTCGACTTGATCAAAGTGATGTTGAGTTATGCCTCAGTAACTTTGAGTTATATAAATCTAATTTCTGGTTAAGAAACAATAGTCTTATGCAGAAACAAGAGAAAAGTGAAAGACAGCACCAATCTTACATCTTGTTTAGTCAAGGGTTTTTTCACTCCTTTTCAAGGTCTTGTGTAACAATGCATGAAGAACCAGGCCCAAGAAATAGGCTGAGTTAACTGGATATTTTTTCCTGAGGAAACTGTAAAAATGGATTAGCACACCAGCCCTAGCTGATAGTTAAAGGAAGAGTTGCAAACACCCAAGTTCTACCCACGTGTTCTAGTTGGGGACCAGAAGTTTGTCACTGCTTAGTAAATTTAAGGGATGATATGAGGGAACTCATATGCAGTAAAACAAACTGTATGATTACATGTATAAATGTTACTAATTCCATGTACTAGAAGAATGGAATTGTGTGCCTGACTGGACATGGGAAGTATAAATTAAAACAAAGTCTACTGGTCCAAGTGTTTGATTGTTCACAGCTGATGCTGAGCAGGTGCTTTATAGGCAAATGTTCCCAGCCTCTGCACAGCTGAGAAAAGCAGCAGTTTCCATTTCCCACCTAGTCCAGTTCCTGCTGAAGATGTAGAAAAGGAAATAGACCTTCAAGATTTTTTACTTACATGGGTTATGTAGAAAATATGGGCTAACTGAAAGCAAAATAATTTGCTGAATAGAATTTTTTTCTGTTTATCTCCTGCCTTAAGAAAAACCAATTTTGAACCAAAATTATTGAATCATTATACTTTTTTATTTTCAAAATTAAATATTTAGAGCTTTCATTAAAAATTCCTTTTTTTCAGTTCTTTTCTGAAGAAAAGTTCTAAAATCAAAACACAATTATTCAAAATTACTGACTTTGAAATCAAATTGGGACAGAAGGGACACAGAGTCGAAAATTTTCTACTTCTGAGGAAATATTTCAGTATTTTAGACCTTTGGCTGTCCTGAGAAAACAATTCCATAGAGAGATTTTCCCAGGAGCTCACAGAATAGACACTTGCATATTTTGGACTTCTTTTAAAACCTAGACCCAAAAGAATTTTCAGATGACCGTGTAGACATGACAAAGGTGAGATCATGAGATCTTTTGAAATCTACAGTGGGGTGGGTTTTTTGGGGGGGAAGGATATGTGTGTTTGTTTTCTTTGGGAAATGCTGTCTTTTTACAAATTTTTAATCACTTCTTTGCATTTAATTTCTCCTACAGCTTTCTTCATTATGTATTGAGTACTTGTTTGTTTTGGGTTTTTTGTTATTGTTGTTGTTATATTTTGGCCTAATTAGTTTTCTTCCTGTTTGTTTTGCTCATAATTTTGCTGTTAAAGTTTTCCAAAGTTCTTTACAATAGGCTCCCAATTTTAAAGTATTTGGAAACCATAATGTTTGTGTATAGGGGATCTTTTAATCTCTCAAAAGCTCACAGACATTGTGGGCCTGGGTTATCAGTAATCAGCTCAGCCATACTCACAGTAAAATATTAAAATTGCATTTGCAGGTGTTGCTTGCATAAAGCCAAATGTAATTACTAGGGAAGTCAGCAGGAAATGGAATTCACTTGCACATGTACCAAGTTCTCAGCTGACTGCAGTGATGAGCAGCAGGACTCCTCTATGTCCAAGTGCTCCCCTGCAGAAAGTCTTAGAATGGTTCTAGAACCTGTCATCAAAAGTTTGTCCTGTTATTGCAAAGGCTGAACTTGTCCCATGTAGAAAAGTCTTTAAATCACAGCTGGTAGTCCCAAGCTTCCTACTTTCTTTAAAGTCAGATTTGACCAAAATGTTAGCAACCAGCATGGTTTTTTCCTTTGCCTAACCACAGGGTACAAATCTCAGGTTTTAACTGCTGCTAATCTGTTGCTGAATCCCACTGAAGAGAAAAGGTTGCTGCATAACGATTTCCTAATAGGTCTTTAAAATTAGAAAGCAATATTTTTATTGGGAAATTATACAAAGTTCTTCTCGTTGAATATTTGAAAGGTTTGCATTAAAAATATTTTGTGGAGCATTAGTTTGTCATGCTGTTGTAGTCTTCAGGCAGAAATTATGTTCAGGGACCATTAGCTTGCTCATGGTTTTGTGAGGAAACACTAAACTGTTGGGGGTGGGAAAGTCACTTAGTTTTGTTTTATTTTACAAATCTTCTCAAGAATTTAGTAATGGAATGCATTCTGGAATGTTTACACCAAGTAGCTGTGTAATCTTGATAGAAGTATTTTGCTGGGAGGATGTTTTTTCTTTTCAAGAAAGCTGTTTATAGCTCTTGAGTCTAGAAAGATTGGAAGATTGGTGCATAAAAATTGACTTGTGGAAGCAGAGATGGTTATTTATAGGACAAAATGTGTGCTAGTAGCATTGCAGAAGCTTTTCCTTCCTTAAAGTCTTATATAGTCACATTACTATTATGTGTTCATAATAATTTCTATTTAATCTTTCTTCCATTAATAGCTGAGTATAGAGCTATTCTCACCTCTGGTGTGCTAAAATCAGAAACCTGTGTGCTAGGACCTGCTGTGAATATTCACCTGTGTGATTCCTGTTGATGTTAACAGAATAACAGCAAACTTTTGTAGGACCCAGATCTTCAGTCCAGGGAGGTGAGGAATGTGTGTTCCTGACTGCAGGTCTAGGAAGGTGCTGTCCTCTGATGTGGCCAGCCCTGGTGGAGCCACAGGGGCTCTCTCCATGAGCACAGCAGGATGGGGCTGCAGTCAGGGTCTCTGCAAAGCTGCAGTAATTATCTGTCACTGGATGAGGGGATGTGCTGAAGTTTGCTGCTGAGAGAGGAGGGTGCTGAGCACAGTGCTGGAAATATCCACAGTTGGCGGCTGAATGGGGGAAAGAGAAATGGGTGGGGTTTTTTATATAAAAAAAAAGAGTCCCGAAAGTTCTGACATTAAAATTGTTTAGGAATATACATATTGAATAGCCTTTGTTTATTGGTGAGATACAAATATTGCAAAAAATAAAGATTTTAAGCCTTTGGAAAGTCAATGTGTTTAGATACCTGTGGATTTAAAACACACCTGCATGCCTGCCATTAACTTTTCTCTGTGTTGTACAAAATGTTGAATCAGTCAATGCCTCTGAAAACTGATATGGAGAACATGTCTTTCTTTCTGGCTAATTCAGAATGAGGTAGTTCAGAAGCACAATGAAATGCAGTCACTGTTTTGTCTTATCTCTTTTGTGCCATATGTTCCTTTGCTTAGCTGAAATGGTGACTGTATAAGACTCTCCATCTTCTCTCCAGGATTGTCTGAACTGTGTAAAGGGTTTCTGACAGGTGTTTGTAGTAACTGTTCAACTCAGAACTTGGCTGTGCATTTCATGTTGCTTTTGCCACTTTTTTGCAAGAAATTTCCAAAGTGATTGGAGCATGTTTTGCTTCAGAAATGTTGATTGTAAAGCCTTGATTACTGCAGGCAGTGCATGAGGTGCTCAGTAATTCCAAATGGGTTTTGTGGAACCTGATGGTAGAACAAAACCATAGAGCTAAATGTCAGGAATGAGGCACTGATATAAAGTAAAACCTTTCATTACCTGATTACCAAAACCAGCTCTAACAGCCATGTTTTGGCACATACCTTTCTCATGCTTTAATTAGCAGAGGTAAATATATACAACTCTGAAAATGCCATTGTTGCACAATATTTTTTCAAGAGAAATTTGCTGTGTATTCTTTGAAGTTTTCTCTGCAACAGGCATTGCTAAAATTTATGAGAGAATAATAAATATGCCTCTTGGGAATGATAGCAAGGCAAGCATACCGGTGGTAAAAATGTATTTTTTGGATGAGGTTTTTTATTTTTGTTATTTTGTGTGCTAGTTTTAAGTCTATTGTAACTGGAAAATGCTGAAGTGTGGAACATCTCAGTTGTGGCAGAAATTAGTGGCAAGGCTGAGTGAGGCAGTTGGAAGTACAAAACAAATGCAATGCAATTTATTTGTCTTTGGTGACTTGCACTTCTCAGGAAAATCTGAGGTGTCTATTATGTGTGACAAATGTGCTGGTGAATCCAGGCTTGGAAACATAACTTTTGATTACTACAGGGAATACTGTACTTGATTTGTTGGGCAAGATTTGCCAAGAGCATAATGAAAATTGCTTTGTCATTTAATAGATGCTTAAAAGATGCAGTGAGCTTGGATGAGATGTGAGGGATCTCCATTAAGGAAGTGGTTACTGTAAACCCCAGTGATGCTAGGCTGCTAATACCATCTGCTCCTTTGTCTTCTGATTTTCTTGTTTGCAAGATTTCTGTTTTGTGGAAGGGGCTAGCAGCGGGCCTGTTAGCTAAAGGAGCGAGAAGTAAGAAGAAGAAGAAGCTGATAAGGAGCTTTCTCCAAGGCCGTAACCAAGGAGATCGAGAGAAGGAAGATAAGAACATTCTTCAGCTGGATGAAGCATTTTTAGAAAGTTAGGTGGAGTTAGAGTAACTTTTCACCAATGGCATGGTATTGAATTATTGTGGCCAATAGCTAAGGTAGAGGAAGGGTAAACAACTGGAAAGTGTATAAAAGATCAGCCATTTTCATTAATAAACTGTTGCCAAGTGTTACTAACTGAGACTGCTTGTGGTCTCTGCTTTGTGTCGTGACCGCCTCGACTGCGACACTGTTTGTGCAGTTTTTATGCTTCAATGTGCAGGATCTTGTAGCTCTAACAGTGTTTTACAATATGGGTGGGGAAATTATTCATGTACCATTTGTCACCTGACTGTAAAGCATGATAAAAAGTGATTATTATATTTTTTTAGTGCAGATAGTAGTAGAACTGTCTTGTGGAACATTTGATATATATTTACCAACTGGTATGCTTAAATCAATGACAGAATTTCTGTTTATATGCATCCCTTCTGAAGGTTGTACAATTACAAAGCATTTGATGTTTGACCAGCTGGTGAGACGTATATGCAGAGGATATTTATTAACTTTTGTATGGAAAATTCTGAGGCTTGGTACAAGATTTTTTCAAACATTGTTGCTTGTTCTTATTTACAGCACACTCTATTGTGTGTGTGGCAGTTACCTGCATTTTTCCTAATAGCATCTGATACACTCTTGTGAAGATACTGCTGCTCAGGAGCCCAAATATTAACAGCCACTCCTAAAAGGTCACCTCTTATTCTTTTCTTTAACCTATGTAATTTTTGTTGGTTTCCTAGGAGGAAATTCTCTCATTGCAATTCCTAAATATATTAAGGTTTGGATATTGGTTTCAGTCTAAAAGGGAAGGGCAATAATAGAAGGGAGGAGGGAATTTTTCAAGTCTAAATAACTGTTTGTAAAAAGACTGTTGAATTTCCAAAAGAATGGCATGTAGAGAGGTCAAAAATAATAAATGACAGACCTAATAAAGGATGTAATTAAGCAACATTAAAGCAATAAAATATCTAATGCAAAGGACTAGTGATTTCTTTCAGTCATGTTGGCAGTAATAACAAATTTCTCATGGGAAGTTTTGGTCAGTTTTACACATTGACTAATGCCGCTGTTCTTTAGGCAGAATTTGCTGCGTACAGAGAACAAATTAGATTATTTCTGTAAGCTTAGAGGTTTACTAATATGTAAATCACTATACATATTCTGAGTGATTTCACATCTAAGGTTCTGTGAAGTGTTAGAATTCTCCAGTGTGAAGAATGAACAAATAAAGTCAGCACTTGTTCCTAAGTGAAAATCACTCTCTGTTCTCCAGGTGGCTAAGGGGCTGATTAAACTGGCATGGCCTATCTGCTCTCACAACAAATATTCTTCTTGGAGCAGAAAGGGGAAGACACCAGGAGCAGGAGAAAATAGGGCTTCTCTTCTTGCTGTGACCATTAAGTAATGAATGATGACAGACACAGAAACTCAGATACAGAACTGCCATTGCCCCTGTTGCTCTCCTGCTGTGGTATTTCGATGGTGGAAACACTTTCTGAAAAGTGTTTGAGAATAATTTTGGAACCATGTGTTTACCTTGCTATCTCAGGATCCCACTGTATTTATTGTGGCACTTTGTTGTCCATTTTCAGGGATGGACTTCCTGGGAATTCTATTTCAGTCAGTGAAGTAAATTCTGGAAAAGAGCAGCCCTTTGCAGCATCTTGCACCTGACCTTTCAGAAGCTGAGATTCCAATTTCCTGATCCAGATGGTTGAGGAAATAGAATAAGTCTCTACAGAATCTTTACAGATGCAAACAGTTCATTAATAATTCAAATTGCCTGAATTAAGACAGTCATTCCATTCTTTATTTGGTGTCTGAATTAGTGTAATCTTATTTCCTTTATTTCCTGTACTGCCTTTACCAAATCTTATTTTGATATAGCATATGATTAGGCCATGCTATGAAATAACATGCTGTAAAGGGTTCTATTGAATGACTTTGGTCATAATAATATGAACAGTGATGACTGGAATGTATTTGAAAAGAAATTTTTACATATAAGACCCAGAACAAATAGCCTGTAGCATTATATAATTATGTGCACTCATTTGCAGTTACATCTCAGGGTGACAATCTGGTCCAACAGTAATTTGGATAAGAACTTCCAGACATAACTGGGTCTTCTATTCAGTATAATCTACATATCTGGTTTTCTGTAATTTGGTGCTGTTTATATATTAGCTCTCTTAGCATTCAGTTTTAAAATTGTTCATAGTTGTTTTGTCTTAAAAATGGGGTAAAGTTGTTATTGTTGCAAATGAGCAGCTCTATCACTATTAGGTGTTTTGAAACTAATCTTGCACTTCTATTTTGGGCACTAAAGGTGTCTTCTCTCTCTCACACACAGAGGGGTGTGAGAATCCTTAAAAATGCTGAGTTACAAAAGGAAAGAGGTGCTCCTATGAACTTATTTTAAATAAAATTTAATAAAATAAAATTCAAAGGTGTTTCTGACCAAGGGGAACAATATGGAAATGAGTGGTAACAATTAAACTTTATGGGAAAAAAATTCTAATTTTTTAAATTGTCACTGTCCATATAAGAAATGTTATGTTTAGATGGCAAGTTCATTCCAAAGCTGGTGTACAGAACTTTGTCAGTCAGCCAGAAATGCTGGTTAGCCCATGCTGCCCAGCCTGGATTCTCACACTACAAGAAGCAGCAGAGCCCTGCAGAGTGAGGCTTATGGAGCTGAACTGAGCTCAAGTGGAGGTGAGATGCTCAATCAAGAGCAAAAGCTCTTAAATACTTATTTCAATTCCTGATTGGGTTTTGGCCCTACCTGCTTAAATTTTTTGTTGCCAATAACCTTTACTAGTGAAAACTGGACTCTCCAGAAAAGTAGGGATTGTAGGTACTAATCAGACCAGGTTTGCATTTTTTCCACCAATAGTAAAATTGTAAATGCACCAAGCTGCATCAGTTCTTCACCTTGTAAACATTTCTTTGGAACATACATAATTCCTCTCTCTTCTAGCTTTTTTTAATAAAGGGATTTTCTTTGAAAGAGAAAGAGTTGCCTGATTTAAATATTTACCTTTCTAATAGACAGGATCTGTAATGCTCAGCTGTAGAATTCACTTGCAGTGGGTTGCACGTTGGATTCTACAAAATGGAATGGTAAAGTAACAGCATGACATGAAAGGCCCAGATCCCCCCTTCTGACACCTGCAGCCATTAGAAATGCCATTTCTGCAAGCATCAGGCACAGCTCTGTGAGTGACAGGGCTTTGTGGCTCCTTTTGTCAGGTAGCAATTGTTAGGTTATGTGAACATGAACACAGAAGGATTCCCCATCCTGTAGTCCCACTGATGATGGCCAAAGCATTTTGAATGCTTTTGTGAAAGGTCAGCTTTGTTGGTGGGAAACAAGAAAGGGCAGTGGTTTTAGAGATCTAATGTTAGGGGAGGTGAAGTGGAAGAACTGAGACGTGGGAGGGATCTAACAAGCAGCCAAGACACTTCTGTTAATTATATTGCTTTTTAATTTTTTTTCTTCTAAAAGCTCTAAGGAACTGGAAAAGAATGAAGCTGAGATTTGATTAATGGTTGCCTAGACTGCAGCTTAAAAGAAATGGATGGAGTGCTTTTGAAATAGATTTGACTTTTAAAAAAGAAAGATAATCTGTTATTGCTCTATTTCTTACATCATTGTCTGGCAAATGAGATACACTTTGAAAGAACAAAACATAGCTGAGATGCCAGTGTGACAGCACAACTAATTCACAATCACAGAAACTTCCAGAAGGCATCAGAATCATGTTCTCTGTTGGTTTCTGCAAGAAGAGATCACACTACTCCTACATGTGTAGAGAGGCATCGTGTACTATAGGTGCCTGCAGTGCTTGGAGTGTTGTTCTGGTCAAAAATAAACATTTCCTAAGCACTGAGTAAACTCCTGCATATATAAGAGAAAGTTACATAAACCTTTAGATTAACCTTAGATTAATTCACTCAGGATTTGTCATGGGATATATCACAGTCCCTTAGCATGTCCACTACAAGCAGTGTCTAATAAATTCATAATTTATTTGTTATCTACGACGTGCCTTTGACTGGATCATGTCAGTCTGTGTTGTGCAATGGAATATAGAAAAGGAATATAGAAAAGGTCTGCACTAATAGGATATCATTCATTTGGTCATTGAGGCAATCCTGGGGACACTTACAGACAAGGTTAATCTGCATGCATTGGGATTTTGACTTTTTTCCTGATAGTCTTCTAATATCTAGTGTTTTGTTGCTCTGCAAGTTATTCTGCTGAGATAAAAGTAATGGAAGTATGAGGTGCTCTTTTCTTTGTTTTAAAATTTAAACTGCCATTTTTCCTGTATATAAAATTGGCTCTACAAAGATAATTACTGTTATTATGATGACTTATTTAAAGGCTTTTTCCAGTTCTGACCATTCTTCTGCTTTTCCACAGGAAATTATAATGAAGATATCAGAGTGAAAATTAAATTTAGCCTGTTCTGTCCTTAACATGACTCTAGTCTGATTGAAAAAGTTGTTGATATATATTTTTTCGTGACACTGTTTTGAGGAGTATAGACATGTATAACTTTTCTTTATGAGGCTTTTGGGTTTCTTTTTTGTTTGTTTGGTTGGTTTTTGCTGCTGTTGTTTTTGTTGGGTTTTGTTGTTGTTTGTTTGTTTGTTTTTTCAATCTAAGTTGTGCTTCTGCTCTTTCCCCATGTAGGATTGGTTGTATTTTCAGACAAACTCCCTCCTCTTTTTTTTCCCCCAAATCACTAGTGCTATCAGTCTAAATTTACCTGATCCTGAAGCTAACAAAAAACTCATATGACTGCTAATAGGAAAAAAAAGAAAGACATAGAGCCTGCAGTTACCATGCCAACACTGTTCCCTGGGGTGCAGCAACAGAGAGATGGATGCTGTGAAATTAAGATCTGTGTGATAGGTAGGAGGTACCTGTGCATGTGACTGTGCTGCACTTGGAGCTTTCATGTACATTTTATTTTATCATTTGTGTTTTTAATTTTATGTATTAATCTGGTCTTTATGTTGTTCCCTTCACTCTCTGTGTGCACATTGCAGTTTGCTATTTTTGTGGAATGAGAGAATTTGGTGTTTCAAAACATACAGTGTATATAGTAAGTTTCATGAAAAATGAATAAAAAATGGGTAAGATTTGATGAAGAAAGAATGGCTTCTGGCTTGAATTCTATCTAGGATTTAATTGTCTCTGTAAAGCAGTTGGAGTGCTACTCTACTCTCACCTCACAGGTGCACAGTCTGTTTGAGGGGGCAATATGGGGATAAGTAAAATGTTTCACAAGAGAACCACTAACAAAACTCACACATGAGACTGGTGCAGGACAAATTTTACTTTGTATTGCTCTGCTTATATGTGATTTTTCCATGTTTGCTTACAGCTGATCTTTAGGTATTTGTTAAATATCGAAGACAAACCTCCTTTTTCTTAATGCACTTGATGTGTTTACTTAAGGCTGCACGATTCTAGGAAGTTACAGCTTGTTCCTCACTGCATAAGTACTCCTTGCTTAGACTCAAGAAAAGGGCTCTGTTCCATATTCTCTCCCACTCTGTGCTTCGTAGGTTGATGGAATGACAAGGGATTAGGGAATATAATTCTTAGTCAATACTTAAGATGGTCATAAATCAATAGGACTTTAATTAGAATTGTATGTTACAATTCTACAAAATTGTCCCATTTGAATGTTTTGATCTAGTGACTGCTTTGAAAAGGTCTTTTTAAATACCTTCACACACTTACTTCCTGAAGCAAAACCTTTCTGAGTTAAACACCTCCATTTGTTTTCTTTTTTTTTCCTGCTGCTTTATTTGTTTCTCCATCCTCCAATCACAAACACATGCAAAGCAGAGGCAGAGCTGTTTATAACATGGTGAGCTTGCCAGGTTGGTTTACTTAAACTTTTTTTGAAGACTGTGGATTGGTTATGTAAGTAGAAATTCTGTGGGATATTTTACTGACACTTTTTCAAGTCTCTCAGAGGTTAGTTTGTGCACTAGAAATGCCAGTCTTGAAGACTGGGACTGAGAGCAGCAGAAATCTCATCAGCTCCTAAATTTAAAATCTGTTTAGATTTTTTTGTGGGTCATATTAAAGATAACAGTCTTTAACTCAATAGAAGCTAATTAAAAATATTTAAATTGCAATGTTTTTGCATACTGATTTTTGCTGAGGTCACAAAGCAGCAAAATGATATTCATGGTAACTGCACTTATATAATTTCCCAATGAGGTTTCCTTCATTCCAGGCCACAGCTACACCAGAAATGTTCAGCACAGCTGCAAGTGCACTTTGTCAGTGTTAATAATTAACATTCAAAAAGCAGCTAAAACAAGAACTCAGCCAGAAAGGTAACTAAATCTATTGCTGTTAGTTATGTGGAAGTATAAAAGGAATTAATATATGTTGCAGTGACATTTTAAAAGCTGGTCTGCTACTGGATAGAAACTTAGCAAACCAAAATATGTGGTTTGTGGTTTAGATCTTCTGGGTGCAGCTATGTATACTGGGGACTTAGAAATTAAAATTTGAAAGTAACTGAGAGAGTAACTAATGCATCTGAGTCTTGTCAAGCAGTGGTTTCTTCTGGGAGGGTTTTTTTGAGGTGGCAGCTAAAGCCATTTACCACTTACTGAAACCTTTCTATTGAACCAGGCTCAATGAAGCTGTTCTTGACATCTGCAAGCATCATGTTAATGAGGCTAAAGTGTAGAAAGGTGGATGAGAGCAGAAAATGTAATTAGGAGCTGCTGCATAACAGCTGTTACATCAAAACATAGCACAGATACAGGAAAAATACGCAGATGAGGGGCACTAGTTTTTTATGATAAATGTATATTTTGTGTGTGATGCATGTAATAGCCTGGCTTGGATATATGTCTGATACAGTCTGTCTTGGACTGCCTCATTTGCACAGTAAACTGCTTCCCTGTTACTATGAAGAAGGAATTCCTTGAGCAGTTGAGGCTAACTCCTTATTTGTCTATAAAATCTGACTGTGAAAGCCATGGGAACTGTAATTCTGACTTAACAAAGATTTTCATAGCATCAATCCTTTCCTGTAAAACCTTATGAGTTAATTAAGCTGAGGAGAAGGGTCTGGAATTATAAGTTACTAAAACTTACTCTTTTTCATGCTTTTAAAAAATTCTCTTGAACAGATTATATTTTTCAGGTTGTAGCCTGTAAGGGGTGATTATTAATCAATGTATAAAAGTGATGAACTTTTCCCTTGAAAATATCTATAATCATGTACCAACTTAGCAGAATTTTTCTTGTAAGCAAAAAAGCCTTTATCTCTAGTCTTACATCCTCAGTTTTGGATTTCTGTTGGTCTTTTAGCAACTGAATTGCATAATGCCAAATTCTCCAGTTGGAACTGGAGTGAGACTCCTGTTGCCACACAGAATGACCACTTGACACTATTCTTGAATGCCTGCTGATACTATATTAAAAAGAACTCTGTTATATTTGTGATCCAGCTGGAGGAAAACTGTTTTTTCAGAAAAACATTCACTTGCTCATATTAGCAAATGAACGAAGTAGGCCTCAAATGTAACACACTCGTAAAACAATATGTATAAATTAACTTTCTGTAGAGAGTAATGCCACTTTTGCAGCTATGCTAATGGGAAGAGCCAGGAAACAATGAGGCATGGCAGCTACATGAATCCTGAAATTAAACTGAAATTTTCAGCCCTAACTAGTGGTTA
The DNA here is from genome assembly GCF_028018845.1 of Melospiza georgiana. Taxonomy (NCBI): domain Eukaryota; kingdom Metazoa; phylum Chordata; class Aves; order Passeriformes; family Passerellidae; genus Melospiza; species Melospiza georgiana. The sequence goes on from NC_080443.1 coordinate 12,639,906, forward strand.
AAGCAAAGGGTTTTGATTGTAAATCACAGAAAATCAGCTCATAGAGGATACTTTAATCATGCATTGTCAGGCATAGCACCTGGGAGCATGATTTCAGTGGTGACTCTAAGTATGGCATCTCCCTACCTTGCACTGCACAGGAAATGAGTTTGGTTTGCTGATGCATAAGTGAGGCCATGCCTCTGCATTAACCCCACCAGCCTGTCTGAATGAGGAAGTTCCCCACCTGATTGAAAGTGTGCCTCATGAATATTAACTCACTGCATTGGGAAAACACAGATTACAACATCTGGTTAATAAACAGATGCCTTCTCTTTAGCTTGTGTTGCCCCTTATTCACTCCCTGTTTTTCAGGAACGTTTTCACAAGATTGGCACTTGACTTCTCCTGTGGTGGATTAGTTTGTCAAACAAAGAGCAGAAGCCTGGGGTTTGCAGCTTGGTGGAGGCTGTGCTCCTGTGCTGCTCTTCATCTGCAGCTTCAGTCCTGAAAGGTGCACTTCAAATGGAGCCTGCACATTCCCAAATGAGCCCTGATTTGCAGTGTGAAAGGGAAAATCACAGTCAGAGTTTGGGCTAAAAAGGAGCTGGGCACAGTTGATCCTAACCCAGGGCTGGCAGCAGGGATTATAGTAAAACTATTACCAGTTGTATGGCACTGGCAGTGAGGGTCTCTCCCAGGAATCTCTTTGAGTATTTAGTCAGTGCAGCAGAGTTGTGTGATTAGGACTTCCCAGGATGATATTGAAGTCTGTTGATTATCCCCATGCAATTCTAAAATCTGAGAATAAAATTGGCCTTGCTTAATTACTGCCCAAGCAAAAAAAAAAAGCTAGAGTTGAACTGTACAGCTGAGGAAAAAAATACTAATTAAGACCTCTATAATATGCTTGCAATTCTGATATCATGGGAAAGTGATTCTGAGTTTTGCTCTGATGCTGCCTGCCAGGGCTCAGTGCTGCTTCCTTCCTTGCTTTTGCTTTTAGGAAAGCTGTTTGGGTCATCCCTCCTAGCAGATCTTGACAAAAATTAAAAATCCCCAAACTGAATATCTTATGTTGGTGTTGGTACTGGTAAGGAGGTAACTGTACTTAATGAAGCACCAAAGTCTTTAATTATTTATTATTTCCTTTTGAGAAGCATTGTCTTAATGCCAGTGCTTAAGATTTCACTTTGTTAATGTTGGTTGTCAGAGTATTTGGAAATTTTATATAATTGTCACTCTGTAATGCTGTTGAATGTGTTTAGCTGTGAAGGGTGTAGCAACTGCATTAAAAAATTAAAATCATAGTAATGCAGCTCATCCTGTAAAAAGTAATATACAATAGTCTCAAAAGACTCTCTTTTACATTGACACGCTGAGTAGGCTTGTTCCCAACACACAAATATTTCAGCGTGTTTGATAGTGATAAAATTGTTTATAACATAAATTTATTAATCTGGAGCTTTATATAGCAACCTATCAAAATAGACATTGATAGCTAAATTAAATATTAATTATTGTAGTGGAGAAAGAGAGAAGAGAATAAATAATGAAAAAGTGACTGGAAAAGCAATGTTAAAGCAATGTTTGGATGGGAGAGCTGATTAGTTAAGAGGATGCACAACACAAAGTGATCAAGGTAAGGAGAGGAGCAGTTCAAGTGCAATCACATACAGTGTCTCTGCCATAAAAAGAATGACAAATAAATGTTTTCAGACATTCTCTGCTTTTTTTAGGGATTTTCTAAAACACTTTGGCATGAACGCACAGAAAGTGGAAGTGACCTTTGCAAAAAAAAAAAAAAAAAAAAGACCAACAGCATTTAATCTGGAAATTCTCAGAAGGTTTTTGTCAGTGTCTGTTATGGTGTGAACTACCAACGAGAGCTTCTGCTGAGGGGTTTTTCTCCTTTATGTTGCAGTTTTTTTCTTATATTCTTGTTTTCTTTTCCTTGAAGCTTGTGCTGTGCAAGTTTTTGCAGGCACAGATGGGCAGGAGGCATGCAGGGTTCAGTAATAACAAATAATAATAGCATTTGACCTCTTTTGTTTGTACTGTGATAGCAACTTGTATTCCATTAGCACTCTGATTGCAGTGCTCTTGTCAAGATTTCTGGTTTTTGCTGCTGGATTCTAAAAGCACTTGATCAATTGATCTTGGAAAGTGCTCAGCTTTTTCCCAAAGTCTTTCACACTTAGCTATCATCAGGTGAAATTTTCAGCAGTTTGATTCTGTCTGTAAGTAGAGGTGAATGAATCGATAAATTTTTAATGATGTTCATTGAACTAGAGAATCAGGAATACATATGTAAGAGAAATTTCCTCTTTCTGCAGTATTTTTTTGTAAAATTAGATTAATAATACAAGGATCTCAATAGGACACTGGGAGCTTTCCTTGCAGTCAGTAACTAAAACTATATTTTTTTACTTTCTGAAGAACTTCCTGTACTGCATGCCCTGCACTTACTCAATTTTTAAACTTATATGGATAGAAGGCTTGTACTATGTGAGTCACAGGTTGTTTATTTCTTTGTATTTTAACAGTGTGTATTTTAAATCTGTTTGTAATAGCACATTTTTTCATATATAACCATGTGCCTAATTCTACTTATAGCATTACCATAATATAAAATATTGAAAATATGATAGGAAAAGACAGTGAATTTTTGAAATTTCCAAAATGTGAAAGGCTATTAGTACATGGTGTGAGTTCCTAGTTCAAATCTAGAGTTGCAATGTGACAGTTCCAAACCTTGCAGCTGGTGCTTATCTGTGTGTCTGACAGAGCAAAGCCTGGACTTCAGCAACACACCCCCTGACAATTCCAGTGTTATTTAGTTTATAAATGCATTAACAAAGACCCTCTGCAGTTGGAGTCATTACTTTGCGATCCTTTTAAGGAGAACTGTGAGCTTGCTGGTTCTCTGATCTTTATCCTATCTCAGCCTAATAGGGTAAGAGTAGTTGGGTAAATGACAGCAAAATCCTGCTAGCGGCCTTAAATAAGAATCAGCCCAGATATGAACAAAGAAAAAAATTAGAGAAAAGCTGTGACGTGTATTTTGGAGAACCCTGTTGTTCCACCTTTGTTCAGTTTTCTATACTTTGGGGATAGGAAGCAGGGACCTCCCATCTCTCTCAGTGCCACTGTTTTAGGAAACTCCCCTATCCAAAATGGGGGATTTTGCTTCCTCCTTACCTATTTTTCTGAGTGTTTTTACTGTCTTCTGCTGCATTTTGGAATTGTTTAGACTAATATTCTCTGGGCAGTGCTGTATGCTGGAGAGGTTTTTGGGTTAAAATTTCCTTGATCCTCTAAAGGACAAAAAGCAAGCAGACCATGTTGATAGATCCGTGGGGAGAGTAGGGAAAGCAAACAAATCATTAAATAAATTACTGTTGTGGGCTGATACAAGAGGATTTAAATAAGAGATGCTTAGAAGAGATTGTTTGAAAAGACAATTATGGAAGCACTGTGAACCCTTCAAACCAAAGATGGAGATTTATTTAAACTACTGACTTCTAAGAAGATGAGAAAATCCCACCTTCAATGCTTTGTGTGGGGGGAATTCTTAATTACAAGAAACTTGTTGCTCTTTCTGTAGAGGAGAAACAAAGGACTGACTTGTGGTGTTGGAAAAGCCAGAGCTGTAACACTAACTCACTTCCCTGGTGGCTTTCTATCAAAGACATTTTTAAAGGCATTTGAGCACCAAACTGTTCTTTGTGCCTTTGAAAAATCCCTTGTGTGAAAGCAAGGGTAATTTAGAAAGGCTTATCATTTGGAAAACCTTTGATAACACCTCATACTGGTTTCACAAGTTCAGAACAAACAATCTTAATTAATTCTTAATAGGAACCTGCTTACAAACTCAATCCTGCTTTCTCAAATGCATTTTTAGCAAAGAGAAGGCCATAGTGGATGTTTGGATACCTGATGTGGATCCCTGAAAAGGATGAGTTGTGAGCAGTGGACCCTGAAAGAGGTGCCTGGCACAGATCAGTGCTTCAGATCCTTCTTGACTGTTACACAAATGTGTATTAAATGTTCCAGACTGCATCTCCGTATTTATTCCAAACCGGATTTGCTGGTGGTGCTTTCCTTTGTGTTTCCTTCCAAGCTTATTCCTGGCTTCTAAACCATGCTGCCCTGGATCCTTGCTGAAGTCATTTATTTCCTTGGCATCACATCTTAGGGTGGTTTGGTGTAGTCAAAGTTGTCTGTCAGGTTGAAAGTTCTTATCAGTCTTGGGTTGCACATCACCACAAAACTTCCATGAAGGTTATTCCATGGAATATGCACAGGAGCAAATGCTGCTCCTGGGCTACAAACTGGGTTTCCTAGTACAAAATCAGCTGTGGATCCATGAGGGGGTCCCTGTGAGGCCAGTCCCTGGCTGCCACCCTGGTGGGGCAGTAAAAGAGTTTCTGCAAAAAAAAGCTGTAAAGCCTTTGAAGACAAGACATTGATCATAACAGCAGTGATGGGAACTGCTCTTCATGTTCTTGTCAAATACCTATCTCCACAAAAAATTACATCTTGGTGACTATTTTTAGGATCATCATGTCCAATAAAATGCTAGGTTTTTCTGTATTTCATTTCTTTTCAATAATCATACTTCTGCTGCCACAGATCTGGGGGAGAGATGCTGTATTTATACCTTTGTTTAATGGTAAAAGTAGCTTAATCTTCTGATTTCAGAGCTTGTTAACACAAACTGCATTTGAAAATGGTAATTTTCCTTTAGTGAAATGGCATTAATGGGGCTAAAACTTGCTTGGTAGCTGCATGACATTTTAAAGAATTTTGTGATTTTTGTGTGCCATGTGGCATCAGTTTACAGTACTCAGTGTCCTTTTTAAGGAATGCAAGACTAGAAGGGACCATCTGGGTTATCAAATACAGAGCCTCACAATTTCAGGCAGAGAGAAACAGACCTGGTGCCGAAAGGCCCACAGAGTAGTTTTCTTTCAAGTATCCTCCCTTGCCAAATACAATAAAGTAATCCCCACAACCTTACAACAAAGTAAAAAATATTTTTAATTAAGGAGAAAGAAAACTACTGTGTCAGGTTTCATCAAGGCCAAGAAGAAAAGCTGAAGAGTAATGAATTGCATACAAGTTGGGAGAAAAGAAATAGCACTTACAATTAACTGAGGACAAGATTCAGAAGAGTTGCAAATTTTTCCAGTTTACTTATTGCCAAGTGCATTTCTAAAAGCAAAAATGAGCCCTGCTTGGCACACAGGTTGTGTATAAACCTCTTACCAATTTGGAAGGAACACCAAAGCTATTGAAGAATGTTTGTCCAAAGCACAAAGAACTATGAGTCTGAGATGCAAGGAACATTTCATTTTATTGTATAAATTATCTTTATCTTTGAGAGAAATATAAACTAACAATTATGAATAGATAGTCTAGTAATGCAGCTATTCATTGTAAGCAATTTTTAGTGGGTTGATTTGAAGTTAATTTTGAAAAACAGCATCTTTTGTTCAGAGAAAGGAACTGCATGTTACCATAACATTATGCAGATCAGCTGCCATTACAGGAGCATTTATTTTAATAGGAGGAGGTTTTCCTGCTGTGAGGGGGACAGGCAGTTGTTTAGTTCCTCTTGTGGGCAATTCTTTTTTCTGTCTTAGTGTCTCTTGGAAGAAATATCCTTTTTTCCATATCTGTGAGACAGTGAACAGGTGTATGTATACTTAATGTATCTGGAGTTTCTTAATCCACAGGGGCATGTACTATATTGAATTAATCTCCAGAAGAGAATTACACAAGGGAAATTCCTCTTCCCTTGCCCTTTCTCCTTCTCTGTACGAAGAAGAGAGAGATATTCCTACTGAGGATTGATTAAGTATTTTTTATGCTTTGCATATTATCTGTGATTACTTTAAATTCTTTTTTTGTTGCTTTTAGGAAGGTTTTGTACCATAAAATAACAATAATTTAATACTGTGAAGAAGCATGAACTGGCAATGTTGAACATATACCACAGTGATTCCACCAGTTCTTTCCTACAGCTTTAAAAAGGAGTGATTATAAAATAGCTTAACAGCTCTGCTTATCGATATTAATATATGCAAATACATCCAGGAGTGTTGCTGCAGACCTACATGCTCATCAGTTCTTAGAGAAGAAGTCTTGGGTGAGTAAAGTCAGGAGAGTGGTCAGCATGGTACAGAGTAATTTCCCTCTTGAGGATCAATTTTCCAGTGTTCCTGATTGGTTTTTGACAGGTGTCCCAGCTCCTGCCTGTGACCAGCTCCTCTAGCTCTTATTTAGATCTAGTTTAGGTAAAACTTTACTGATTTGATTAGAAATTTTGCCTGGCAGAGATTGAAAGATTTGTTTCTATATGTCGTGTTTAATTTATATAGTACCAATACTTATTCAATGTACAATATTAACAAATTACCTAAAGGCCTTAAAAATGCCTTTTTAAACATACTAATATAGAATTAGCGCAGTAGGAAGGAAAATTATTAAATAACTTTGTAGATGGCAACAGAAATTTTAATTAAAATAATTAGGGTTACTTCATGTTTCCATAAAGCAAGTGCACAATATAGGAAGTGCAGAACACTAAATAATACATTCCAGAATGCTAAGAGGTAGAAATGAAAAAATAAAGCAGAATAAATAACAAAAAAGCCAAAAAAAAAAAAAAATCCCTGTGTATTTCTCAAGTGTTTGTGCAGCTCTGATTTTTTTCTTAGTAATACAAAAGTTTTCTGTCAAAGCAGGTTCTTTCTAAAAGCATGTGAAGAAATAGATTCAGATTCTGTTTCATCTCTCATGCACTGTGTAACTTCAATACTGGTAGGGGGTTTTTGCCTGTTACTATCAATATCTGGTTTAAAAACTGTCCTGTTGGAGAAAAAGTTCTCGTTAGCATTTCCAGTGCAAACACATAAAACAAAAAATCTGACAAACAATGCACACTACTGAACATTTTAAAAATGCTGAAAAGAATTTAACACAGAATTTCTGAGTGATATTGTAACAGCCTTGTTCCTGTGAAAGGCAGCAATATCCTGCTGGTTAAATAAGCAGCATTACTGCTTTGTGGGGAGCTTCTTGCATTATTTGTATGAGTATAATATGGCTTGGGGTTTTTTTTCTTGTTTATCATTGTTTCATGTTGCTTTGCTATTTGCATGCAAAGGGTTATCTCTTGCTAAGTTCCCCTCTTCTGTCTGCAGGAGACAAGGAGCAGCTTTCAAGAATCTCTTTGACATCATTTAGTAGATTGTACTGAGTGCTAATGGTGCTTTAAATTTTATCTTCAGTGTCTCAGGGTGTGATACTAAATATGAGCTGAAGAGTTTCAGCACACTCAGACTGAACAAACCTTCTCTGGTTAAAAATGAAAACCCCAGAAGGGACTGAGAAGCACCTTTGAGCAGACAGAGCCCTCTGCCTAGCAGATAACAAGGATGGGATGAGTTGACTCTAACATTTATGTTTTCCCTCAGTAAGATAGAGAAAGAATTTGGAAGAATTAATTTCTTTTAATTCCTTCTTCTATTTACTATATTCCCACATGCAATTAGATAGAATTAATTTTGGAAGAGTCATTCTGGATCTCTGCTTTTGCACAATGGTCTGTGCTCTTTTGGTAGCTGAGCTGTCAGCTGCTGCCTTTGCTGGTGAATGAGGCTTCATTTTCCAGGGCCATTATCAATCAAGGGATGATGCAGTTCTGCCTCAAGGCTCTGATCTTTCTGGGAATGCATTTCTAAGAAGGCCTCAAAATTTTCAGGCTGAAAGGTGAAGATTGCCCTACAAGAGACAAAGCCTAGCTGAAGGAATATGAGAAATAATTGTAGCCCTTACACGGCAGCAGGTAGTGCTGCATGAATCTTTCTTTCCCTCAGCCCTTAGGTCATGGCAAGTGAATCTCTTCAATCTATTTCTAATGACAATTCACTGGAGGATTCCTGTGTGGGTCTTTGTAGTGAAAAATATGAATATGCTGAACGGTTCCAAGTGGTTCTTTGGGGTATGTGTATTTATTTGCTTTGTCAGAATTTATTTTGGGGGTTGGGAGTGGGAAGCTGAAATGAATGCAAAATAAAGTAGGTAACAGTGTATGTCTTTAATGTGAAACAGATATGGCTGCTGTGAGCTGCTGCTCTTGGTATGAGCCTTCTCTATGATCCAAGCATAGCATCTGTCTTCCCTGCATTCTGCATTTGCACTGACATAATGATTCTGAACTTAGGATCAATAAGCTGAGAGTATTAGTCATTATGTATGAGCACTGTGGTTTTTTCCCAGGGAATTTAATCAGTAACACCATACACAATTAATTTGGCCAAATCTCAGCAGGATACAATGGGATCAGGAGCAGGAATATATTCTTAACAGTCAGGCAACACCTACAATAACCGCTCAGATTAAAATTAGAATTTGAATTAAAATTCAAGTGATAGCCATTTGCCTTTAACGAATTTCTTGGAAATAATCACTGCTGAAGTACATATTAAGCCCTTTCATTAACCTCTAAAAGAATGCCTCTAAGTGTTGCTCCTTGGCTGAGATGTTAATATGCTAGTCATGCTGATGACCTGTTCACAAAAGCTGAATTACCAGCTGCATTTGCATTGATCTTCAGATGAAGAGTGCTATTTCAGAGCTGTGGTGTTCTCCAGCTACAACTGTACGCAATTATTTTAGTGATAATACAACCAACATTAATTATGTTGATGAAAATGCATCCATTTTTATTATCATAAGTATGAAATATATGATTTTATATATATAATGGGAAATCTTATACAATGAATAATAATTTTTTCATCAAAGGCACCAAAATAGACAGTTACTGCACTCATCAAAGGTTATAGTGAAGGGGTGAGACACAGGGCAAGAAACTGACTGATCTCAGTGGGGAGAGTGGCTTGAGTGGCACTGCACAGCTGATTGTTGCCTCAGAAAATAAAATTGCCAATTTTCAGAGGACAGCTTCTCTTCTGATATGCTGACTAGCTGGGGTTCAGAGCTCAAGGGGTCCTGACCAGGGAAGTGCCTCCCCAGCAAAGTGTGCCTAAACCTGAGATCTGCCACAGCAGGACTGGCAGAGGGGACAGTGACCGTGCAGGGGCACACAGAGGCTCACAAGCTCCTCTAGGGGCAGGTGGCAGATGCAGGAGCAGAACTTCCCTCTGCTCTGAGCCTTTCCCCAGCTCCTGCTGCTGGCTGGGAAGGTTCTGGATCACTGTGTGTGTTTGTGGTGTGCAGTGGGCAAGGGGGCAAGGGCAGGGTCAGAGCTGGGACCGTGGGTGCCACACATGTCACAAATGGTGAAGCACATCTCAAGGTCCCTGAATCAGTGCTTTGTCCTGTGCTGGCTGCCATAACCTGGTCATTACTCTGGTCATGACGTTTATCCTCCTGATACAATAGAAGAAAATAATACAAATTATGTAAAGTTACAGTGTTGGGTTACTGTGGAGAGGTCACCCTTTGTTCTGGCCTGGCAGTCCAATTAATTGCAATCATGGAATTAACTGTCTCTGAGAGATCAAAGCTAGTGATGAGACACATCTCTGGTTCCTTCCTGTAATATTCCTCTTTAATTTAGCATATTTTGAAGGTAGTTTGAAGCCTAAAAGCAGGTAGAAGTGCTGTGTTGAAAGCAGACATATGCAGTATAAAGACAAATAAGTAGAAACAAGGTGTATTAGCAGTACTCACGTTTATGTCCATTAAAAGAAAACCATGAAAGAAAATGCTAGGTAGAATTAAAAAGAAAGGCATGTTGTAAGATTTGGGCTTTCTTCTGCATGAATGGCAAAGTATTTGTTGGTGATTAGTTTTTCCTTGTGTAGTTATGCCTAATCTGTTTGGGGAATTTCCCTATAGTAATAGTAATAATAATAATTCACTTATATTCCCCAGATATGAAGAAATAGAAATAATTCAAAGAATTTTTATAATGAAGAAAAGATGTGGTCACAGCCCATAGGGAAAAAAAATGGGGGCAAATATGTTTAATATCTAGTAAATCACTAAAAACTAGGACCAATAGGTTTGCATCATAAAGCAAAACAGTAGAGCCACACATCTTGTGTCATGATTACTTTTGGTATTTGATAGGAAAGTTTCCTAGATTATCTATTTATAAATAAGATTTTTTTTTCCCATTGAATTACAGTGTAAAGTCTGTCCTAGCCTCACCATGAAACTGAAATGGCAGAAGTTAACCCTCATCAACTTCCATCCCCCTTGTATAAGGCACAGTATCAAATAATCCTCAACTGTTCCTCATTCAGTATTACTTTACTCCTTTACTCTGTGATTTATCTTAAAATACAGCACTGCTACTGATGAGTGTTAATCTGCTTTTTCAAACATGTTTCAAAACATATCCCAGGGTTACAGAAGAAGATTTCTCTGAGCCCCAGTGTGGAGGTTGCTCAGAAGGTCCATGCATGGGTAGAAAAAAATTTAGAAAAACTTAAAATTACTTTTATTAACTTCCCCTCAGAAAGCCAATAAACCTTTAGTTATTTCAACTTTTCAAATATTATACTTACTACAACATAGTAGAGAAAAGGTTCGGGCTGAGCTCTGTCCTATAAAATAATCACTGTCTGTGCTGCCTGGAGTATTTTGGAGTTTGAGGTTCCTGATCTTTTTTCCTATACCAAGTCACGTTTTCCTTTGAAGTACTTCTTTCACATGGCTGTTGCCACAAATAGATAGTTTGTGTTTCTTCAAAGACTGACACTGATTGTAGCTGATTTTGGCATTCTTCTACAATCTGAGGAAGGGTTAGGCCTGGCTGAATTGCTTGTGGCAAATCTGTTGTGTGGATTTGTGGGTATGAGCCATTGTAGGTGGACTTGGTGAAGAACTTTCAAAATAGGCTCCTAACTTAAATACACTGGGAACTGTGAAGTATTTTACATAAAAAGTCATGCATAAATATGTGTTACATAACCACAGCAAGCAGCTGCAATGGAGCAGGACAGGCAGCAGCCCCCAGCCTGCCTGGAGAGAGCAGTGTAAATTACAAAAGCAGTTGGTTCCTCAAAACTTGTTTGCCAGAGTTCTTGCAGTTGAAAAGAGGGATGAATGTGATAAAACAAGGCAGCTATTTGGTTTCCAGGAAATATTCACAAACATAGAATTAGTGCTTTTATTTGTTGTTGCTCTGCTTTGTTTTCAGATAATGCTGCAGCACGGAAAATACTGGGTTGTAGAAAATGGAAAATCATTTAAGATTTTATTTTATGTAGAAAATGGAAAATCATTTAAACCTGCATTTAAGTTACAGTTGACTTCAAAGAACACCTCTGATTCTGGAGGAGTAGGTTTGGAACTGAATTTGTTTTGAATTTACTTCTATTCATGCCTTCCTTTCTTCTGTTAGTTGCTTATAATTTCATTGATGTATCTACCAGTGGTGTACATAAAAACATGGTATGCTAATGGCATAATTAATATGCCAAGCAGCACATGAAGGCACCTTGACAGGTTTGTGGTTTACCAACACTGTTTTACAAGATTAGGCTGGAGCTCTGCAGCTGCCTGATGTGAGTTGTTTGCTCAGTCTCTCATAAAGCTGAAAATCAAGTTGTCATCAGCTGAGTGAGCAGCAAAGTGTTACCATCTTCTGTGCTTACCAGTTGGGCTTCTTTGCCTTAGCGAGCCAGCCATAATTTTCAATTAGTTTAAGGATAATAAATTCAGAGAGCAATTTTGATCTCAGCAACAAAATTACTTGTGTAAATGCTTAAGAGAGTTGGAGATACAAAGGAAAAATTATTCATATATAGGAAAAAAAAGAAAACGGAACACAAACTTTTAAAAATTTAGTAGAAGAGCTTTTTGTCTTTGGAAGACTGAAATGACTAGACCTTGCATGTAATGGCCTTACAGCTTTTGGCCAGCAGTCCAGTCCGTCCCAGCAGATCAATAATCCTTTGAAGCAGAGTGAGCAGAATAACCAGCTGGTGGTACCTGTGCTCAGTGTTCTGTGCCAGCTCAATGAGCTCAGCCCTGACCAGCCTGATAACCCTTCCTACAAAAGCAGCAGCAATATTTAGGGACTTTGTGGTGGTTTTGCTGTAGGGCCCGAGGGTGAATGAGTGTGGTTAGTAAATGAAAGCCCCTTGTTCCCTAGGAGAAGGAGATTCATGTCAGGGTGGATTGTGCTGCTCCCCAGGAGTCTCTGGGACAGCACAATCCCCTTCTCACAGCCAAGGCATTTCTGGCTGCTGATCACATTGCAACTTATTGTCCTTTGGTGTGAATGGTTTGCTGTTTAATTGCACAGACGTAAGTGATTTCTTGTCACCTGTAGCCAAGACACAGTGGAATTGGAAGTTCTGCTGTGTTTGCTGTATGATATAATTTTATGTCACTTACACAAGGTCTCAAGTCCCCTGATTTAGAAGCTTAACACCTGTCAGATTCATAGAACAAAGTCAGAATAAAAATCAATGTTCTCTTTTGTGAATTCTCCTCACTAGAGGTAATCCAAAGGCTTTATTTCTTCAGTTTTGCTGGTGCATTTACTGCACATAACAATAATTATCTGAGATAAAATTCTACTGTACTTTGACTCCCATTGATAGTGAAGCTCATTACACCCCCATTATAATTATTACCCTCTTTATGTATACCTTGTTAAACACTTCAAAAGCTGGCATCCAGGGGATGCTGTTTTAAGAATCTATTTAAGTGATCAGGATGAATTATGTAAGATATTAACAGTATGTTCCTTCTACATGACTTCAAATCTTACAAAATTTGGGGTGCATAATAATCAGAGTTATACCAATAATATTATTCTGTCCAACAGTTCTCTGAAACTTTCCCAATATTCATTTGGGAATTGCAAAAATGCAAATTTATCTCTGGGAGCAGTCCTACTAAAGACAATATAGGAGTAAAAGCCATGGCTAATAAACAAAGGGTATCTCTGCCTGCAATACTCAAGTAAATGTACGTCCTGAAAAGTGTAGCACAGGCTAGGAGCAGCCAGCAGAAATAGAAATGCAACTTATAGCTATTGAAGATAATTACAAAAACCCAAATCCTCAAACATTTGTGTTTTATCAGAACCATTCAAGACATGGACTCTTTGCTCTGGGTATGTGACAACTTCAGCTGAGTAGTGGGGATCATTTAACCCAAAGCCACAGAGATTACCACTATCAGAAATGTTGCTTTACAGAATTTGCACCTTTTTCCTTGGCATTTCTTTGACAACTGTTCTGTGACATGCAGGAGATAATGCAAACTTAGACTGAAATATGATTTTCATTTCAGTGCTGAAGAGCTTCACTTCCAAGAACACAGCATTCAATATATGAAAGCCTGCTTTTCTATTAAAGACAATTGAATTTTTAGAAATGTATTTCTGCTCTGCAAAATGACTCTTAAAAATTGAATTCTGAAGTGAATCATAGGGCAAAATGAGTTTATTTAATAGCAGGACAAGACTATGCTGGTTTGGAAAATCTAGCAAAAGTCTCTACAGTTTAGGCATTGCTATTGACAGTTCTGTGTGGATGCTGTATTGTTTAGCAGTTGCATTAACCTAATACTTTACACAGGTATTTAACATGCCTGAGGATGCTCTTTGTAAATAATGGACTGCACAGTAAGTCCAAAGAATGAAACAAACTTCACGAATACATCAATGCGGGTCTTGTAGAACCAAATCCCTATTTAACTCACTGTAATTACTTGTGCAGAGTTTACTAAAACTAACCTTTTAAAAATAGATTTTTTTGTACTGTGAATATGCATCAGAGGTACGGTTTAAAAAAAAGGCAATTTAAATTTTTTTCTGACCATATTTGGACCAAATTTTAATGTACTTCATTTTTTATGCCCTGGAATAGCTGTATATATCCTCAGTATATTTTTGCTGAACGATTGTGACAGTAAAGCTTACCTGAGTGAGTAAAAGCCGCAGTAAGATCCAGGATGTTTGCTTTGCATCCTAAAACTAATACTGAGATCAAGCTGTTTATACTGGAGGTAGGCCCAGATCTATTTTGGAATCATCACTTCTGATTCTCTACAGTTTTGTTACTTGGACTGAGATCTTATTTAACTTGTCATATATTCAAGTGTATGAAAAGATCATGCCTGGAATGCCATGCATGAAAATCTAATCTGCAAATGCCACACGTTCGTGCTCTCAGCTTCTGGTTATTTATTAAGGAGCAGCTGCTTCAATTAAACATTTTACTTTTGGTCACAATAAAAAACTAGTAATAGTTTGACTCAGTACTGACATTTTTAAAAGCATATTAAATATTTAAACAATTTTTTTTCTGCTGATGGCTAAGAGAAGCCTCTAGTTACTTCATTTGTTGGTGACCACGTAAGAACACTGCAGAAGGTATTTTTAGATGGAAGCAAACAGTGTCCCTCTTGCTTCTTCTGGATATAGGAAACTTTCTGATTTCATTCTAGTTCCAAGAGTAAATAAAAAATGGGGTGCAAAATGAAATATCTGTATATTGTCATGATCTTCAAAAATGCATTTAATAGCAGAAAAAACTACAAACATTTGCTGTATTTTTAAGGAAATAAAATTCCACAGAATAGTGAGGTGAACTTTGTATCCATATATGCATACCCCTCTAAAGTAGCTGCTCATTTGCACACATTCCTCGTTTTAGTTCTTTTAGATTTTTGCCAGATCTTACTGGGTTATGCTATTCTCTTGGTTTAGAAGTGGTAGAATGTGGGGTATTTAGCATAGCTTCTTCTGTTTCTTTTCTAAATATGGACCGCTTTGATTAACAGCAGTACAATTTTGATATTTCAGGTGTGTTATGGATTAAACCTACATTTTGTATAACACAAAAAATGAGATTAACCTTTATTCTTGTTTTTCCATAGAGATGCAAAAGCTTCTGGCTCAAAAATAGGATCTTCCTCTCCCTATCCCACCTCAAATTTTGTGTTCACTTTTCTCTACCAAGTCCTTTCCCAACTCATGCTAAAAAGCAGCGATGTCTGAAGAGTAGCAATCTCTGAAACCTGGAACCTGAAATGCTGAAAGTGTTGAGGCATGAGCCAGGATCTGTTCTGCCAGCAAAAAATATGGGAGACTCTTGGGCAATTTAATGTACAATGCCAGAAACCTGGTTCTTATCAGGCAATGTCACAAGACTTCAAAGGTTGCTTTGTGGCTGAACATTGCTTCCTGTGCTGTAACAGTGAGGCATCCAGAACAGACTGAGCATGTTCTCAGTTTGTCAGATGTCTTAGAAGGTGAAGAGGAAGGATCAGCCTTTTCTGTGTAATGCAATGGTTAATAAAAAGTGAAGGGAGTTTTAGGACAAGTGGGAAACATATTGCAGTCCTTCTGTTTTGCATTCTTGCGAGAGTCAAGAAGATTTTTTTTCAAGAATGCCATTTTGGTGGCAA
The DNA here is from genome assembly GCF_028018845.1 of Melospiza georgiana. NCBI lineage: Eukaryota > Metazoa > Chordata > Aves > Passeriformes > Passerellidae > Melospiza > Melospiza georgiana. The sequence goes on from NC_080443.1 coordinate 12,655,299, forward strand.
ACATATTTCCAAAAGACATTGCAGGGTTGTGGAAGGGAAGGGAAGCACCCCAGATTTGTATGTGCCCGTGGTTGAGAAGGAACCGCAAATGTCAGAGGCTTTCAAAAAGGCAGTTTTATTGGTAAATTATACACTTGGCATGGAAATTGGTATGTTAGTCCCTTATCTTCCCATGTAAACACAGGGGTGGATTTTGAATAAAGGGTAGAGTGAAAGAGAGAGGGAGAGACAGAAAGATCAGCAGTGCTGGCTCCAGCACTGATCCAGCAGCCTGGGATGTGCACACCGGGGCTTTGTGGAGGTAGGTTTTTATGGATGAGTTTTCCCTACTCTCAAGGTAACTTTCTCTCTTTCTATGAAAGCTGTTACAGTGTGCAGTTCATTCTTCTTGGCATGTCTGGAAAAGAGTCAGAGCCCTTTGGGGGTCAGAGCTGGTCTTGTTTTCCCCTTGCTGAGCTGGCCTTCCGTCCATGTCTGCTTCCTGACCTCAACCCCATGGCTGTGTTATGCTGTGCTTATTCCCAGGACCCAGAACAAGGACATTTGTCCCAGAAAAGTCCTGCCCTAGCTCCCCTGTGGCCCCTTCTCCAGCCCCATCCCACTGTTTCTCCCAGCATGTCCTTGCCAATGACCCTTGTTGGCTCCATGGCCGTCGGTGTTTGAGACCTGCAGTCAGCCCCTTGTCCCCAGCCCTCTGCAGGGGTGTCTGTACAGATGTGCAGCAGCAGAGTGTGAAGTGAGCCACAAGATTCCTTACATGGGTCATTTTAGATATCCCTGTTCCCCAGAGCTGCCCAGCCTAGCAAGGATGAGGGTGTTACTGCGGAGGAGCCAGTGAAGAACAAGCCGTGAGGCTCCCTGGAATAAACCTGCTCAGCAAATTCTCTCTGCTTTCTTAGGGGTGGTTTTAAGACAAGTCACCACACGGATCTTGTGGTTTTAAATAATTCATTCTTGAGTATTCGAGAGATTAGTAGCTTTGTAATATCTGAGCTAAATTTAGCTATGCTTTATGTGAAGATGGCAACAAGTGTTCTTTTAGAGTGTTAAGTGATTGGATGGGATAACTTAAAAAATCACATGTTGTTTTCTGTCTTCTTTTATGTGTTACTCTGTAAGAAGAAAATATGAGAGGATTGGCACACTTTAGTCTACCAGTGTATTGCAGTGACATGAATTTACAAATAAGTAAATGTAATATTTTTGCTTGAATTTCCTATAACTTTTGAAAAGCAGAAAGTGTCAAGTGCTCTGGGTTGGTTTTTATGCTGGTGGGTCTTTTTTTGGTTTTTTTGTAATGAGAGTTGAGAGTTTTAATAGATGTCTGTTTGGGTGTTTGAAAATATGCAACAAAAGTACTCAGCCTATCTTGGAGCAATTTGTAAAAAGCTTGAGCTTGAATTCTTGCATTTTTGTCAGAGTGGCTTGACATGGAAGCAAGTTTTGGGGGAAGGACTTGGTATTTATGTGTTGAGTTTTGAGCAATGTTGGGTTTTTTATGATTACCACCATACAATTAGATCTCAGGGTCCTGGGGAAATATGCCTTTGTCAGCAGAGCTAGAAACTGGGAGTTAAGGAGTCTAGTTTTGGGGTTTGCATGAAAACTTGTCCAAGTTAAAAAGGCTCTGTTTTCCAATTTTCTATAAGTAGAAAATGAATAAATGTACTTTAATTTTCTTTATAAGGGCAGCTGTGTTTTAATTCAGTAACATTGTATTTTAATTTCCTTTATAAAGTATTTTAAGAATTGTAGGTAAGCATTTTTTTTATAGAGGAACAGATATTTATTGGTAGGAATTTGTCTTGGATTTACTGTAGGTTAAGGTAACTTTTCTTTGGCACCTTTAAGAACAATTTCAACAGTATAAAAATATCCACTCTGGGGAAAAATGATTACTTTATACTTCTATTGAGCTGTCATGGAGTAACCAGAAGCCTGGGGGCTCAAAGTGCTGCTTGAGAAAGAACAGCTTTTCATTTTACAGGGAGCCTGTGCCCCTGCTAATTTATGGGCAAGGCATGGCTGTAGTCAGACCTCTGTAGGATTTAGATGGTGAAAGATGAGTAGGGAAAATTTTATCTCCACTTCTGTCTTGTGCACCTAAAGCCAATATTGTTCCATCTCACTGGGTTTTGTTAAACAAACCATCTACAAGGATCAGATTTATTTAGCCATTATTGAATTACTCCAGCTCCTGTAAAATACGAGGCTCAAGCACACTAAAAGGTGATTTTGTAAATAAAGCCCATTCTGTTTCTATTGTATAAACAGAGCTTAGTGTCACAGATTCATACTTTTGTGGGCTGCAGTTGTCTCACTACTGAAGTTCACCAAATAAGGTCTCAAAACAGAGAGTGTTTAGCTTTCCAGGTGCTGAGTGAGATCACCAAGTGGTCAGATTAACTTTTTTTTGTCTAAATCTTGCCTGATAGCAAAGCTTTTCTGAAAACCCATAGCTCTCTGTATTTGCAGATATTTTCATCTATCAATCTGCTATTGATCCTACTTCTTACCAGTTCCCAAGGCCATAAATAGGAATTGATAATTTGGAAATATGTAATTGTCCCCTGTACCAGAAGAGACAGTTCTGCTGATTAGGATTTTTTTGGTATTAATTCTGAAGTAGCTACTTTAACAATGCAGTCAAATTTGTGTTTTAAAGTAATGTCCTTGCAGATCAGAACTGACATTGGTTGCTGTTACTTAGTTTGCATAACCATGATATTTTTAGAGGCATTCATGGCATTGGCCCCTCTAAAATACAACAGAAACTGTCAGTCTGCTTCTATTTCCACTGAAATAAAAATAATTGAAGAAACTTTGTAGAGTCCAGATTTTCAGATGAGTCTTCATGCCCTCCAGTGAAGTAGAACTAAATGCCCTTGTAAAAAGTTCCCACATGGCTTGTATTTGATTATTTATCTGATGTTCACAGGCTGGTACTGGTGCACTCACAGAGTGCACAAGGCTTTGGAGGTGTATTTCAGAATTTGGAGCTGCACTGGTGAAGTTTTCTGGGTTTGGGTCAGGTCTCCAGGGAGCAATTAGTGAAGCTGGTGTGTAAACACAGCATTCATTGTTGGAGTGCAGTTTGTATGTGTGGAGTAAAGAATAAACCTGTCCTAGGCTTGAGAGATGTGATGTGTCCCTTCTGCATTTATAACTCTGCATGTAGGGTTTGAGCAAGTATAATCTCTTGTGTCAGGGTAGACTCAGCGTTGCTTGCCGGAATATGAAAGATGATTGTTTTGTGCAATAATGCATTCAGCTTCAATTTTTCATCCATTTTGAAAGAAAAAAGGGACCAAACTGACATTTTTTTAATGCTTTTCAATGGGTTATAATTGTAAAGATCTTTTTATAACCTGTGTTTCCATACATTAACATAATTGAATTTATATTTTTTAAATTAAGTTTAAACCCAATTTATTTAGGTAGCAGAAGGTGTGTGGGTATGGGTTTTGGCCTAGGAATATGATCTGGGACTACCAAACTCAGACGATTTGCTTTCGGAAATGAGAATCTGCTGCCATGGCCCACGTAACTGTAAAGCTCAGAGCAAGTTTTACAGTGTGATCACAAACAACTTTCCAGCACTTTGAGAGAAAAGCTCCCATTTGGGGTGAGGAGGTACACAGGGCACCAGGCCAGCCCAGTTTCTCTGCAGCTGCAGCCAATCTTTTGTCAGATGAAGGGGATGACTCCCACTCACACTGGTGCCCGCGGGTGCCTTGGGCACTGCTGATCCAGCTCCAGCACTGAGTGCCCAATGGGCTCCAGCCCTGGTCCACCTCCCTTCACCTGTGGTTAACAACAGCACCAAATCTCCTTCAGAGTACAGCTTTGGAGACATTCAGAGGCATCGCTGAGAGTCCAAGGACTCCTTAAGAAAATTTAGCACCTCCTTGCTTCAAATACAGATTGCATCACCACAAATCTACTCCCTGAGGCTTGAGCAGCTCCCTGGACTTGTGGGGGTGCTTTGGGGTTTTTAGACATGTGCTTAGCTGCTGACATCTCTTCTATTCAGGGAGACTTGTAAATTCACACTTCTTAGTATTTTATTTTTTACAGGTTAGCTCAATTGAGTTAGACATCTTGTTTATGCTGATTCTTGCCTGTTGGCTGCCTATGGACAAAGAGACAGCAGAGCAGCCTGGCAGTGTTTGAGGACCTTTTCTAGAGAGGAGGGAGAGAGTTTAGGCAGAAACTGGTAAATGAATGTTGCAATGGCAAGTCTGCAAAAACATTGTCCTCCTTCCCTCCTCCTCCTGCCAAATCCTTAGTTTAAATGGGTTCTGCTTTATTCATCAGTAGCAGTGATTCACCAAATTCAGCTTCTCATACCAAAGAGGATCCATGTTTTCCCTAAGTTTTTACAAAGATTTTCCTAAGCTGTAAATTGTTACTGATTTAAGTGGAAGTTAAGGTGAGCCAGTAAGTTCTACTTAAATTCCCTTAGCCTGCATGGTGAACTCCTTCATGGAATGAGTCCCAGCCAGGATGAAAGGATTTCAGTTAGAACATCAGGCTGTGAAGTGATCACAGGGGAACAAGGAAACATCTTCATTAGAGCCACTGACCCCTCAAGATGGCTGCATCTCTGTAATTACAGCCACGTAATCAAGCATGCAAAGCAGTTCACGTGGTTTTGGCCTTTTGGAGTGGGTTTCTTTTCCAGAAGGTTAGTTAGCTGTTGAACTAGACTCTAATTAAAAGCATGTATAAGAATAATCAGGGGAACAACACTGAATAAAGGAAGGAAGATTTTATGAATTGTGTCTGGGAGGAAAACCAGATGAGAACAATGAGGAAAGCAAAAATTAAGTTGTGGTTTGTCTAATAAGCCTGAATGATGTGAGAGCCTGAGTGAGAATTCCCTCAGTTACCTCAGATCTTCATTTCACCTGTGCTCAGTTACAAACACTAATTTTTGTGGTTTCACATGGTGTAGTGGGATCAATTTTGTAAAACTGTTTTCTTTGATTGAAATTACAATGACAATAAGTAAATCAAGGTAAAACCACAGCCTAAATAAACTGCTTTTCTAGAATTAATTTTTAGATATATATTGCTACAATCTTCCCTGGAAACCAACTGTCAGGATTCAAGAAACACTAGTTTTAATGAACATATGTAAATTATGATGTGAAATTACCCATAGGGTAATTTTCCAAATCAGTTAGCCACTTCAGTAGTTTTATTCTGTTTTTAAATAAATAACTGTTGTGCCAGTGATTTACTTATAGTTTTAAAAATACAGTTTACTGTATTTTTACTGTATATAGGTGATATTACTATCACTTTTGAAGAAAGTTTAGTTGTCTGAATTTGAAAGTGTATTTTAGTTTCTAAGCAAAAGGAAGTTAAAACTTTTCTGACCATTTCTAGACTGTTCTCATAACATGATTATTGTAAGATTTGTTGTTTTTCTTCTGTTTCTCCTATCACTTGTTGACTTGTATTGTCCTTTATTTAGTTTGCAAGCAATGCTGGAGCTAGAAACATCTCTTTTGATCTATGATGCCTCCATCATACTTCTGGGCATAATTATGATCATAAAAATCTTTGAAACCTTCCTGCCTGATGTCTTGTTATCACTAAAGTTGAGATGTTCCATACTGCCACCATAAAAAAAATTAAATAAAGTCTATTTTTAGCCTTCAAACACTCACAGAGTAATAAAAACCACCAAACAAGGCTGCCGTTTACGTCTTTGTAGCATACAAAAATATCTGTTTCATTGCAATATCTTAAATTCTCCCTTAATCTCCCAAACCCCTATGAATAAAGCATTGGATTACCAAGTAATACCCTTCATCACAAGGAATTAGGCACTTTAGCTTTAGGCTCCATCTAAAGCGCTGCATTAGGAGAGATGTGACTGACGTCATGTTTCCCAAGTTCCTGTTGACTCACATGGTGCCTTCCCTCACCCCTTAAGATCTTGTTGAGATAAAATCTGTCTCCCATGACCCTCTTAATTCTCTTTTTTGGGGTGGCTTTGAGGCACTAGAGTGCACAGGATTTTCTAGCAAGGAGTAGGAAACTTAGTTCCTGTTTGTGTGTATGCCAGTCTGTGACAGAACTTTGGCAAGTTTTGTGATTGCTTTCATCTGGAAGTTTAGTAAGTCAGGATAATAATTTCCTTGCTAGAAGAGGGTTTTTAATTAGGACCTTGACATGTCTATGTCTTCTGTCTGCAATATGCAAAAATTTAAAGGACATCCAGCTATTCTGTCCTTTATACCCTCTTCCCTTTTCCCCAGCTATTATATTTTAAAGCTTGCTGTGGTACCAGGGTTTTTGTGCTTCTGTGTCATGAGTTGTGGGAATTCTATTAGAATGCATGGAATAAAATGCATGGAATACAAGTGTGCACTCAAACCCCTATTGCCTCACTTCAGCACGCTGCTAGTGGGAAATGCAGCTGGCACCTGGTCAAAAACCCTCCTGATTTTGGAAGATACTCTCCCTTTTTAAGGCAGAGGAAGTGTAGGAGTCATAAATGTGGCCTTGAACCATCATACAGCCTTTAGTGTTTACAGAAAATCACGTTCTTGCTAGAAGTTGTTAAAACGAACCTCAGTCCAAACCAATCTGCTTCATGACTTGGGCTGTGCGATCTTATCCCATGGAAGGATTTGTGATTGCAATTATTTTTCTTCCATTTTTACAAATACCCAATAGTGTGTTGGATCTGCAGCAAGCATGAATTCCTTTTACACAGTGTGTCTCCACAATCTGGATAATGGCTTTTGTAAAGCTGTTTAGTTGGGTGTTTCATGGTTTGCTTGACAGCTTTATCTTGTAGATTTATCTTGTAGATTATCGATACTGCAGTCTGCAATAGAACTGGCAAGAGTTGTATTGAATTGATTCCTTTTTTTTTTTTTCCACTTCAGCACATCCCCAAGCAGGCATTGACTGCTCTATCTACAAAACTGTCCCTTGGTTTCATGTTCCCCAGGGAGTTGTAACATCCTGTCATCATATGCTCAAGGAAACACCTATTGGAGACCTAATTAGGCAATTTTTTTATGGATCTGTTGAGCTTTTGCACTTTCTTCTGGTCTGTTATTTTAACATAGTAAAAGTCAAATTGACCTGTATTCTGCAGCACTGCTGCACCTTTCACCAGGAAGGCTGTCAGCCTGAAAGTTGGAATATAGGGCTTGCAGTCTGTCCTCACTTCACAGATCCCAAACACAACGTTCTGTTTATCCTTGGCACTGCTGTAAACAGGAATCTTTCTGGTCTGCTGAGTGATTATGTAAATAGGGCTTTTATAAAGCATTTTAAGCACCCAGTAGAACAGAATAACTTCTTTAGAGATTTTTCTTTTCTAACGATAATTACATAATTGGATAGGTTTTAGGTTAATTTTTTCCTATCTGATGTGTGGATGCCAGAGTCGCTTTTGAGAATTTTTACTCAAGGATCCTAAAAATCATCCAGAAAAACAAATCTGCCAGGCTCCCCCCTATTATCAACATCCCAAAATGCCTTTGGCACTGTGTAAATGCCAAGCATTTGTTATTTGGCACTTGACTTGTCCCTTATTTCTTTGAACTCAAACATGTTGCATAAGATTGGTGAAGTTATGCTGAGCTAATAATTGAAACAAAACAAAAAACTCCCAAATTCTCCCTTGATCCAACCTTTCCAATTTCCATCTAAATACAATAAATATAGTAAGTCTTTAATTGTTGTGAGAAAAACTCGATCTGCTTTAAACTTCTAGTAAGTGTTACCTAAACTTCCAATATGTTTTGTCTTTTGTTTCTGCAGGTTTCTGTTTTGCCTCTGGAGAGTTTCATTATGGCAGCCCCCAGTGAACAATGACATCCTTCGACAAATACAGATGCCAAAAAGCCAGACAAAAACAGTGGCCTTGTTTCATTTTTACCCCAACACAGTGAAATGGTGCTCTTAAAGTTTTGTTATTGACTCTCACTGGAAAGAAACCCAACAATCTCCTGACCAGACCTTTTTTCCCCATCCCTCTCCCAGTGTTTTTATGGATGCTTGACACAGTGACATCATGTAGTAGGCCCTGAAGTGTTGTCATAACTGAGTTGCAATGGTTTTATACACTTCTCCATTTCCCAACAGCTTTCTGTCAGTTCTGCATTCTTTTTCCTGGGGCCTGATTTTCCCATGTTACTGGCTAGCAGACAGGCTCGTGGGCTCTTTTGTTCCAACCACCTATGAAAAACGTCAAAGAGCAGATGACCCATGCTATTTCCACGCACTCTGCATCATTATCACCACTCCCATCTATCTGGCACTCCTGGTGGCCTCTCTTCCTTTTGCTCTGATTGGCTTCTTGCTCTGGTCCCCTCTGCAGTCAGCCAGAAGGCCCTACATCTACTCCAGGCTGAAAGACAAGAACCACGCCAATGGAGCCACACTGCTCACTGAATGGAAGGCAGCAGGGAGTGGGAAAAGCTTCTGCTTTGGCAGCGCCAACGTTTGCCTGCTGCCCGATTCTCTGGCAAGATTTAATAACGTTTTCAATACACAGGCCAGGGCTAAGGAGATCGGCAGGAGGATCCGAAATGGGGCGAGCAGGCCACAGATTAAAATATACATAGATTCTCCTACCAACACATCCATCAGTGCAGCGAGTTTCAGCAGCCTGGTCTCCCCCCAGGCTGGAGATAACCGCACTGTGAATGCTGGCATCAAAAGGACAACATCAATGGAGTACAAAGGAGACAACTGTGGCTCAAACAACGGCGAGGAGAACAGAGAAGATAAAGGTGGGAGCGGAGAGCCACACGAGGGAGAAGAAAACACTTGCATTGTCCGTATCAACGGAGAGGAGAACGGCCACATGTCAGACACAGAAGCAGACACCGTCAACGGCCAGGCTCACGCCAGTGGCCCAGCTGAGCCCTCACTGGAAGGTGATGCAGAGGTGTCAAAAACACCAAACCACAAACAGAAGGAAGGAGATTCTGGGAGTCTAGACAGCTGCTCTGCCTCACGAGAGTCCCTAGTCAAAGTCCGTGTTGGAGACGGCACAGTGGACCAAAGCACTGTCAACAACAAGCTCCTCTACAAAGCTTCAATCATGAAGAAGACTTCAGTGCGGAAAAAGAAACACACAGATGAGACCTTTGATCATGAGATCTCTGCTTTCTTCCCTGCCAACCTGGACTTTCTGTGCTTGCAGGAAGTGTTTGACAAAAGAGCTGCGGAGAAATTGAAAGAGCAGCTCCATCACTATTTTGAATACATCGTCTATGATGTTGGGGTCTACAGCTGCCACAGCTGCTGTAGCTTTAAGTTTGTGAACAGTGGTCTACTTTTTGCCAGCCGCTATCCTGTTATGGATGCTGCCTATCACTGTTACCCCAATGGAAGAGGAATGGACTCCTTGGCTTCCAAGGGAGCCTTGTTTCTCAAGGTAAGAGCCTTTTTGAAGCTGTAAGTATTGACTCTGTGTAAGCGGCAAGTTATAAAATTACATTATTTTCGTATTTCTTTAGACAGCAACAGAGGCAATATTCAGATTTAGCTTTCCTGATATAACCTAATGGGCCATAGATGTAATCTTTATAGGATTTGTAGCCTGAATATTGTGTTAAATTGATGGATGTGTCTGAAACAATGAGGGACTTTTGGAGGTAGAACTCAAGTATAATTTCAAGACTCAAAATTTGAAGCGATTTTCATGATATTTTAATTTCTTTCTTTACGGAAATCTCTGTAAGATCTCTGCATAAATTGTATGCCTCATAACACGAGTACAGTACAGTGAGCATCACTGTTGGAAACCAGCTTGTGCTCGTTGTGTGTTTGTCTGGCAATCAAAAGACAACCAAATGTCTAAATGCCAGTATAATAAAACTGAAAGAATTGCAGTGAAAGGTATGGCTACTCTGCTCTCTTGCTTGCAAAAGAATTAATAAGGAGAGATATGAAGAGGAATAAACAAGACAAACATGCCTGGGACACTGGGGAGCGCAAAGCTTTTTTGTGTTATTAACACAGTTTACATAAATTAACTGATGGTAGAGAGAACAGGAAGCCTGGGGTTGTATGTCTATAAATCATGAAAAGCAGAAAGTCTGCATTTGCTTTTCCAAGACCTAGTGGCTGTTCATGCTTAACTCTTGAGAGTATCTGGCTGTGCTCTTTCTAAACTGGAAAGTGAGATTTTCTAATTTGTGAATTATCAAGAACCAAAAATTTCTGCCAGAGATCCAAGTCTGTAGACCCAAACATAGAAAGATCTGAAAATGTCCAAAATACTGAATTTCAGATTTTGTGATTTAGTCACAGTTTGGAATGAGTTTCACTAACTAAATCCTGAACTTCTTTTCTAACATTGACAAAGTACATCAGATGCTCAAATTATATGTACCTTCTAGTCACAAGTCTTCAACAAAAGACATTAATAGCCATTAAGAATATGGATTGTCAATAAGGATCAGTGAGAGGCTTTGTACTCCATTTGTGGTTTTTAACCAAATCAAAAACTTTTGGTACCATGGCTTGTGTAAGAAAACCCCCAAATATTAGAATTTTGGTTCTGATAATAGTTCAGTATTTCATGTACATTGACACAAACAAAAACCAATCCCTATTTGAATACAGGTTTCCAAAAACTGGGTCTAAGCTCTCTATGTTGCACTCTTATGTGTTTATAAACAGCAACAATTTATTTTTTCATCACAAATTGCTGCAAGAAAAAAATAAACATGGATCTTGGGCAGTATAAATATTTCTGGGGTCACAAAGACTACCCTTGAACATATGCATATATTGGGGATTAAGAGATTAAAACCAATCTGTTTGTAACTGCCCATTGCTGAGTCATTGATTTGCCACCCTGCTAGGCAGGCTGCAATGTCTCCATTTCTCTTGCAGAAAATTAAGCCTCTTTTCAAGATTCCACTGGGAAGATGAACTTAATTATGGAACCAAGTTGTTAAATAATGTTACAGTTGAGCAGGGAATAGAGCCAATTATTATAAAGTTCCAAAGATGACTCCATTCTTTTGAACATAACAGAGTTCTGCCCAGCCATAAGACTGTTTTTCCTCCTGTCTATGTCATTCTGATGTACTTTTTTCATACCTGAAATACTTTTCATTCTAAGTCTATTTTAACATGAATTTACTTTCTCTCTTAATTGTACATTAAATGACCAGTTGTACATATTTCATTTCTTTGATGACAGCAACGACATAGAGTAGGAATAATTGTTTAATTTTGTCTTTGAAATAAAGTAGGTTTAGAGGCTGTCTTTCTTGATGTGGTGCTTAGCGAGCAGCTGGATGGGTGCGGACTCCAGAGACAAAATCTACATGCAGGAAGTGAAAGCCTGGTTTGTTTTTGAAGTCAGCAGGAATCAGTGCAGTGAGTTCAGAAGCCTGGGGCTGTTCTGCTGGGCAGCAGAAGCTGGCAGAGGGTACCAGAGCTCTGGGTGCAGGCGCTGTTGTGGCCAGCACTCTGCCATCCCCAGGGACAGCTCATCTTCCATTCCAGGTGGGACCTTTACTGGCCCTTACAGATTTCTGAATGTCCATAATACCAGCCAGTCCTACACAGAGTTTCTCTGGTTTTAAAGAAAGAAAGAGAGCCTTGCAGAACAGGGGTGTCCTGACTGCTTCCCCCTCCACAGGGGCATGGAGCTGAGCCTCTGTCCTGTGCAAACCCTGCTTTTTAAATTCCTGACTCCTGTGGAATGCAGTGTCCCCATTTCTGATGTAGAAAAGGCATCAATTGAGTTTTGTTTTGGAAAGATATTTGTGAAGACTGTTCCCCTTGCACAGCTTCCATCTCTGAGTAAGGGAGCAGTTGCTCTCTGTGTTGATCAGAAGCCAAAAGTTGTGCAAAGCAATTGAAGGGAGAAGGCTCATATGTTTGAAAATATGGATAAAACCAGTTAATACTTCCATTCATGAGGAGGATGAAGCCTTTATTCCAATTATTTGGAACCTTAAGAAACACCCAATATCTTAATTCAGAAGAATGTTCAGAGAAAGAATCTGATTGGTTTTTAGTATGATTGTCTCCTTATTACAAATAGGACTGTTAGAGAGATAAATTAAAGGTCTCAGAACTAAATATTTAAAGAAAGTTGAAATAATTTGAAAATGACAAAACTGCTTTGAGGGACTCTGACACAAAACAGATCCCTACTGCCCTGGTTCAAGTGTTTTGCACATTTTTTCATTTTAGAATGGGTTCTGTTTCCCATGAATAAGAAATTATTTTCCATTGCCCTTGTCTTCCCTGCCCTGTCTTCACTATCTAGATTGTAAAGTTCAGGTGGAGATTTGGAAGGATTTGAGAGATTTGCTTAGTCATACGAAATTATTTTACCTGAGAGACTTACAGAGCTCAAGGATTATTATTAGTAGCTGTAATAACAATCAGCTCTTACCCACTGCTTTTCATTCCTATGTCTCAGGGTGCACAATGAAGAAAGGTCAATATCTGCTTAACAGAAGGAGAAACTAAAGTACAGGAAGGTAAAGTGATTTGATTGTGGCTTAACACCCAGGGTAGCACAACCAAGGAGCCAAGTTGGAAGTAAATTACAGAGGCTTTTAGCGCAGTTTCATGCTACCCAACAGCTACCTGGAGACCAGTGCGAAGGAAGTCTGCCTCTGCTCTCCTCCTAAGGAGTCTGCCACAAAAGGTGCTGCTGCTGGCATTTTCCCGACAGAGACCAGACTGGTTTTTCCATCTGCAGAGGCTTTCCAGGGCAGGATGAAGACACGAGGATGATGTGGTTGTGAGGAGCCATTGCGTGAAGTCCATTTTCTGCAAAGAGGACTGATTTGCATTTGGCACTTGGAGCTCTTCAAACTCTACCAGTGCTTTTGTGCTCCAATCTGAGGGTCTCATTGGCATGTAAGAAAAACACAAAAAAATAGCATATATGAAGGGGGGAAATGTCACAGCCAAATGACAGTTTCATGTCTGAAGTGTTAAACCATTGTTCCTAGTTGCCATAAAGACTCAGAGGAGAAGTTAGCAAATACATAAATCAGCCAATCCATTTTCATACTTTGACAGCCTGGACCCTTGGGAGACTCTGCTGAGACTCTCTGTTCCAGCCTGGCATTTCACATTCATTTAAAATGCTGAAGAGAAGAGCCCTGCAGTCACTTTGTAGTTTTATAACTTCCATTGTCTCTGCTGCTGCTCAGCTGCAGACAGAGGTGGGAAGGGGGCCTGGCACAGCCCCTGTGCTGGTGACTGGCACTGAAAAGCTGGCTTGGACAGGTCTGTCTGGAGCATGGTGCACATTTCAGCAGCCTCAGCTCCTCTGCAGCTGCAGCTTTGGCTCACACATGGTGGTAATGCACTGTAGTTTTGATGGATTTAAAAGGCAGTTATAAAATATACATAATTTTCAGAAACTGGATGTTGATTTTACAAATCAGCATTGTCAAATCAAGTTTAAAAGGTGTCAATGAGTGCTGAGCAGAAATTGTGTAATGCCTCACCTGTCTGCAATTTACTAGATGGTTTCAAAATGTCAACATCCCTCTTTAGACAGAGGATTTAGTGTGGAGCTTTGGTTACCCTGTGCCAGGGATGCTGTGTGAGTTTTGGACAGTAGTGGAACAAAACTGGAAAGCATCCTTAACTTGACCTGGTGAGCTTGTCCACATTTTTCCAGTGTAGCAATCTAATAAAAACTCACTTTTGGGGGCAAATTTCACCTCTCTTATCCTTAAATTGTAATATTTGTAACAATAATGTAAATCTAAGCTAACCAAGAGATGTAGATGCACAGCCTCAGTGAAAGAGGCAGCATTCTCAAAATGGCTGTTGACTGAGAGAGAGGTTTTGGAGCCTTCTTGCTCCCAATGGGACTGGGGGATACAGATGGTGTGTAGAAGGCTGTGCTTCCTACTGTTCCTAGCAGGAAACTATTCTGGGGTTTGGCATCTGCCAAAAGAGTCAATTTTAGCAAAAATAAGAATTCTAAGTTAAAACAGAGTATGTGAGCATAATGTAAAGACTCCTTTCTGATGTGGGAAGTTAGAACAGTTAATAGTATTCTTCAAAATCAAAAGGAAAAAGAATGTCTTGTGGATTTTGCTAGATTTCTGGAAGAAGTTGTGCTTAATTCATATTAATTCCTAAGGTTATTAACAGATTTACTTTTCAAATTCTCTGAAAATGAAGGCTGTTCTCAGGGAGTACAGTAATTGTGCAGAGAACATGTCATTATTCATTGCTTAAAGGAAACCTAGCAACCTTTGCTCTGTGTGCAAAACTCAACTTGTTTTCCAAAGAGCTGATATGGTGGTAACAGATGGTAGAAGGAGCAGCAGCTCTGATTGCAAAACTGTTTTGAAGCACAATTTTTACTGTTTTCTCCTCTCAAGGAGCCTGATTTGGGTGAGAAAATGAGAGTTCCCTGAATTCACCTCTGTGATTCTCCTTTTTGATATTTCTGATGCAGATGCATTTCACCTGGGTGATTTAAGCTGCCTTTGCATGTGAGCTGTGCCTGGAGTGTAGGGGCAGCTGCTGCAGTTCCACATGGAGTTGAGGGGAAGATTCTGGACCTCAGGATTCCCCAGGAAAGGGGAATGGCTCCTTTCTGCCCCCAGAGCTTCCAGTTGTTAGATTTCCTTGTCCTTGATCAGTTGGCCAGCACCTACAGTTATCCCAAGATGTATAAAAGAAACGTCTAGTGCTGCTCATGAATTTGTTTAGATGACTCTAAAGCTGTGCCATTTAAGGCAGGAGGGTAACCTAAACATTTTCCACATGCTGAGTTTCTGCTGTAAAATGTCAATGCAGGAATTGGATGGAGTCCAATAAACTGAGACTTTCTTAAAAAAAGAACAAAAAAAAGATTCTACCATGGCACTGTACCATGTTCCTTCACTTTGATGTAATTAATGTTATTAATCATGGTCCTTTCCCCCTTCATTAATGGGGATAAATAAAAACTGTTATGCAGAATGAAATACAGATTTGAGAAAATGTGAGTCGTGGGCTTTCTCCTCTTCAGAAGAGGACGAGCCCTTCATTAGTGGCACCAATTTACAGCCACTTTCCCTCATATATATGTTTAATGAAGCTTTGCCAAATAAATTCTCTGAGTTCATGGAACAGTAATTGTTGCACATGGCAGGTGGGAAAGAATAGGAAATAATCAAGTGAAAATGTAGCTAGAAAGAATTGCAGAGCACTAAACAATTTTGAGTTGACTCCTATAACATTTTAAACTTCTTTAATATACTTTAAAAAATGTTTAATATAATAATTAGGGATTTAACTAATGTGTCTTCTTTAGAAGCTGCTACATATTTCTGAAGGCAAAAGGCAGAGCTGCTAAAGGACAGAAAATAAGATAGATGTTTTTGCACCATGTCTCAGCTAACCAAAAATACACCTTTCTTGGGAGTTATGACTAATCTAAGTCATCTCTGTGGGACAGGAATGTTTGAAGTGGGAATGGGAGTAGCTGCAAGTTTTCTTTGGCATCTTCTCTTAACAGAAACAGGAATGAGGACTGGGACAGTTTGGCTGTCCCAGTTAAGCTCTTAATGCTGCCTCTCCTGCTTGTTTTGGAAATCTGCTGAAATGGGAAAAAAAGTCCAGGAGAGGTTGATACAATTTGGAAGATTACAGAAATGTTGTACTGGAAAGAAAACAAATTGTGTTTTCCATTTCTTTCTTTTCCCTTGCCCACTGCTAACTCATTATAATTGCACTGGGTTACATAATGGCATCCCCAGTGCAGGGGAAGAGGAGGCACAGAGCACAGGGCACCAGCCCGCAGTGGGTGTGGAAATGCCTCTCCTTGTGCACTGCACCTGCTGTATCCACAGCAATTCTCTGAATCTCAGCCTCTTTTTAAGGGAGCTTCCCTTGAACTTAAACAATATTGGCCACATATGGTAGGATGAATATTTCTGTGGGAGTCAGTCACTGTCACATCGACTGTAAATTCTGTTTCTGTGCCCTGCACTTACTCTCTCTCTGAGGTGTTTTATTTCCAACACAAAGAGTTACTCAAGGCCCCTGTTCAGACGATGTTCTTTACAAATGCCATGTTCATCCTTCTGTTTTTAGGGAGAGATGGTTTTGTTTTCCTTCCCCAGAGCATGCAGAGTTTCTTTCAGCCTGGTTAGTTTTTCTCCATGGCATGACCATCATTAGTGTGGCTCCTGCCATGACTGTGAATTCCTTTCCTGGAGAGTTCTGTGCTTTGGTGACTTATCCTCCTCAGAAGAGCAATGCAGGGAGCAGCACTATGGTTACATTTATTTCACTGGCAAAATTGACACCTCCATGGTCACCTGAGTGGATGAAATGGAAGGTTTTGCTCATTTACAGCCCTACATGAGATTAAGCTACACTGGTTGAGGCTGGAGCTGAGCTGTGCAGATCCAAATTCACCTGAAGGAGTCTCAGTGCTACAAACAGGTTATTTACCTTTCCCAGCTCTGGCTTTATTTGCCACATGGAGATTCTGGGGTAACAGACTTTGTGAAGAACTTTTGCCATGAGTATGCCAAAATTTTAGCTCTCATCTGGTTTGCATACCAGGATTTGCTTCCCCTGAAGGGAGAGGCAATCACATCTGCTTGGACTTTTATGTTAATAACTCCTTTGTTTTGGAGGGTAAACGTTTAAGAAACTATTTTATTTTGGATATTTTTTGAATGGCTCCCTCCTGGCAATGTGAAGCTTCTAGAAAATGTCACTAAAGATTAAGTTCTCCTCATAACAAATGTTTTGGGTTTTGTATATATTCTTGGTCAATATTTGGGACTCTAGATTGGTTCTTTAATCAAGTGAGATTTCTCATGCACAGTTCAAATTTTTAATCATTAAAGAGCATTTCCTTCAGAGCACCCGATGATTTGCTGACACAGCCATGTCCTGTCTGAAGCTGTTTTCCAAGGTGGTAGAGAAATGCCCCAGTACTGAAGTAGCATTCTCATGGGTTTTGTTCAAGAGTCTGTTGATGCTTTTCTTGACATCTATCATCCAGATGCGATAGAATTGTTTTGCACTGCTGGAACAGATGTGTGTAAATATAAACTCTTAAGAGACAAGGTATTTGTCAAGTTTGCAGCTTTGTATACTTACTGTGCCAGCATATGGGAAACATGAGATGTGCAAGATTTTCCAGTTAGCCTAGGAAATTCCCATGATGGCAAGCAGTGTGATTAAATTTCAAGTTATTTTCCCTTGCTGTAGCTCTAAAATTTCAGTTCTTGCTACTCATTAGGTTTTATTCCTGTGAACAAGAATCTTTCTGCCATAACCTTGCTGCCTTGATTTCTTCCACGAGCCATTTATTACCTGATCCCAGTCTCAGTGGAGGACAGAGCACTCCTCAGCCATGTAGGACAAGCTTTTGCAAAACAATTCTAGGAATATTCCCAGCCTTGCACAGCACAGCACAGTCCCAGCGTGGTGTCTCCAACAGATTGAACTAATGTGCTGTGGCATTGAGATGAAATCTTTTAATAAAATCTACTTGATGTCAAGTACTTTGGTGTGCTTGACACAGCCAGTACTTGGAAAACAAAAATTCAGAGAGGTCAGTTTTGCACTTTCTTATTTTGTTTGCAGGTAAGAGACAAATGTAAATATGCAGCAGCAGAAAATGGCATTTTGGAATCCAAACACACCCTTAGCAGGATTTCCCCCTTAAGGGAAAAAGTCTCTTTCCCATTAGTAATGAGATTTTTATAGCCCCCTCCCAAGAGCAAACAAAATGTAATGGTAAGAGGTGTAACAGGGATCTGAATCCACTCTTAGCTTCTCAATGTTTGACTAATTTGATTATTGCAAATCTAGTGAGAATTGGAATGAATAAATTTTATATATTTCAGCATAATTGTTAAAAAGGCTAATTTTTAATGTGAAAATTATATAACTGGATACTTTATTAAACCACAAATAGGTTCAGTCAGTTTTAATTTTACCTCTAGAGTTTAACAGGCTATCACATATCTTTTTCCTCCTGTGATCATTTAAAAATAAATATTTTAAAACATTGGGGCCTTATATAGAGATATTTTCTTCCTGTACATTTCCATACACAAAGAGGAATGGTTCATGGCACAATCAAGACTGTATGGGGATTTTTAGAAAGCAGTGCCTGAAGAAGGATGGTTCAGTAAATGTGTTATTGACATACAGCTACCAATGCAGAGCAGCTGAGGTGAGCTTAAGTCAGGCTTGTGGTGACAGAGCCACTCTGGCTTATTTGTTTACATCTATTTCCTTTGCAAATGTGGCTGTAGATGTCTCTTCTGTGTTAAGCAGCTAAAATTGTATTTGTGAAGTGCTGACTTGGTGTGGTGGAAGCAGAACCTCCTGCCAAGGTCCACGTTGGAGCCTCAGCCTGGTCCTCCTGCCACGTCAGCAGCATCCAGCACAGCCTGGAAAATGCAACATCTGAAATTGCTCCTTGGCCACACAAAAGAATGCTTTCATGTAGAATTACAGGGCTTGTAGTATTTCAGAGGTCAAGTAGGTTTCCTGTCTGCACAACCCACAGTCCTTGTCCATCTGTGAAATACCAAATTAGACTGAATAAACAGAGTTTTCTTGCTGTTTTACTTCAGATTGTATTTAATACAGTAATGTCTCTACTGTAGCTGGGAACTGACTAGGAG
Source organism: Melospiza georgiana (assembly GCF_028018845.1). Lineage (NCBI taxonomy): Eukaryota > Metazoa > Chordata > Aves > Passeriformes > Passerellidae > Melospiza > Melospiza georgiana. The sequence goes on from NC_080443.1 coordinate 12,673,934, forward strand.
GATGCAAAGGTATTTATTTACTCTCCTAGTAGCTGTCACAAATATTTGCCTCCATTATGATTACACACCAAATATACTCAGTTTAGTGGTTGCCATCAGCACTGCCTCTCAAAAGAAACTACAAGCCCCTAAAAGTCAAAAAAGCTGGAGGAAATATGAAATCTGGGAGACAAGCTGCTTTGGATTCACTTCCACGCTGGCATTTTCCAAGGAAATTCTAATTATGCTAATGTCTTCAGCTCTTGCTTTTGAGCTTTATTTTTTAATCAGAGAGTGTTTATGAAAGCCCCTCTCCTCTCCTCATGGGACTGTGTGTTCCAGCAGAGCCCTGGGGCACCTTCCCCATGGGCATTTGCTGTGCTCAGCCCCTCCACAGAGCACAGCCAGGCTTCATCCTGGACTGTTTCTTATAATCCTTTGAGAGCAAAAGGTCCCGAGTCCATCTCAGCACAGATGAGCACACAGGCTCACTGAACAACACACATTTATTCCTGATCAATGGAAATCAGAATGATCCTGTGCGCAAGCTGGGTGAGGAGTACAGGGCCTTGTCAGGCACCCCATTAAGGCTGCACAGGAAATTCTAAAGCCAGTTTGAGCTGACTCTTTTTCTCAATCGGACTATAATTTATGTCTGGACGTTCAGCTTTTACAATTAAATCTTTTCTGCTTTTTGAATAGAAACACTGGGATGATTCCATCTGCTTTGGTCAATAAGGGGATTACAGGGAGCACATTCCTGCTCTAAGGCAGAACACTATGTGCAGTGTTCTCCTTCCAGAGTGGGGACATTGGAAGGTGTGTGACACCCACACCTCTGCTGCAGGAAACACAGCACATTTGCAAACAAGGGCAGTTTATAATTTAGGGGGTTTTGTTTTTTGATAGCATTGAAGAGAAACCCTGATTTTGAATCGCTAAGTTTGGAAGAGATGGTTCATTCACATGCCTGTCCTAGACAGCAGAGGAAATAAACTGTTTTCCACTTTTCTACTGGAATGGCTTATGCTGCATTAAAAAGTTGGAGAGGAAGCTCCTAATGGTTGAGCAGTGCCTCTGCTGAGGTGTCCAGGCAGGAGGGAGAGGTGTGAGCATTTTCCACCCTCTGAGGCTGCTGCAGCCCTGGGAGCTCAGGAGAATCCCCAGCTTTAGGGGTGGAAGCTCCAGTGATTGCCTGAGCTTGCCTTGGCTCCCTCTGCCTCCCTGGAGCAGGTGAGCTGAGAGGGAACAGCACTCAGAACACCATCAATATCCATTTGTAAAACTGTCTGGAAAAGGACTGAACAGGCTGAGGACAGAATAATGCCAGTTGTTTATTACCTACTCCCCTGGCTGGCACAAACCCTCAAAGTTAACAAGGCATTGTTAAGTACAAATGACTTCTAAATTCACTTACTGCAAAGCTGCCTTTTCAGTTATAAAATATATCAGCTGGTTCTTGAATAGCTGGAAAACAAGAAAACCAACCAAGCTGACAAAATTGTGGCCATATGAAATGGAGCTCTGCTTGTTATTTAGAGGTGTCAGATAAAATTTGAGCCCAGCCTTGTGAAGTAGAGTCATCTGTGCTGGTGTTTTCTGAGCCCTGGGTACAACTTTCCTCTGTGGGCATTTTCTTTAATTCATGCAGCGTTGCCACATAAACTGTCAACAGGAAAACCATAGACTCAAACTAGTTTCTTGCCACAATACAAAACTTATCCATTTTACATTTGGAATTTTGAATTGCAGCCAAATCCTGAACTGCCAAAATTACCAATAGAGTTGAAAACCTAGACCAGAACTTGATTTTAAAAAAATCAGAAATTTATTCTAAACCAGAAATTTATTTTAATTTGCTTGTGTGTCTATTTGCAAGTACATTTTTAAAGGATTGTAACTTAAGATATAGATGAGGAATTACATTCCATCTTCCTTGGAAGCCCTTCCTCTTCTGTGTGTAAGAACAGGATTCCAGAAAATGTTTTTTTTTGTCTGCTTGACAGGCATGGGGGCTGCTGCTGTGAGCTGAAGGATGCAAACACTGCTGAGGCGCACCAAGGCCCCCAACACCTTTGCAGAAGAATGTAAAAAATCCATCAAAATCCAAAACTTACTGTGGAATAGAGAAAACATGATCAAACCCAATATCTATTTAATATTTCATCCTTTTTCCTGGCATTTTTCCTTTTTCATTCTAGTCATACACAGGCAGCAAGAACCATGGTAATGCTGGTAATAATGGTTTATGAGGCTCTTGAGTGGTGGGCCTGAATTGTACATGGGAATGAGAGCAGGGCCAGGGAGCCTGTGGGACTGCAAAAACAGGATAAAGGAACATTTTTTAATGTGTGCAGATCAGAATCAAAATCCTGAACATGGTGATGAGCAAAGGGTCAATGTGCTGGCCACAAGCCCCAGTAAGATCAGGAAGCCTCAGTGTGTGTCTCTGGCAGCCTTTTCTGGTTTCAAAATGGAGTTGACTGGAAAGAATGGTAAAAAAGGCTGCACAGATGAGCTTGGAGGTGGAGTTGTATGAGCTCTTCCATTAATCACCTTTTTATTTCTTCCCTTCCAGGTGCAAGTGGGAAGTACACCTCAGGACCAAAGAATTGTGGGATACATTTCCTGCACTCACTTGCAAGCTATTGCAGGTACTGTCCTAAGATTCAAATCTTTGTTTGTCACTATTCCAGGCCTGGGGTGGTAATTTTGTGCACAAGAGCAATAGTGCAAAGAAGGGTAGACAGAAGGGTAGACAGGTATCCCCAACACTTCACATCTTCAGTCTCAGAGTAATTATTATGGGGCAAAACAAAAACTATCCCTTAGTAACTTCTCTTTGCTCCCTCTTAAGCAAATACTGGTATTTTAGAAATACATTACTATCACTGTTACTCAACAGCATTTAACAACCCATACTGTGAGTATCAGCATATAAACAAAAATTTATTTGTACATAACTGGGGTTAATCAGAAGTTACATGTTGGGACATTATATATATATATTGGGTAATTATAGCTGCTGATTTCTGGTGGGAAAAGCCACAATTTTCTGGCTTTTGACATGCAAATTTCATCCATAAATGACCAGCAAGTTAATATACTCACTGCAAAATTCTCTCGGTCGTATGTTTTAAAGCAGTTCTGTTCATGAGTAGATGTAGTTATAAAAACCAAATCTACAGATCTTTACTTGGAGTATGATCAGAGGGCTGGACACCCTTCCCTCATTAACCATGGCTGTGACCTGGTGCTGCTGGGAGCAGGACAGCCCTGGCAGGGTGGCTGCTGCCAGCCCATGTGCTGGGACCTGGGTGGGCCAGAGCTGCCAACCCGCGTGTGAGCATCTGGGGCTGCTCTGCTGCTCCCTCCTGCCTCAGCCACACACGGACCTGCCAGCAAAACCAACAGTCCCTCAAGTCCATTAGAGACACTGCATGGCTCTAAAAAAGATTAATGAATTTTTCAGCTCCTTTTTAACAATGTAACATCCTTCTCTGCTTTTCTATTTTTAACTTACGGTAATGTACTGTGAGATTGCTGAGATTTATTGCTGTTCCAGTTTGGTTTAGTTTTTTTGGGTTTTGTTTCTAGTTTTCAGTCCTGTTCCTTTTTACTACCTAGCCCTGTATTCTTAGTTAATCCTTCATAACCACATTGTAAAATTCCTAAGATATTAAAGAGGAAGAGAGGGGAGGGAAGAAGAAAGAGGCAGTAATGTTCTATTTTCAAAGTCAACCTAAAGTTTGTTCAAGGGTAAAACACAACCTTTTATTTTCCTGCTTTGTATTTTTAGACTTAGCTGGTTCAAACTACATTCAACTAGAGCAGACAATGATTTAAGAGTCTGTCTCTAGATATATTGTATTTGTTTATGAAATGAAATGGAAAACTAAAGTTCGTAAGTTCGGCAGAGCTGTATTTTCTGATTTGCATCATTTGATTCATAACATTCATGCATTAAACAAATTATCCAAAAACCCCAGTTTAATGATGTAAAGATGTTTATCTATAAAAACAAGCAGTGTTTAAAAGGTCAGCCATTTATATCATCTTGTCACACATGGCTGAGTGCAACTGGGTTTCCCTTCTAGGACATGTAAACTTACACTTGACAGTTCTGATACTTACACAAGTATAAAGTGAAATGATCCAACTGGCCATGATCAGGGTCCAGCTGCTAATCCTTTTCTCAAGGTATGTGCTGGCTCAGCTCTGTTCTGAGCAATTAGCATTTGTTCAGACCTGACCCTCAACTTTTTCAAGAAACATTAGAATTAGATGTAGCTTTTCCTCTCAGGTCTCTGCCTGGTACTGGTTGCTGCTCTGAAGAAGCTCTTTATTTCCATTGTGGAAATAGCTGCATTTCAGTGACAAATGAAGGGATCCTTTAATGAGATTTGATGTAATTATTTTGCAGGGCTGTTAATTTTACACAGTTCTTTTATGTCTGTTGATTAGTCAGTGATTAATGCTCTGGCCAGGTTTTGCTGCCTTGAATCCACCCCCATCCCGAGTGCTGTTGAGTCACGGCTCAGACACCCCTCCAAGGCATCAGTCCAGAGTTAACCTCAAGCTACTGCAGCCCCAGCTGAAGGGATGTGGCCTGCTGGATGCTCTCCTCACCTGCTCACATCCCTGTTCTGCATTTAGTGTGAATGCAGCCATTGGTAGCCCAGCTGATGGAACCCACCCTTCTCCAGCCCCAGTTTTATCTCCCAAGCCTGCACAGAGCTGGAGCAGAGCTGAGAAAGCTCTCTCACTGTTGGAAGCTGTGGTGGTGCAGTCAGGAGCAGCTCCAGTGCTGAGCAGTGATTGCACAGGTGTTCTGAAGGAGCAGAGCTGTGTGTCCAGCAGGGCAGTCTGTCCTTGCCCTCCTCTCTGCTGTGCCGCCCCAGCTGTGCTGCACCTGGCTGGGGACCTGACCCAGCTGAGCAGGAGCCCAGCAGAGTAAAAGGGGATTCTGCTCCTTTGGGGTTTAGGTGGTTTGTTCTTACTTTGGTTTATTTTATTTCCTCAGTCTACCCTGGATTAAGTGTTACAAGTGCAGCCTGTCTCACAGCTGAACCGAAGCCTTTGGTTTGTGACTTGGAAGGAATTTTTCCTTGTGATTAGGCTTCACATCCTACACTCTGCAAGGTTTTTTTGCTCTTCTTCCCCAGGTTCCCTGCCAATACATCCCATACTGCACTGCCTCCAGTAGATTTTTAAATTTCCTGTGACTAGGCCTGTCTGTGCTTTGTCCTACAACCACAGTGCTTCTTCCAGCATAATTCTTGCCTGAGTTCTGACTGAAGCCAGGGTTTCACTCAGGCGTTTTCAAAGTGAATGGAAAGGGCAAGTATGATTACTCCACAATGAACAGAGGTGAAGTATTTATTTATGCTGGCTGAAGTTTCCCATATTACCCTTTCATCCTTCTACAGAATTTGAAGCTGAAAGGAACTTTCACAGAATTCAGAAATGCTGACTGCAGGAATCCGTCAGGACACAATTATGTGCATTTTTCCAGGCCAGTTACTGAAGAAAAGAGTGCAGAGCAATTAGCACAAATCTATATTCTTTGGCTAATCCCTGGTGGCAGTCAGATCACTGATTCTATCTGAATGTTTAAGAAGTTGAGCCTTTGCTGGGAGTTACTACCCAGTTCTCTTCTGTCAGTATTTACTGAACTGTTTCCCTGACTGGGCTGGATGCAACTTTGGCTTCTCTTCTACTTGGGTGTCTGATGAGTTTTCTTATCTTCATCTCCAAAGTTATTGATCACTGGGAGCTGCTGAGACTGGGGTCTGGGTTGTAACTCTTGTATGTGGATATGTGCAGTACCTGCTGAGAGCTGCAGTGAGCTGGATAATATTAATCTTAGAAAACAATTACATTCAAGTCATTCATTAGAGGGATTCATTAGAGAGATCCCATCTTGTGTGCTGGAAATGGAGCTGTCTGTGTGCCCCTGCTCCCAGCAGTGCCCTGAAGAGCAATTACTGCTGTGACCTCTAGTGGGGACAGCCAGGGCTGCTGGGCTGTCACAAGTGCACATTGGCTAAAGACAGATGGAAGTCGTGTTCCCAGAGCTCCAAGGTTTACCTGTCAAGCCCTGAGGTTAAAAGCTGTGCAGGGCTGTTACCAAGGCTCAGCATCCTCAGAGAGAGGTGGATGTCACAATGCAGTTAATGCTTTCCTAGTAACAGCAATGCATCTTATCAGACCAACAGCATTTTTCCTCTGTGTCTCTCATTATTCTCAAGATTTTTCTGCTGGAGAATTTTACCTTTTTGTGCTTCAATTAAGTGGGTCTGCTGTATTTTTCATGCTGATGTGGGACAGGTTGCTGCCTGAGTTTTATGCCCATGTGGTAATGGGCCTGTTATTTTATTTCTCATTTGGTGAAGCCATGCCAGATGGATAATTCACAGAAAATGAGTGAAACATCCTTGGCCATTCAGGAATGGAAAAGCACTTCTTAGAAAATGAAGCAATTTATGAAATTGGGACTTTGTGGGGAATGAGATTTTACTGCTTTCTTGTCAACAAGCACCATGCCTAAAAGTTCCTTATGAGGAAAAAATGGCAGGTCAGAAAAAGTACAGCCTAAGGAGAGGAGACAGGAGAGGAAGATTCAGATGCTGCAAAAGGAGGACAGTCCATGAATTTGAATGAGCTTCAGCAGGAAAGAGAAAGCTGAGACAGCTGCAGGAGGAGAAAGCTCTTGGCCAAGTGTGAATATCTGATGGGAGGGTACAGGGAAGGTGGAGGCAGCCTCTCCTCACTGGGGTCCTGTAATGGGACAAGAGGCACTGGGCACAAACTGAAACACCATTTACACACAGGAAAATGGGTTTTATTGCAAGGAGGACAAAGTCCCAGAACAGGCTACCCAGAGGTTATGGAGTCTCCAACTACAGAGATTTTCAAGACCTGACTGGACATGGCCCTGACCAACCTGCTGTAGGTGATCCCTGCTTGGGCAGAAGGGCTGGGCTGGATGATCTGCAGAGGTCCCTTTCACATTCCCAGCTCACACATTCCATGGATCTGTGATTTCTGCCCTATCTTTAGCTCAGCAGGAAGGATCTGTTAGTCACGCACACCTTTTGTAGTGAGTGTCACCTGCTCCAGGCTCCATTTGTTCCATCTGACCTATTTCCTGTGCTTTTGTTTGGCTCCATCTTCACTGTGGGGCTTCCTTGTGCTGTCATTACAGGGGCTTTCCCAAGCTGTGTGAGCAGGGTACAATGGGAACCTGAGGGACAAGAAACTGTAGGTTAGGGAATAGATCTGGGAAACACATCTGCTTTTATATTACAGCCCAGCTGGTAAAGGTTTGTTAGGAGTAACACAAGCAGAAGAAAAAATCAGGTTTTTTGCTGTTGGAATTACCAGCCTGAAGAGATGAGTCAGTGTCAGAACCTACTTTAAACCTTCTTTCCCTAGTCATAGTTTTTTCAATATATCTTTTAATTATTTAGCACCGTATCAAATAATCATTGGTTGAACATTTCTGATTCTGTTTGTATTTAACTGTTGATTTAACGCCTTCCTGCTCACCCCTGCCCCGAGATGATGCTGAAATTCCAACCTCTCACAGGGCAGCAGTGGTAGGAGGGTGAAGCCCTAGTGGCTGGAGCCTGTGTGTGCTAATGCAGTGACAGTGCTAATGTTGCACAGCTCACTTTTTAAGAGTCTCTAAAGAGTGCTGGTGACAGCTGCAGTTGAGATGAGTGATTAATAGACTGTAAGGATGCAGAATTAAACATTCACCATCTCCACAGTGGCCTCTGAAAGAAGCTCTGGACATACATAACTAAGTAGGTTTTACAAAGTAGATTATGTCAAAGTAAAATTCTGCTCAGACTAAATAATTTTGGGCTTGCTGATTTTCCTTCTGATTCTGGCATTTGAAAACAAATTTTTTTTATTTTGAAGAAAAGAAATGTTGTCCTGACTTCAAATATCTATAAAAGTTTGAAACAAGCAAAATTATAGCTGTTAACTCTGGGGACTGAGAACAAAATAAAAGGAAAGACAATATGGTAAATAATTGTTTCTAGAATGCATCTTTCTGCTCCTTTGACCACATCAAAATGATTTGCTGTATCATTGTAAAAGAGAGACAGGAATAATTTTTTGTTAGACTTCATGTCACCTGATGTGCTTGAAGTTGAGTGTGGTTAGTTGCTGTAATTAAAGAGCTGGTTTGTGTGTCAGATGGTTCCATTGGCAACCAATCAATCTCAACCCTTCCATGCAGAGCAGGGCACACCCTGGTGTGCACCCCAGAAGTGGTGAAAAAGAATCCTGTTCTCTGTTTTTGGATTTCTGCCTACCTAAACCTGTTTCCAACACGTACCTTTGAAAATATGAAAAAATACTTCCAGTTTAGGCATCCTCTTCTTGACCATAAAGAGAATCCTTCCTCAGATGGACTACTGCAGTATAAGCTGAATGTACCACCGATGTATATTTACAATTTACACTTGAAAGCTAAACTTTTCCTTTTTAAAAATTAGAAAGCAAAGCAAGGTAAGTGATTTGCCCCAGAGCATACTGTCTAGTTCTGTCTGAAGTAGGATTTTAACTCTGAATTCCTGATTATAAACATGGTGCATCAGATTCTCCTATGACAAGAAACATCATTGTTTTGGGAGTTGTCTGCAGCACAGGGAACTCATCCTCTCATTTCTTCAGCTGTGCCTGCCTCCAGAAGGAGACACCTCAAATCACCAAAAAGTGAGTCCTGATGGAGCTCCCAACAGGCTCAGCACTGTGAGTGCCCTTCTGGCCACACCATTTCTTATCTTGCAGCCTTTATCTCAGGATGTCTCCAACAGCTCAGCAACTCATATCTGGCTGAGTAACATTCTAACAGGAGGTCTTACTCCTTGATTTGTTGTTTGTTTGCTACAGGAGACACAACTGTTCGATGTGAGCAACTGGATATGCTTCAAGATTGGCTGTCTGAATTCAGAAAATCTACCTCCTCCTCCAGTACAGCCAATCCAGAGGAGCTGGTGGCGTTTGATGTACTCTGTGGAGATCTCAACTTTGATAACTGCTCCTCTGGTAAGACAAGGTTTGCCTTTTCCTGGTGTCTGCCAGTCCTGAAAATGAATAGGAATGTTCTTGATCCCTGTGGGTTACACAGTATATGACTATATACTGCATTATGACTGCCTTTTGCTAGGAGAAACTTAATTGCTGCAGACACTTCTAAAATAGGTATGAGCTTTGAGTGTGAGCTACTCCCTTGGCTTGTGCCATGAGGTCTGTGGAATTATTAACCATGATGGGTTTTAAGGCACAAAGCAATAATTTGTGACTTGTGGTAGCAATAATGAGGACAGATCCAGTGGTTTAGCTTTATTTGAATTAGGTAGACATTTACTGTTCAACAGTTTTAGTTACTGGGAGAGACATGTATGGGATTTTTGTGGGGAAAAAGTAGTAAATTCATGCAGTTAAAAATAATTTGGTAGTACATATATACAGACATAGGAGACTAATGCTGCAGAGAGAATTCAACTTTGCTGAATCAGTCTTGGAAAAAAATTAACTGATGCTAGGTACTTTTGAGGGTTTTTTTTTTAAGAAATTTTTTTTTTTCTTTTAATTGGATACTGAGGGTACTAGAAAAAGAAATCCACAAAACCATAATTAATGGGTGGTGAGCTCACAGATATGGAAGCTTTTCCCAAACATGAATATCATACTGTGTAACCAATGTGGAGTGCAGAGTGTTGGGTCTGCATCCTCTGTGCCTCCCTGCTCTGACCAGCTCAGGGATCCAGCAGAGCTCCCTGCTGGGCTGGAGCTGGCCCATGGATCAGAGGCTGGGGCTGAAATGCTGCACAGGGTCAGGCTCAGCACAGGGACAGGCTCAGCACAGGGACAGGCTCAGCACAGGGACAGGATCAGCACTGGGACAGGCTCAGCACAGGGACAGGCTCAGCACTGGGACAGGATCAGCACTGGGACAGGCTCAGCACAGGGACAGGCTCAGCACAGGGACAGGATCAGCACTGGGACAGGATCAGCACAGGGACAGGATCAGCACTGGGACAGACTCAGCACAGGGACAGGCTCAGCACAGGGACAGGCTCAGCAGTGGGACAGAATCAGCACAGGGACAGGATCAGCACAGGGACAGGATCATCAGCACAGGGACAGGATCAGCACTGGGACAGGCTCAGCAAAGGGACAGGATCAGCAAAGGGACAGGCTCAGCACAGGGCACTGCCCAGGCACATCAGACTGCAGCACCCACAGGGATTCAGCAGCTCAGAGCAGGGTTTGTGGATGAACAGGATGAACAGACCAACAGCACCCAGTGGATTCTGTGGTTTTTATAAGTAACATGTAACTGAGATAGAGAGCAACACCTATACCAGAAGCAATTTTAACAAAAAGCATTGTCTGAGCTAAAAACCTTCAGAGTGTAGTCTCTAATCTCATTACTTGTATCAGACACATGAAATGGTGGATTTTAGCAAAGTTTGGTAGAAAAGACCACCAGCCCAAACCCCAGCCCTCCTCTCACTCGTTTCTAGCACATATGTACAAACAGGGAATGCACAACTTTGGCTCCAAAGTGAACTCAGAATGGTCACTGCTGAGGGGAGCAGCGGGTGGCAGTGGCTGCACAAGGCTGCAGCCAGACAAACACATCTTAGGGGGAAGAACAGTGCAGCAGAGGTGGTGAGGTTTTGGGGGAATCCAGGAAGGAAATGGTCAATAGCAGCTCTCCATGTGCCCAAGGCTGAGGAGCTGCAGCAGGGCTGGGCAGGGCAGGCAGGGGCTGGGACACAGACAGACAGACAGACAGACAGACAGATCTGCTGTGGTCTGAACATTTCAGTTCATTTTCACTGTTGTCTGCATGGAGTGGCCTGGAGGCAAAGGTGTCCATCAAGGAAATGAACAAGCTGCTGCAAACCAAATGGGAGCCTGCCCAGTCCCATCACAAATGGAGAGTGAATGGGCTCTGCAGCACGAGGAGGGAGAGATTGGAGCGAGCTGTGAGGTAGAACATATGGTCAGGAGTCTCCACCTGAGAAGTGTTGGCACTCTACCCAAGATCTTTCACAAGATGCACAGAGCATAATTAATGCAATTCTGAGCTGTCTTTTTACTGACAAAGCAAAAATAACAATTTGCTTTTGCAAATAATAGCTGTAAACATTGCAACTCCTGCTACAGAGGATTGAAAAATGGGTTATAAAAATTAATTTTATCTTTGCTATCTCTGATGCTGATTTACATCACCCTCCCCATTAAAATGCACCCAGCCTGGAAACTGGAATTAAGCTGGCTATTCATTTGTTTTATTTTCAAATTGCTTTCTTGTCATATGTACTAAGCAAGATTAATGCAATGTTTTAAAGTTCTCTCCTCCTTTTTTACATTACTCATTGTTTTAGGGACATTTGCTAGCATTATAGGTTAATTGAGTATCTTAAGTTTTTTTTAAGCAATAATTAGCTTCCTGTAATTCTCTTTGTGATTTTCTGCATCTTTCCCCAATCCACAGACTGATACAACAGCTAATTAATGTTTCAGTGAATACCAAGCTTCTATTCTTAGTTATATTGACAGTACAATTTTCAAAGATCTTTAGGTCCATGAGTGACCTTATGCTTATGACAAATTTTCTGCAACTCAGTTTTACAGAACATTATGGCAACATTTGTATAGGGAATTCACACTTAGTGGGAATGTTATCAGAAAGTTCCTTACTGTTATCAGAAAGTTCCTTAAGTTGCTTTCAACTGACTTGTGTAAAGGTCTATGATGTTTTTAAACCTTTTAGAATAAGAAAAAAAGCCTTCCAATCAGATGGGCAAAGTTTTGTGTCACCAGCTGTGACTTGCCATGGTCAGTCCCACCGTTGTAAATTATTATTTTTTAATCTATCTTGGTTTTGAGGAAGATTCTGTAGACATATGATACAACAAGGGAAAACCTGGAGAAATTAAAATTGGCAAAGACTTCATCTTCTACTTTTTCATAAACATTAAACAAACCAATTGGCTGCTCAGACAGAAAGAACAATTCTCTGTGTTGCCCACGCGGCAGAACTTAGGGAAGGTCAATCTTCCAATCATCTGCTACAAATCCAGGATTCACTGAAAAATTAGTTTTCATCTCCTTGCAGTTCTGAGGTTGTTGTCAAGACTGAGAGCTGGCTGGGAAGATGTAACAAGCCAGATGAACTGTCAGTCAGCTGAACTAAAGACTGAATAACAAAATGGCAAACGAGCCAACAGCTGTGAGCACAGCACTGCTTCACTCCAGCTTTTTGTTCAGCAAGAGATCAGCAGCTCCTTCCTTGGCAAGAGCAGCATTTTACACAAGGAGATTTCATGTGATCCTTGGTGTGTGAGCTGGGCTCTGTCTAAGAGACACAGCTCACATTCAGAGTTTTGTTTTGGACTTTATTTCCCATTTTCACAACAGCAGCAGCAGCAGCTCCAAATTTAGGTGAATATTCTCCCAAGAGAGAGCCTTCAAGTGTTGCTAAGATGTTTTAGCCTTGTAAAAGCTGTAAGTGCTGTGAGAAGTTTTCAGGAGCTGGTTGCAGTTTCTTTGCCATTTAAGAGTGGGATTGTAGCCATTGGCACTTTCAGGTTCCAGTTTCTTGCCCAGATATGGTGATTGTGTTGATAAGCAGCACTCACAGAACTGGAACGTGCTGGTTTGCTCCGGCTCTGAAATGCTGGTGTGTGCAGTTTTGTGGGATTTCTTACCAAGTGATCCCAGGAGCTTGATGTGCTTTCAATGCTTTCAAAGGAGCACAGTAGCAGCTAGGAAGAATTTAATTTAAAGTTTGATAGTCATGCTGATTATGTTTAGAATGGCTTTAATGCTGCAGATAACATCCCAAGCAAATTATCAATTGCCTGTCCTTTCTCTGATCTGCTACAGTTTGGAAAACATTCAGTCAGTGAATTCTTCTGGAGCAAAGAAAAAATAAGGTTTTATCTTCAAACGTTCTGAGATGTGTGAATATGCCCCCAAACAGGCATTTCCTTTGCCATTGGGAAGCCAGCCCAGCTCTCCTCTGGGTGTTCCATCTCAACAAGAGTTTTGTACTGTGTAAGCAAACAATGGCAGTGGCACAGGGGGGAGAATCACTGAAAAACTCTCACTTCAGCTTAGAGCTGAAAACTCCAAAAATACCTTCCACTGAAAAGACTTTGTAAGAAAGCACAGGAAAGCACTGTTAATGGCAAGCATTTGCTGGAATTTCTGACAGAGGCAAGACCCTGCTGTGCAGCAAAGCTGCGGCTGAAGTGACTCAAATCAAACCTTTGTATTTAGGATTCTCCTACTGAGGAAAAACGAGGGCTTGGTGCTGCTCTTGTGTCAGAACACAGAGCTGCGCACAGGTTCACAACCAGGAGCTGATGTGCCTTTTCCTGAGCTTGTTCTTTCCCTGCAGAGGACAAGCTGGAGCAACAGCACTCTCTGTTTACACACTACAAAGACCCGTGTCGAGTTGGTCCTGGGGAGGACAAGCCTTGGGCAATCGGTAAGAGTTCTCCAGCTCTCAGTGTGGGAATGAATGCCTCCCTTCTGCCACCCACAGCCTGCCCCGAGCAGCTGCTGCTGCTTCAGCTGACCAGCAGCAAGGGTTTGGTGGAGGACAAATACTTATAACAATATAATATGATATGATATGATATACAATATAATACATATAATACAATATAATATAATACATAATATATATAACAATACAATATCTATTTATAATATTTATATTTATTATGGTATTTCTATACCATAAATTTTACAGACTTTAACAATATCTCGTGGAATGATAATTAAGCACCAAACAGAGGTCTGGAACTGCATTCCACATTCTACAGGTGCATCAAGCCACTGAATGCATCAAGCTAGCTGAATGCCTTCCCCAAATATTCTACCCTTAAAATATTCTCTAGATTACTTGGAGGGGAAGGTCGCCAATTTATTGTTTCTGTGCTTTGTACATGCAGTGAAAGCCTGCAGGTTCTGCTCAGTGTTCCATTTGGTGCTCAATAAATAGTGAGGATGTAACAAAGCAAACCAACTCCATGAATTTGTAAGGTTTGCATTACAAAAGATTTCCTGGAACTCTGAGTTATTAATACCTGGTGAGACTCAGTTGAACTCACTGAAGTTTTAGAGCAGGAATTATTACTTTCCCCAGAGGAGCTTTAATAACTGTGAAGGTACTAAAGTTAAGTAGAACTTTTTAATAATGGGGTTTTACTCTGTGGTAGGAGAAAAACAAATTAGAGTCATGGGGGCTGAGAAAGTGGGAGTGTGGAGACATCTGCAAGGTGTCAGGCAGTAGGGAGGTCTGGAGGGAGAAGTGAACACACTGCTCTCAGAGCAGTCCCCTCTGTCCCACACACCTGTGCCTCTGCAAGCTGCCCAAGAGGCACATCCAGGAGCTGTGCTGGGACACTCACATCTCCCTTTCTGTTCACAGGTACCCTGCTGGATCCTGAAGGATTATATGATGAAGAAGTGTGCACCCCAGATAACCTACAGAAGTATGCAATTCCTAACCTTTCCACATGTTTTAGACAGTTCTGAAAAAAAGCAAGTTCATTGCTTGCTGTTTAACATTTCAGATGTTCAGACTGAGAGGTATTTTATGGACTGAAAACAAAACAAATAATCCAATTTTTACCCAGGGGTGTTTGGGGAAGAGGATAAATGGGGCAGGGAAAGGGGCTGATGCTCTAACTCAAATGGGCTTGGCTTCAGTGGGTGGAAAGATGAGAGAACTGCAGGCAGTGTCTGTTTGTCTCCAGAGCTGGTCCTACCTGGGCAGGCCCATGGCACAAGGAACTCCAAGCACTCCCAAAAAGAGAGCATGAACAGCTTGTCTGAAAGTGTCTGCAGGCAGCCAGTTCTGAGGTCACAGCACTGCAAAGGGCAGCAAAAAGGAAATGTGGTTTTCCTCAAATAAAAACCCCACAAAGTTTAAAACACCACCCCCAGTTCAACAACTACTGAGTTCCCATTCACTGCAGAGTTCAATACACCTGAAACACCAGCTCACAAGTACAGACAGGAATCAAACTGCACAGCAGACAGAGCTACAAATGTGGCTCAGGATCTTCCAGTGATACTAGTGCAGCATCACCTCTAAGGAATGTTTGATATTGAGAAACAGGTGTCTGTAGTTTGAGCTTGGGGAGTTATGAGAAATACAAAAAAATATTAATTAACAGAAGTCTTAAAATAAAAATCTTGAATACTTGTTTGTTAAATAATATGCCAGTGGAGAGAAATTAATAAGCTTTGTACATTTTAGAGCAGCACTTAATTAATGTGGCAATCCTTTTATCACCTCTACCATGAAGGCAAATTTACTGTGCTAAATAAATACCTCAGCATCATGACTAACTATAAAAGATGTTCTAACTATGCATTACCAAAATATGCTACAGAGGTAAAGTTATTTAAATTAATAAGTCAGTCCAGATGTTTCTGTTGACACACATAATGGAAAAGATAGATTATAGGAGGTTGATGTAATTACTCACCAAGCACAGTACACTTCAGGGCATAGATGGACACTTCATTGAATGCATTAAGTGAAGCCACACCCTGAAGTTTTCTTTCAGTTTTGAACAAAGAAATTGAATTCTAGGCATCAAGTCTGGCTTTAGTTTACATCCAAAATAAATTTTTTGTACAGTGAATCCTGCTTCGCACATTTGAGACATTACAAATTTTCCAGAAATTTCTATTCACACATTAAAAACATAACTTTAGTACATGTGAAAGAGATTTCTGGAAAGCAAAAATAAGGTAATTTGGCTCTACAATCAAGTTTGCTAATGTAAATATATATGGATATAATATTATATCTTATGCCTCCAAGAGCAGGTTTGGAGCATTTAAAAACACCAAAACACCAAAACAAAACCTAACCCACTTCATCTCCTAAGAAAACCAAACCAAACCAAAGCCCAAACAAACCCTGTGTTTCAAAGTGGCCTTTTCAGACAATGTGTCACAAAACTCCTTTTGAGTTATTATGTTTTATTCCCTGAAGAGTTCTGGTGTTCAGCAGTTCTGTTCCACTGACAAATACATGACTGATTAAACAGGGAGCCATCAAATAATCAATAACAAATTAAGAATATTACTTCTGCTGCCTCTGGGCATGCACAGCACCTCTGGCTGTGACAACTGAAAAATAGCCTTGAGTGCTGGGAGCAGAATACACATAAGGCTTCCTGCCTGCTAAGTTGGCTTTCAATTTCCTGCAATGTGTTATGGTTCTCTTGCACTGATGGAATAACCTCTGTGAGACTGTAAATCCCCCTGGCTCTTTCTGCAGCTCTGCAGGGACACAGGGCTCTGCATGGGTGCAATCTGTGGAGGGTTCATCTATTGCAAAGCCATGGTTTCCATGAGAGGCTGAGGGAGCCTGTCCTGCTGCCTCTGCAATGGATTGGCAAACAGGGAATTTGCAAGGAAATTCCAGGAAATGTAAAGCAATTCATGGAATCTGGGCTTTAAAGACATTTAAATGTTAAATAGCACAGTGGCTGGGGTGCACTATCTAGCTAACAAATATTGTTCATATACACAGCAAAGCAGGGTACTGCCTAGAATTGATCCATTCTCAAATTTTTCCATAATAAACCTTGATAAAGCTTTACAGACATTTAAATTGGCAATGTCAGCTACCCAGAGAATAATTTCTTCATCAGCACTCTTCTCTGGTTTATAAATAAAATTAGCTATTTCACATTACTAAAATAAATAGGCCATAAAAGCAGCAGAACTCATTCTTAACTATGTCTTTTGAGTTAAGCACAGTGTATGTAAAACATCAAACTAGAACAAAAGACTTGGTACAAGTAATAAGCAAGTAGTTTATAATTATCAAACAATTAATTAGTTAGATATAATAATAACGGGGCCCTGCCACAGTCCTGGATGCCACACAAGCTTCTGCTCAGAAAGGCTTCAAGAAATGCACACAAATAATCCCATCTCACAGAGATGATTGTCATCTTTAAGTCCTGGAATAAAGCCAGTTTTATCTCTGAATCCTGACCAGAGGCAGATCTAAGAGAACACATTCCAGCACAGCTGAGGAAAAATTTAAATGCAATTTTTCCCAGTCTCCTCTGCTGGTCAGGGGCTCCCTGGGCTAAAGGCTTCAATACCAGTGAGAAAATTCTTCCTTAGCTCAGGTGCCTCTGGCCAGAATGGGAGCTGGTCCCTCGAGGTCTGGGATGGGGAGTTTTGCTTGTGGCTCCCTTGCAGTCGCTGCTCCTGGTGCTCCTTGGCTGCAGCTGGACCAGCACCACACAAGGAACCAACAGAGGGATGGGGCTTTCTCTCTCCAGCTCTGGGGTACCTGGGACTGAAACCCTGCCAGGGGAAAACAAAGTTACAATTATTTCATTCTGCCTTGCTTTGTATCCTATGAATCAAGACAGTTATTCTGGTAAAATTGAGGTTTAGGTGTGCTCAGTCATGATTAGAAATGTTCCCTCAGATTGTCAGGGTTTAAGTGCCAGCATGGCTGAGCCAGCTGTCCTAGAGAGACAAACAGCAAACCCCTGTGCACAGAGAGGAGCAAGTTCTCAGCAGCAGCACATGCATGCACATTCACAATTTGCCTCCCTCGTGTATTTGAAATTAATATTTCCCTTCAACCAGCACATGTGCAGTTAAGTGAATACCCAGCACTCAGAGACTTTTCAAATTCATGTCTTAAACTAATGCAAATAAGATTTTTTTTTTGCAGTAGTGCTGCAGAGCTAATCAGCAGTTTCTTCTAGTTTGTTACTTAATTATCTTTGCCAAATATAAATACAATTTTTGAAACAGGTCAGTACCATCAAAGAACTTGCTTCCTTGAACCTAGAAAAACAACCTAAGGAAGTGAATCATTTGCAAGAGCTCTTTGGAGAATCAAAATGGGGTGCAGACAATAAGCTAATTTAATGTGAGTTATTATTAAAACAAAGCAACACACAAAAGAAAGTTTACTTTCATAAACTGATTACCATAGGCTCTAAGAACCTTCAATGCCTCCCTAAGTCCGAAGAGGAGTTAAGAAAAGTTCTGAGCAGATGACTATATGATCAGTTTTGTCATTGTTATCTGCTGCAGCACAAAAAAATGCACCTTTAAATGTACCAATTCACCCAGACTTAGAGATTATAACACTACTGAGACCTGATCAGCTGTAGCCAGTGCTGGGTCCCCTCTGCCGCCATTCAGGTCCTTCCAATATCCCAAAATCTGACAAACCAACCATCTGAATCTCACACATTAAAACATACCACAAGTGCTTGTCCCTTGTTTTTCCTCCATTCTGTACTCCCACGTGTCTGCATTAGAAAAATTCCTGAACCCAGCCCCACAGAACCCATCCAAATCAAGTCTTAAGAACTGGGTGATCAAAAAGATCTTATTTTTCTCCAAGGTGAAATTAGAGGCTTTGTGCCTGCAAGGAGCCAAGCTCATGGCTCAGTGTTTCTCCTGCAGCAGGTGATGATGCTGTTTAATGGCCAAATCAACCCTTGCAAGGGAAAGCACAGAGCTCTGAGCTCAGGTCTGGGCAGGTGAGTAAAGAAGGAGATTTTTGAGGAGTTGCTTTTGAAAGTTTATGTTTTAAGGCAGATACAGCAAAACCAGAGCAGCCCTGTCTGTGTGGGCTGTGCACTCACCTGTGCTGGACTTGATGTCACACTTGATGTCACCTGGGCACAATCCCCAGCATTGGTGGGTCCCATTCCAGCTTGGCTCACATGGTTGGGGCTGTTCCTCTCAGTGCTCCTTTGGCAGAGCTCTGAAATAGAACACAGGAGGGTGAAACAAGTTTCCCTCAAAGTCCAACACAACAGCAAAACAGCCCAGAACAGCACAGGATTACTGTAAGAACAGAGTGCCAGGAACCTTTCTGGGGTACGTGGTCCAAGGTCATGTTTGAAGCTGGGCTCAGTTCAAAGTTAGATTGAGCTGCTCAGGGCCTTGATAGTCTTCTGTTTAAAGCCTACAGGTAATGTTTAAACACCCAAAATAAGTATTTTAATGGAACAGCAGCATCTTATTTCCTGGAACACAAGACTGGTACCTCAAAAACCAATTCTCAGTTTTGAGTGCTTCTGTATGTGGCCTTGGGCTGGGAAATCTCCTTGCAAGGTGGGAGGGCAGTGCTAGCACACCTGCTGAGTAACTCCTCCATGTGGAGGAGTCTGCAGTGTCACAGACAGGAATCAAGCAAATTAGGCTGTTATTTCTAGTGAAGGAAGGGCTTGGGGTTCCAGACACTGCAATCTGATGCTGAAACCTGCTCAAAATCACCCACCATGTACCCAGATGGGGGTTCCTGCAAACCAGTCCTCACCCATCCCCTGTCTGTAAGGCTGGATGCTGTAATTTCAGGAGTTGGTCTGATCAGAATGGAGAAGTTTGTATCAAAGTGCTCAGGTTTGTACTAAAACAATCTAGGAAACAACTTCCTCCTCTGGCAGTGTCAGCAACACTGGAAATCAACAGAGGGGTTCTGAGCAGCTTTATAGCACTGATAGCAGGCTCCTCTCTCAGTGTTTGCTCTCCTGGCTTCAAGGGAGCTCTAGGGCAGCACCAGTGATACCAAGCCTGCCATGAGCACTGTCAGCAGTTAGAGCAGCCTCACACTGGAAATCACATTTGGAAAAAGATGTGCTTTACAGCTTTAACAGTCCTTTGGGACTCGGATTATCCTTACCAGGGATTTGGAGAGAGCCCTGGGTAAGGCGTAAATGGCCAGGATGAGCAAACATTTAAACATTAAAACTTGCTTTGTTTGTTTTCTTAATGAAACAGGGCGCTGGAAAGTGAAGAAGGAAGGAAAGGATACTTAGTCTATCCCACCAGCAAGAACCATGGTTCCAGTCAGAAGGGGAGGAAGGCATCACTGAAGGGGAATGGGAGGAGGATTGACTATATGCTCTACACAGAGGAAGGTCTCTACCTGGAGTGGAAAGTGGTGAGTCTCAGAGTTGCCAAAAAGGCTGTAACTTGAACAACACACTTCTCTGAATGGCACTGCAGCCTGTTCTGCTTGGATTAACACCCATACTCCTGGGAGGACCTGCTGCTTTGCTATTTTCCACTTCTGCATGTAGGTACCGTTTTTGTAAAGCTACTACATAACAAAGTTGAGTTTGAGGATTCCAGCAGCAGCACTGGTAGATGTACTGCTCTTCTAAAACAGCCAACCAACCTTGATTTCCACTCCTTTTAAGCTTTTGCCTAATGCCTGATGCTTTTCCTGTGCCTGCAATCTGAACATTTTTTAAAGTTTTCAAGTGTTTGGATGTTCTTTTATGCCTATGTAAACCTGCCTAAGTTACAACTCTGCAGTATGTAGGGAGAAGCTAACATGAGGGAGTACCCAGAGGGAGAACTTGCAGGATGCAGTCTGCTTCCTAGTGTGGGGCCTTGCCTTGTACAGAGTTCCATGATGAAAACAAGGAGCTCATGCACATCTATATTTACCATACCCTGTACGTGGATCACCTACGGCAGCACTGCAGAGAAGTCTGGAACAACAGAGATGTTACTGTAAATGGAAAGAAAAGGCCCCACAGATTTCATCCAGAGCAGCTCAGCTGCATGAGTGGTTCCCTCACCCTCTGCAGCACTGCCATGCCCTGAGAGGCAGCTCCCCACAAACCCAGCCAAACCAGGCTGCTCCCACACCTCTATAATACACCAAGGTAGTTCAAAGAGGCTGAGCTCTGATGTGTGGAATGACAGACTGATTTTTCAGCTCCTAATCTTTTGTTCTCCTTCTGCAGGAAGTGGAAGAGTTCAGCTTTATCACCCAGCTGGCAGGCCTGACTGACCACCTTCCAGTAGCAATGCGTCTCATGGTGTCTACAGGAGAGGATGACCCCTAAAACCAACCAGCTCAGAGAGATTAAAGAGGGAAACATGAATGATATTTCAAAAATATCAGAGGATAAGAATGAACTATTCTGGTGCCACGTTAGGAAAGATGACCAGACCTGACCTGGGCAACTCCCAGAAAGTACCAACAATGTGGATCTAAAAAGGGAAGAAATGGAAGGGGCTGTGGCCAAAAGCCACTGTCACAGGTGGCTCAGGCAACAGGGCAGGCCTGTACTACAAAGCTTTCACTGTGGACCGAACAGAACCGAGATGGAAGTCCTAATTCCTTCTGAACCAGTGCCATTCTTACTAAAACATGTTTTTATACTAATATATAGCACAATTTAGTTTGTACTTAGTCTGTGAGTTAGTGCTGCTCAATGGTTTTTTGCATCATTTCTTTGTCTAACTACGAAGCTGCAGCTTTTTCTCTTTCTTTAGCCTGTGACAGTCGTAGTTCGTGCTCGCAGCAGCCGCATGCGCCCGCACTGCATGCACGGGAGGAACCGGGCAGAGGAACCTGGCAGCAGGCAAGGGAGGGCACAAAGCAGGCCCAGCCAGAGCCTCCTGGGACTGGAAACCCTTCTGTCAGTACAGGTAGACCTTAAACCAAACAACTCTCTTCAATTTGCAGTCCGGTGTCTCCCTGTCTGATTGAAGGATAATTAAAAGATTTGGAATCGAGACTTCAAGAACACAGTCCCACCCTTATTCCAGCTGTGTTCCCACTGAAATTATGAACTCTTTTGTCTGAATGATGACTCCAGAATCAGGCCTTCAGCTTTCTAAATGCAACCTATTCCCTTAAGAAGAAATAGTTTCCCTGTAATGTCTTTCTTTCCCATGTGTGGGACAGTTCTGAATTATGGTATGGGATATGTATGTTACAGTAGAGTGAATAGATTCCTGTAGTACCATTGGTAACACCAGAGCCAACATTCTGCCTTAGCTAGAAAGGGTAAGTGGGAAATGAATTGTAAAATGCATGCTAGATATAGAGTAAAAATAAACATAAGTGACATTTGGGGAGAGAAAAGGTGTAGAACAGGGTATGATTGATAAGGCAGAATAACCTGACCATTTTCTAAAGGAATCAGTACACTTAAAGGGGAAGTGGAACGTGGCCAGAAGGAGAGTAGAGAATAGAACTGTGACTCTTGGCCTTAGGTAACTGCTTCCCAGGAACAGAGGCTGTTTTGATGTCTGTGAGACACGATTCTCCATTTGTAAGGTACCCACAGACTTGAATGGGGGTCTTGCCACCTGAATCATAGTTCTTTCCATTAAAGATCTTTAAATGTGGGGCTCCCCTCTGCCATCTTGTCCCCATGACCTGACCACCCAGCCTCTGTAACCTTAAAAATAATGAAAACCTGAGAATCAGGTCCATAATGAGACTTGGCATTTTTTAGGGATTTAATTTCAGAGGGTTTGTGTTGTTGGGAGAACAATGAAACCCCTTCTCTTTTAACCCTCACTTAGTTTGTTCTGCCTATTTCCTGTTCTAGTTTAGTTTTATTTCCTCTTGCATTACAAATCCCCTGTGTTAAGAAGAGTTAACCCGATATTAGATGTACTCCATTAAGTAACCTGTTTTAGTTATGCTGCCCACAAACTCCTGAGGACGCTCTTGTTTTGGTTTAGTTTACACTTGCTGTGAATCAGCTTGAGCTAAATCAGAATAGATCTAAATTAGAAATCTCAATCTGCACAGCTTCTGGTACTTGCTTAGTTAGCTACAGTAACCAACAGAACTTGTACTTAGATCTGATTTTGCAAATAGAGAAACTCGTAGTAGTCGTAAGAGTACAGGACTAAGAGTATTGGCTCATTCCAAGGAGGCAGCAAGGCCACTGCTCACACTCTCCCTCTGCACCCGGTCTTGACTCATTTTATGCCTCGTTTTCCAGTCCTGGGGTTCCTTCAGCAGAGACTGCCTCTTAAAAGTGTACTGTGCCAAACCATGGGGTAGTCTGAAGTGTAACCCATGGGGACCCAAAAATGGAACCAGACTCAGCTCCCCTTTTTATAAAATTAGGAATTCAAGTTTACAGAATCAGAGACATTTCGTGTACTACCCCAGTGCACCACCAGTTTCCCACTTTGTATGTCTGTCTTTATACAGAGGGTGCACATATGTGCAATGTGTTTTTCGGGTTTCTTATTGCTCCAGCCAATTCAGAAAAACTTGTACCCAAACCAATGCTTTTTAATCCTGTTTTCTACCTTGCTTGTATTTTATTAATCTTTTTTAAAAAACCCAAACAGTACCAGTAGCAATTTGTGTGCTGTCCAGCAGATATTTCTCAGTAGTAAGACTAACTACAAGGTACAGTGTTTTTAATAGTTTTCCTAACAATGTAAATTAAAATTTGATATCAATTTCACCAAGTATCAGTTGCAGGAGCTGAATTTGACACTGTGTGGGATACAAACATAAAACTACTGCCAAACAATGTTACATTATTTACAGTAAAACTATCATGGTCTAAATTACTTTAAAATGTGTTCTGTGGCTTTGTGCTGACTAAAAATCAGCCACTTTCATCAACTTTTTGAGACATGCTGAGAAATGGTTTTTTTTCAAATTTGAAGCAAACTGTTTTAGATTTTGATGTTCCTAGTTCCTCAGTGCTTAAGAACTGGCTAGTTGGTAAAATGCTCTCTTACACAATACACACACATTTAACCAGTGTGAGTAGCTCTGATTTGCTGTCTTGGGGATGTGGCTTTGCAAGGGAGGGATGCTGGGGGGTTCAGCATTGTGGCACCACTGTGCAGATGCTCCTTGGTTTTTGCATGGATCCTGTGCCTTCTGCTGCCTTGGCAGTGCTTGCAGGGGTCAGAGAGTGTCTGTAGCAGTGAGCTGGAATGAGCAGGCTTCCCCTTCCATGACAGTGACCTCCAGGAGAAAAATGAGTTTTGCCTACACCACTCCAGCCACCACAGCTCCATCCAACAGCCCACAGAGAATCCACCCAGACAATGCCTGTACTGGCACAATAGCAACCATCACAGGCCTTAGGCAGACACTATAGAATAAAATATTTGCATTTTAAAAAAAATTTTGGGGACAGGGCTGGGGGTAAAAAGACCACACCCAGGAGAACAAACCCTGGAAAGCTTTTTCAGATGTCAATCCTACTTTGCTTATGGGTAGCATGACCCAATTTATAAGTAGACTATTATAAGAAATCAAGTTAAGCTTACTCTACTGTGCTTATCCCACTTTGTACTGGGATTTCAGGCATCTTCAAGAAGTGACTGATAAGACTATGCTTGGTTAATACCTGCCCCTCACCAGGGATACTGCAGATGAAATCTTTTTATAAAAGCTAGATAACATTTTTTGTTTCTCATGTTCAGTTTGCATTTTACAACAGCACTTCTAGAACAAGCGAACAAAAGGCCCAAGGAGGACTGTAGAAAACCAAGCATTTCCAGGAGTTTTGAAGGTGTCAGGTCCTGACAAAGTTGGCAACTTTAGATCACTTCAAAAATGCACCCTAGAGATGGAGGCACTGAGCCCAGGGAGGCACCCCCAGCCTCATGCTGGGGAAAGGCATTTGACTCATCCCAGTCGGGCCCAGTTTTACTCCATGCCAGCCTGGACACTTGGAGAAGCTGCCTAGAGCCCCCAAACAGAAACCACCAGAGCCTGGCTCCAGGAGAAGCCTGAGCCCCAAAGGTGTGTCCTGCTGGCTGCAGAGGGAGCTCACCTGCCTTGTGCCAGTATCATGACAGTTTTATCCCAAAAACACCCTCAATTAGTCTGGCCAGACCCTCAGGCCTACTTGTTGGGTGAGACAGTAAGATTTAAGGAACATACAATTCCAATGAGGATTTTCTTTTTTTAATGGCCTTTGTTTGGTGGTCAGGTGAAGCCAATGTGACTGTCCCCAGTTTGGTGTGTGAGCTACCCTGGCTCACACAGCAGCACAGCAGTGTCACCACATATCATCAGCTCAGAAATGAAACAGTTTTGCCTCCTCCTGGCACTACAGGATGAGGACAGAAATACAATTCAAGCACTTTGAAAACCTCCCAATTTTATCCATTATGAGGGTCAAATTGTTACTGAAGGTCTCACTTTTCCATGGCATTTTTTTTTTAATATAATCTTGATGCTTTTAAAGACTTGTATTATTGCTGAGGTTTAGAAGTCCTGTAATAAGAATAACCTTTTTTTATTTCAATGATTTTTCGGTATTGTATCCTTCTGGAACCTAATGTTTTTATATGGTAAGCACACACCTTCTGACATTTTGTTATAAATGTATTAAAAAAAAAAGGAAAAATTTAAATATTTTCATTGGTTTCTTTACCTGCAAGAAAACCACAATCACAGACCTGATAAAAACAAGGTATTTTAAACAATATGGAGGGGTTTTTGTCTTTTATTGGTGCTGAAAGGAATAACTGGTTGATGCAAACAAGATAATAAAATTTCAAGGCTCAAATGATTCTGTGCTGTCACTTTCTCTGGTTTTGTGATGTGGAGTCTGATGTCACCAACACAGATCTGACTCCAGATCACAGTCTGGTGGGTGGGTCAAGTGCAGCTCACTGTGCCACACCTGTTGGAGGTGAACTTGCAGAAAACACAGGGTGAAAAAATGAGTCCTTTTAACTCCCCCCACTGCCCCAAGAGCCCCTGAGCAGTTTTGCAGGGGTGCAGCCTTCCTGCAGAGCATTCCCTGTGCATCCTGTGCACACCATGTCCCTGCTCTAGGGACAAGCCCTGCCCTGGAGCCTGGCAGACCATGCAGGGTGCAGGAGCACAGCTGGGCACCACAACAGGCCCTTGAGCTCAGGGAGAGCAGCTTTTCATCTCCAAAAGAGAAAAACCACACATCACAGATTTAACAGAACAATGTCAAGAGAAAAGAATCCAGACTAAACTGGTTTAGTCTTCCCAAACGGTCCCATAAAAACCAGTAGGGAGCCCCTCATTGAAGAATTTATTTTTTCTACAGGCAGAAAGGATGAAATCAGTGGATTTCATGCAAATGAGTAAGAAAAAGGACAGTGCACAAGTCTCTTGTCATTGCCTCAGGAAGGCACCACCCCATCCTGTCAGACAGGACATTGGAGATGGTTTTCTGCAGCTTTCTCCATTGCTGCAAGGTGATTTTTGTCTGCATTCTGATGCTACCACTGCATTGTACTTTGACAGACTTGATTTTCCAGTGGTAGATTCCTAGACTGCCTCTCTTGCAATGCCTGACCTATTTTCCCATTGCTGCAGTTGGTTATTATGTGAGCAGCTCATGAGTGGGTTCCCTTCTATGAAGTGCTAAGGAACTGCAAGTTAAAAGCACAGTAATTTCTTGGATATTTGCATATTGCAGACAGTTACAAGAACAAGTACAGAAGACTGCAGCTCCTTCCTGCTGCCTGTGCCAGGAGCTGCAGTGATGAACAGCTGCCTGTGGGTCAGCACTGGAACAGCATTGCCATCTGCCCCCTTGGCTATTTTACAGACTCTCTTGGCCAAGCACAATTATTGAAACACAAACCTCCCTATCCCACTGAAATTCCTGCTCAGGATGCTGGTAAAACCATCATTCTTGTCGCCCTTTTCTTTGACTATTTAATACTTTGGTGTAGCAATTCTCCTTGCTGCAGCAAATTGAAGAGGCTCATCTACATTTTCGTGACCTTTCAGAAGATTATTCCAGATTTCCCATCTACCACTCCTGAACCTGTATGTCCATTTTCTTCCAGACTTTCCCTGACATTCAGGGAAGCCTCCAGAAGCCACTTGTGAAATCAGTGTGTGGGCCTGCTAGGAAGACTGGCAGGAGAACAACAGTTCTCATATTTTACACAATGGTAGATTCAACCACTGCTTCTTACAACCATTAAATGTGGACAGGAAGAAATATGCACTAATTGGAGGAAAGATTAGAAGAAAATGGGGGGAGGAAAAAAAATTTCTGAGAATAGTTACACAAAAGGATGGAATCTCCATCTACATTCAACTCAGGATGCAAATTCCTTCTTCCCAAACACCCTCAAAACTCCTTCCTGAGTTTCACACATTTCATACTATTGCAGATCACATGAGCTCCTGAAGTTGTGCTCAGCCATTGGTACCTCCCCTGTGTTACCAAGAATCACATCTGAATAGACAATTGATCAGAAAAGGACTTTAACTATAGTAGAGTAGAAAAATGCTACAGCTTTCCTGTGTGCTTTAAAGGATGAGATAATTGAATATAACCACAAAATAAAGGGGCATTTTCCACATGCTCCTATTAACACAGCAGCTTTCAGCTGGCTCCCCTGTCTGCAAATGGAATTCCTAGAAAACAGCACCTGCTTGCTCTGCCCCTCTGGAAGTGTCTGTAAGCTGATGCTTCACCTTCTGCTGCTCCCACAGGAGCATCTCATCAACCCACAGAATGCCCACCACTGCCAAACCCTCTTTTCCCCTTTTTTAAGTAAACCTTTGATGTCTCTGAAGCCAAACCAAGCAGAATAACTTCAAAGTGCTTCAAGTGCCCTGTATTTGGTAGGCAGGTGTGTCAGAATATCCTCTGTAAACACTGCAACAAAAGCCTAGAACTCCATACAGCTTTCACTGTTACACTACAGCTGATCACCAGGGCTTGTGCCAGGCTCTGCTGAAGCTCCTCAAGCCACAGCAGTTTTCGTCCAAAGCAACCAAAAGCCTTAGAAGTCCCATTCCTATTTGCAAATGATTTCAGCCTTCCAAATCCCAGCAATAAGATGTGTCAGTCTGCAGAGCTCAATAGGGACCTCAGTGTGATCCTGAACACAGGGCTGCCATTAGGACACGGAATATTGATGTCCCTGACTGCTCCCCACCCAGCTGAAATGGAATTTGCCTCCCAGACACACACATTGAACTCTATCAGCTACCAACTGGTAAATCCTTCTGCCTCAGTGAGACCAAACACAGGAGGGTGGCCAAGACACTGCAGTGTCAGCCCAGGGAGCCAGAGCTGCCTGCAGACCACAGAGGCTGCAGGACAGGGGGGACAGACCCACAGATGTGACCTGGGACCCACAGATGCTGAGCAGGGTGATTCACACAGAGCTCAGGATGCAGCTGTGCTAGGAACTGCTTCGTTCCACAACAATACCACTGCAATTTTAAGATTTTGGATTCAGGGATGTTCCATCCCTGGCAGTGTTCCAGGCTATGTTGGATGAGCACCCTGATCCAGGGAATGACAGCCTGCCCATGACAGAGGGGCTGGAACTTAATGGTCTCTCACATTCCAACCAAATTCCATTTCTGGGATTCTGTGGATTCAAACAACTGAAGGATTTTCCAGTGCTGCCACAGCATCACATGGTGCAGTGTCTGCTCAGAAGCCTCTGAACACCTTGGTAATGTGATGTGGGAGTTCAGAACCTGAAATTCCCCAGTGTATCTGATCCCACCACAGTGAACAGAAAGAGATGAGCATGATGAGGGGAAGATGACATCTTTCCACATCAAAAGTAATTAGGAATCTTTCTTCTCATTAAAGAGGTTTGTGAACTCCTAACTGAGCAGAGGATTCTGAGTTTGAACACCCAGCCCTGCTACACTTTGGGAAATGCCCTCACTACCTTTTCAGACCCACCTAGGTATACTTGTTACCTTCTTTGTAACAGGCTCTTAAATACCTTCTAAATGCCAATTCATAGTTTTGAATACCCAGCAAAATCCAGCTGGATCTTTATATTTAAATCACTTCTGAGGTCAATTGCCACACTTCTACCAGCTCCAGCAAAGCCAACACAGAATGTTTTATATTGCTTAGTAAGGACATCAGGGTATCAAGGAACAAAAGGCAGCTGCAATGTCTGCAGGACACCAACCAAACAAAAATCCTGGGCCTAGCATGTTGCTAAGCACTATGCTAAATATATTGCTAATGAAAGGTGTATCACACAAGACAAACTAATTCTCAGCATGCAACCTGGTCCGTTATCTCAGCCACAAAATCAGACTGTTATGAAACAGGTATTTAAAACTCTATTTTCTGTTTTTCCTTGGTTACATTTAATTCCTCTCCTCCACATTTGCCAACGAAGTTTTTTATAGCCACAGCAAACTCAGACTTTTAACCAAACTTGTCTTGTGTCCACAATAAGCACATAAGAAGGTCTTCATGCTGCAGCCTCTTCATTACAAGTGTTCCTGAAACTCTGTGCCACTTTTGAACCCACAGTGCTTACCTGGTGAGATCCTTTTGCCCACAGCTGACCTTGAGTGTCCTCTCACCTCACTGCAGAAACCTCACCATGCTGCAGCTCTGTTCCACAGCCTGAGCAAATTAGAAGCTGTAAATGCAGCATTTATTATACACTGGCAGAAAGAAACACAGGATCTGGTCAAGGGCTGGGCAGTGGCTCCACACCCAGTATAACAGGTCCTTGTCCAGGCCTGGATGCCTGGGCTGACAATTAGAAAGTTTCTCACCACAAGACCGGGAAAGTTCAAAACTAGCTTCCAAATGACCACAATGGAATGCAAAATAAACAAAAAAAAATCCTCTCTGAAACCCCAATGCTTTTAAAACAGAGCTGAATGTATATTTACAGAGAGTCTGTGCTTGAGCCAAGCTGCAGGAAAGGATGGTACAGAACAACCCAAAGGCCCCACTCAGTCCTGGCTTTGGTTTGAGGACAGGGGGAAAATACAGAATTTCTTCTGCTTCTGGGTTATGCTTATTTATAAGGGAAGCAAAATTATCTGTTTGAGACTGTCAGTTTATTATTTAAAAAACCTCAACAGTGCTATTTTTACTCATGTTTTAAACGTGGACAGAACTGGAGCTTACAAGCAGAAACTCTTGAAGTATGAATAGGTGCCTGTCAAGGCTCTGTGTGAGAAGGCTGAAAGCAAAGGGGGCAGAAGGAATGGAAGGAGAAGGAATGGGAGGTCATACTGGATCTGCAGACATACTGCAAGGATAGGAGAACATCTAAAAATATTTTTAAAATGCAACAAATAAAGTTAAGTACATTAAGAAAGATTAAGTACATTAAGGAAGATTAAATGGCCCTTAATTGCTCAGGAAACATTCCCCAGAACACACACTGCTGACTAGTTCTGCTGGTGACAAGCATGACTACACCTTGCCTTTATTTTTAGACATGCTTTTTTTTTTTTTGTTAAATCTTATTTTAAATGTAATTATTTGATTAGCTGTTGCCCAGCCAACCCAGGGAATGCAAATACAGACTGTCTCATAAAGAGAGCCACAGCTCTCAGCTTCTAGGGAGGTAAACAATGGAGCAGTGTATCTCATTGCCAGCAAGAGGCAGGGACACAAGTGGAATATTCTCCCTGCAAGCAAAAGGATATGGGCAGCAGCATCCAAGAAAGCAGCAGGAAGCTGGCACTGGATGTAAGGCACTGCATCAATCTGAACAGATGATCTCCTGTGAGAAAATCCCAGTATTCATTCAGGGCCTGCCTGGCTGGCACAGGGACACAACAGAAATGGCACCAATCTAAATGGGGACACATCTGCCACCGAGGGTGCCCTCCAAGAGAGTGGGATAAACAGCACCTGAAAGGGGAACAGCACATCCTCACCAAAACCTCCCAGTGCCACTCTGGAACAAGGAACGCACTGCCAGCCATGTCTCTACGTGAGCACACCCACAGTGGGGCACCAACCTGCTCAGGTGGTCTGAGGTGCTGGTGCCCCTCTTGGGAAGGAAATGCTGCTTATGCCTCTGCCCTGCTGCTACATTCATGTCAGCTGCGAGCATGAAACAACCCCTCAGCCTGGCAGCACCACAGAGGGATGAGACTGGCCTTGAAGTGCCTCGTGTCTGTGACAAGCACAAAAGAAAACACAAAAATTAAATGTTTGGACAGCACAGACCCATTAAACCTGTGGAGCAGAGCACCCGGCTACAACAGACATAAAGACTGTTTTGTATTGAAATATGAAGACATAGCTCCTCCTAGATATTTGTCTTCCTTCTTCCATTTTTGAAGACTTATTTTCATGTGTATTGCAGGGTATGTGTCAAGATAATGCAAGAAAAGATAAAAACCTAACATTTAACACAGAAGTTGACTTCATAGTTAATTTATTCTGCTGTGCAACACAGAAGGAACTGCTAGTTTTTGTTGAGCACCAGTCAGTATTAGCAAAAAATGAAGAGCCATGGCAAGGCAGGAATCTAAGCCTCTGAAATCTATAAAGAAATTTATTTGATGCATGAAGGAGAAGACATGCAGCTTCCCTAAGAGTTTCATACAAAACAGAAACACATACTAAGCCATGATAATGCAATATAGCAGCAGAGTTTTCAGCACAGGGCCATCAGGTATCAACCCAAACCCTCCCACCTCTGGCATGCAGTCCTGGCTGCTCAGTGCATCCAGTGACACATGAGAGAACAGCTGTATCACACCTTCCCACAGCTAAGGCCTCCTCAGGGCATTCAGATAAAACTTTGAGTTTCTCCATCAATTCCAGAAGTATAAACTTTGGATGAAATGTACTTCTAGGCAGAAAGAGCTTTTGCTCAAGAGAGGTTCAAGTCCCTCATCCTGGGAGAGTTCCTGTCGTGTTCTCCATCGGCCTCTGAGCTCTGCTCTGGCCAACAGGGACACAGGAGCTGCAGGAAGGGAGGTGGGCACTGATTTCAAGCAAGGCCAAGGCTCCAGAAGAAGCAATGCCAACAGGGTCACTTAAGGGCCCATCACCTCAACTCCACTGACAGAATGAAACTACTTGAGCTGGAGTCCAAAGATGATTGCTACTCAACAGAACCAGGCAATGAGAAGCACGGTGGAAAACCCTTAAACAGCATCAACTCAGGAGGTCAGAGACACAAACATCAGAGCTGATTTAAAACAGCAGGAACATGAACAGCCAATATTAAAGGCACTGCCTTGGCCCTCAGTACCCTGTCCCAGCATGTCAGGACACACACGTGGCAGAACAGCCAGCAAAATTATATGGTCTGAATATTCTCTTCACACCAGTTCATTACCCCTGTGTGTTCTTGGTTCCCTCAGGCTGGCAGTCACACAGACACAAACTCAACACATTAACTTTGGTTTCTCCAGTCCCACAGCTGCTCACAGAACACAGCAAGCCTTCTGGCCAGCTGCTCTGTCCCTGTGGGCTGGCAGCAGGAGCTGACACATCTTATTTTGGGCAGGACACAGCCCGGGGCACTGGGATGCACAGGGAGGGGTAAGGAGAGTGTGTCCATCCCTCCCTGCAGCTCAGCCCCTCAGGGGCCCAGCAGGAAGGGGCACAATGGCAGCTTGGGGACATCCCTGGCCCAGTGTCCCCCCGGTGCCACTCCTGCAGAGCAGCCACTTCATTCCCAGTTTGGATGCACTCCCAGCCTCTCCACCCCTGTGAGGGAGCCTCAGCCTCTGTCAGCAGCCCCTGGGCACAAGTGACTGTGTCAGGCAGGCCCGAGATGAGAC
The DNA here is from genome assembly GCF_028018845.1 of Melospiza georgiana. Classification (NCBI taxonomy): domain Eukaryota; kingdom Metazoa; phylum Chordata; class Aves; order Passeriformes; family Passerellidae; genus Melospiza; species Melospiza georgiana. The sequence goes on from NC_080443.1 coordinate 12,706,257, forward strand.
ATGCAGGACATGTACAGTCCCTCCAGCATTCCTAGAAACACCCAGCAGCAGGGACAGGGCATTTGGAGTGCTGCAGTGAAGGCTGCTTGTCTCTCCCTCCTACCTCATTCATCTCCACAGCTTGATTTATTTGCTGATTGTCAGGAGTGTGAGTAATTGGTTTCTTAGATACCCTGACAAGAAGCCAGAAGGCACCTTAAGTGAGCACAGATCCAGCAGGATCCACCACCCTGCAGAAGCAGCAGCACACTCAGCAACCTGCAGCACCCACTCCTGCTCCCAAAGCACATCACTTCCCCAAGGGAGTGCTGTGCAAGGCAAGAGGGAGCAGAGGAAATGGAAAAAGACAGTAGTGAGAGGCACATCCACAGCAAAGGGGCTGCTGCAGCTCATCATGCAGCTGCACTTCAGCAAAACCCTGAGGAAGAACCAGAGGGTACACAGCCAATCTTGTGTAACTTAAGGCCAGGACACCCTGGGACTGTGCCCACACCTCTGTGAAGAGCAGCCAGACCTGCAGCTGCAGGGCCTTCCCCTGGCACACAGGAAGATCATCAGCTCTCATTCATTCATTCATTCATTAGTGCCCTTGTCCACAAAAGAGGCATCTTCAGGGCTCTCAGATCCCAGACAGAATCCTGCTGGGGGGAAGAAAAAGTGGGTCATCTTCATGACAGCTTTTGAAAGCAAAACCAATGCTCTGTAGCTTTGTAAATATACACATATATATATATAAAATATGTAACTTCTATATAATATAAATATATTTTACTTGTGCATTAAAACCCAGGTGGCTTTAATTACTGAGCTATCCAAGGATTTACTGTCTCTGAGTCTTTATCTGCTGCATCTCGGTCAAACCTCATAAGGCTGCATCTGAAATCACACTGTGCTAAGAAAACAAATTATTAAAGCAGAGCTAGGGAGTCAGGGGATTAGTCTATTCTGCATGGCCTTGAGCAAGTAATTTTTAGCTCTGAGGCTCTAATCTTATAGTGAGCCTGGGGCAGATGAAACACTCACACACCCACACAAACCACACTTGGTTTTTTTCTCATCCAAAAAATAGAGATGACAACACATACCTCTCTGAGAAGCATCTTAATCACTAATCTGCATTAAATGCTTAGAAATGTGAAGTATCACAATGATTAAGTACCAAGCCAAATTAACATTTTGCAATGCCATCAGAGTCAATAAGGTAGAATGACAACACAAGAACCCGTTGTATTCAGCTCACAATCATCACTGGAAAAATCCAACTCTAGGAAGCTCTAATAGTCTCTTCCCCCCCTAACAACCAGCTGTAACTACAAATAGAATACAAAAGATGAGTGACTAAATGAATTAGTCCTGAACTGCATCCTCTATCTTGTTAAATGCAGGAAGCCCACACAGAGCAGTTTCAAAGGGACTAATGAAAGAGAAAAGCAAGCTCCAGGATCTCAGTCCTTGAAGTGCCCAGCTTTCACACAAAAGGTAACAGTTCTGCAAAAAAAGGAGCAAATCTTGCACCTGCCACGGTTTAGAAAACACCTTTTAAAATGCAAGACTTGTCCTTCATTAGGGCCATGACAACCTCACTGTCCAAGGAGCACTATTCACCCTGCAGTCAGCATAAGAGTTTGTTGCCTGCCTGCTTTAACAGTAGGTGCAGGTCTGGGTTAGATTTACAAGCAGTTGCCACTTTTTGCACTGGTTTTCCACTTCCATGCATGTATGTACAGTGTATCTCATAACACAAGTGTGATTTGCATCAGACAGCTGCATTGCAAGCCTCTGCATTTTCCTGATTTATAATGTGCTAGAAATTCAGAAGTGGGTTCTCAGCACCCTCTCGTGGAGCTGTGCTGTGGTAACCACCACACCTTAGTAAAATCTCACTGCAATTCAGAACCACAGAACAGTTACTTCTGCAGTAAAGCCAAAACTGGGAAGTTAAATGTGAATGGCAACACTTGGTAGTTTATTGACTTTTAATACCTGACTAAAACCTGTGTCTTGCATTAAAAAAGCTGCCCAGCTATACACTAGCTCTATTGCAATATCTGATCTCTAATGCTGTTAGTTCAGGGCTGGCAGAAGATCCTGTTTCTATTAGAACGTGCATCTGTGCCTGCAGGCTTAGTCAGGATCAAAGCTATTGTCATTTAGAAAAAAAATTGCCTGTGCTGGCAGCACCAAATAAGTTCCTTCCAAGAGAAAATAGAAATCTTGCTCTGCTTATTAGGATGCCCACAGCCAGCAGCTCTTCCAACTCAGAACATCACTGCAATGCTTCTGTCAGGTCTGGGAACAAATGGAGGCTGACTGCTGCTGTGGGTAATGTGTTTGTTTGATAGAGTGCCTTTCCTCCCCCAAGTGTGTGCCTGCAGTAAATGCCCTGTGGAACAGGACAGAGATAGAAACAGGCTCTTATTTTGTTCTTGCATACAGAAGTAAGAAATGGTGTCCCTCTGTAAGCAGCTGTTTTCCACACAATTGACAGATCACATCAGGTTTTTAAGCCCAACCTAAAGAACTCACATAAGTCAAGAAAGACTGTTACATACAATAAATAGTCTTAATTACACTTGTGGTAAGGGCTTGTCTCAGTAGCCTCCAGCAATTTAACAATTTTAATTTTAAATCCTTAAAGCACTTGCAGTGCATATCTAAATGCACAAGCCAAATCAGCAAGCATTAGTGATGCTGGTAACACTCACAGTGAATTAGAACATGCACAAGGTTTCTTGAGCATATCCCTCAAATTTTGCTCTTCTTAGGAACCCACAGGTGCTAAAATATGCTCAGCATTCCATCCTTCCAGGTTTTTTGGGTTTTTTTTGGATATCAGCAAAGCAATTTCTGCTCCAGGTGCACTGAAATTTAAGATGTTCTTCCTTATATGCACACAGCACACAGCTCAGCCCTGGGAACACAGCTCTGCTACTGTATCCAGCCTCTGCCCTTCCCTTTCACTGCACCCACCCCTGGGCATCTTAAAAGTGCAGTTTTGAAAAGTGGAATCACACACATCAGCAGGAGCTGCAAGGTTTCTGTTCATTAGGAAAATGGATCTAAAACGTTGGGAATATTGCAGATGGCTCGTGGGTCTATAAATATGATCACAGCAATCAGGGGAAAAAAAGGAAGAATTTTTACTCACAAGAATGATGTATCATGGTGACCAGGAGAGCAGAGTAGGGGAGGCTCCTGCTGCCTCATGGTTTCTTTATATTCCTTTCACTTTGCTAAAGCTGCTGCTCAGAGAAATAGGACCTTTAGTAACTGTCATCCCTGTGGATGGCTGACATAATTTGGGACTGGCAGGACATTGATTTTCTATCAAAACTTTAATAGGTCACTCATACAAAACAGCTATCAATTGATTCTTCATCTAAAGCAGAACTCACTTCACACAATGCCACTGCAGCCAATGTGATCTGGAGAAAACTAAGAAAACCTCAGCAGTGGACATGTGCTACTGCAGAGACCTCACAACTCAGCCAAACTGGCAGGTTTTATTTACACCTCTGATGGAATGAGTAATTTTTAATCATCTACTGAATATTACATCTCTCATAAAGATTTGCTTTTTGCCCATGATTCTTTTTCTTCAGTTTCTAGTCAGACTACCATCGGTTTGTCACTTCCAATAATCTGAATATATATTTTCTAATTTCCAGTCACAGCTTTCCAGATTCTGGTCACTTTTTGGCACAGGACTCTTCAGAAATGCAGCATCTCAGATCATCAGCTGCAGCAGAACATCAGTGCACCACAGTTTAATCCCCTGGCCATTTCAGCTTAGAACCAGCCAGAACTTAGACAAGTCTGAGAGCAGCTAAGCTGTTTCCTTCTCCCTATTACATGTACTAATATACATATGTATCTTGACTTGGGATTTCTGTTTGTGCAGTCTGGAGATTATTTCCCATTTTATAGTGATAGAGCACAGCCTAGAAATAGAAGTGTTTAACTCACTTTTCTCTAATGTCAGTGTAAGGCCTGGTGTCTCATCCAATGATATGCCATGCAATAACCAGCTGCTATTGTCAAATCAACTGTTCTGTACCTCTTAGCACTATATAAAACCCTGGAAGAGATGATGAAAAGCATGTGTGTATATATGTATATAATTCCTGACAAGAATTCCTGCCCCTAAGAAATGGCTCCTCTCTACCTCACTAACTGTATTTTGAAAACAAACCCAAGAAGGTTAGAAGCATGTTAAAGAAAAGTTTGCTCTCTGAACACAACGAAAGAAAACTTCTGCTGTACAAAAAAAGGAAACGCTGTATGTTTATTATAATTTAGGAATATGAGCAGGAGGAAAGGATTTTATAATAGCTTGAAATCCATGGCAATCTCTCCTGTCTTTGTGTCAAAATTCATAGCGTATTCAACAGCAGTAGGGTCCGACAGAATTTCTGATTCAATAACAGAGCTGAAGAAATAAACAGCTTGCTTGCAGTGGGGATTCCATTCACAGTTTCCCTAAAGGAGAGAGTTAAAGTGAAAGAAGTCAAAATCTTCAATGTTATTATAGAGTAACAACGCAGTCAGAGTTCTTGCTCCCAGCTGAACACACAATGATCAACAGTTATCATTTACACTGCCATCCACTCCACTATGGAACCCATAACTTGAAAAACCATCTGCTACACCACACACTGAAGTCACTGACCTAAAAATGGATTTGGTCAAAGAATACTGAGAGAGAATACTAAAAATGCTTACTCCCTCCTCTCCAAATTTTTGGTTTTGTTAAACTGAGGTTATTTGTATGAAAAAACTCTGCTTTGACCTAGCATCCCATTTAAATTCTGAATTTGATTCCAAACTAGGGAGCATTTGGATGCAAATCAGACTCTCCCATTTTAAGGTACACCCCTGCTCCCCATAAAAACATGAACAGATAATTTTAGTAATTCTGCTGACACAATGTTCAAACAGTGTGAGAAGGGGTACTACACAACCCAAGCACGGCCAGCAGAGACCCTCTGCAATCCTACAGACTTTGACATAATGAATTAAAATGAAGATATACCTTTTCATTGGACAGTTTCATCAGTCCTGTACTAACAGAGATATCAGCAGTAAGATGATATTCCATCCACAGAACTGCTCCATGGCTCTTGCCTTTCCTGGGGAGAGATGCAGGATAGAAACTGTCACTTTCCACAATCCTGGCAGCTTAAACACTGCACTAGTGCTTAACTGAGAGCTGCAAAAGCATGAACAACTTCCTTCCTTGAAAGAAAGCTGAACAGCTGACTGAGTTGGTAATTGGGGGCAGAAACTTTGAAGTATTTGCAGATATGAAATCCAAAAAAAGGCAAGGAAGAGAACATGTCATAACTACATCTGCTCAGCAGCACAGCCACTTAACCAGCACTGAGTAACATGGCATGAATTACACAGCATAAGCTGGGAACTTCCTTTAGAGACCCCAGCTTCCACTGACTCTGAATTTAGAGGAAATATTTACCACACACATGGTGTCACTTCAAGTGCCTGCTCCACAAGAAGCAGAGGCCATGCCACTGTGCTGCCTGAAAACACAACTGCTGCAAAGGCACAGAGACCCCACAGATGGCTCTGCAGTCTATGAAAGCTTGATTTTCTCATTTTGTTGAATGAGAAACACAGCAGTGTTTGAGCTATGTAAGCTCTAGATAGTTAAAAAAATAAAGCTTTCTCATTTTTAAATTCTTTACAGCATTTCAAGTTTGAACAGAATTAAATACAATCCATGGTTATAGTGGAAAGTATCTCAGAAGATGTGGCAAAATATAAACTGTCAGGATTATAGTTAGAAGAAAGAATAACATATACATTAAAAGCTATTAACATATACACAACAATTATAAGCTACTAGCATATAATTTTAAAGCTATTAAACATAATAAGTTTAATTATTAAACACAATAATTTGACAAGCTAAGTAGAAGCTTTTTCTGAACAGAAACACTAAAAAAATCCAGGTAATATTTTATTTTCTTTAAACTATAAATTAATATATTTAAAATTTAAATCATGGTGAGAGCTATTAAAATGTTGGTTTTTTAAACAGAGGTATATTATCTAATCTAATAATATCAAACATTATTGTATTATTGTTATAGCCTAGTGTGAATATCCACAGGAAGCTTGTGTCAGGGCAACTTCCACAATCTTAGGTCACATTATTAAAACTGCCAAGTACATTTGCACCAGTTAAGTGTAATACACTTAAAGGAGCTCTAAACTCAACTCCTCTAAAGAGCTTCACTGGGAGGTAAAGAAATGGATGATGACAAAAATATTTATTGCAGTGAGAAAACTGACCTTAAGAGCTTCACAGAGCCCTCTGTGCTGAGACAGTGCTCTGGGACAGTCTTTGTGAAGTCAAATGTCAGAACTTCCTGGGGCTCTGAGAGTGACTTGCAGGGATATTCCCACAGTGGGTGAGGTTCTGCTTCCTTGGATTCCCTAAAATTCAGAGAATCCTGAAAAAAGGAAGGAATAAAATTAACTGAAAACAGGAGAAATGCACACCCAGAGTATTCAAGCAATAAAGCTGCAAAAGAGCAGGACTGCACTTAGTCATAAGGGAGAAAATGTCCTACATGCATGAAACCAAATGCTGTGACTGGGGCCCTCAGCCCTGAAACAGAAATGGGCACTTTCAAACACAATGCACTGAAATTTTCTTTTTCCTCACCATGAACTCCATTCTACAATTGCCTATACTCCTCCAAATTAATCTAGAACAAAGCTCTAGAAGCTGATAAAAATGAATCTCAAACAATGGTGTTCTGCCTAATACACAAGTTATTCAACAGTCACTAAAAGCTTGATTAAGCCAAACTGATTTTTTGTTTTGCCAAGACTTATGGTGAAACTGATTTTCTTACTTTAATCATATCATCCATAGTCCGGACATCAAAACCTTCACAGATGCCACAGGGACTCCGGATTCTCCACAAATCCTGGAAGAAACAACAGCATTTTATTTGGCTTTATCAAAGGAAATGGGAAATCTTGCAATAATTTTAGCTGTAGCTTAGACATTCAACAGCAAACCACATACTGTGTATCTCTCTCACCTGGAACTCCACAATCATCATGTGCAAAGAAGCAGACTGAGGCAGGACAGTGACATTGCTGGCAAGGTGAGAGCTCACAGCTGTCCTGGCATACCAGAAATACAGGTTATGCCATGGCAACAAACTTGTAGTGAAAAACGGCTCTCCCACCAGGACAGAAATCTTGGCAAAGGAGGGAAGAGATAAAAAGCATTATAATAAAGAACAACAACTCACAACACAGGCTGTTTAGATCTTCCAATAGTTGCCAGTGCAATATATTAAGTGAAATCATCTAGATTGCTCCATAGGGATTTAATTGTCGTACACTGCACATTCAGCACACTGGACATTGTTCTGTGGGTTTAGCTACCACATTTTAAATTGAATTTTCCTGCAACAAAGTTTGTGAGAAAATACTGAGTTTGGAAGGCTTTGTGATGAGTCACAGAATTCTGAAGTTCTGAAGTGTATGTTATTACTTCCAAATAGATTGCAATCTTCTTGAGTGGCCTGTGAAAGTTACAGCCTTGTAGAACCAGTTAAACTGCCTTAACTACTGAGGCAATTATGCAGCAGGGAAAGTCAGACCCTTCAAAAACAAAGCAACAACCCTCCCACATTCTTTAGTCTCTAATTTTAGTGGCACATGGTGTGAACCATTTTAATTTTAGATTAATTGGGATATAACAGAATTCATTGTGGTTACAATTCATTTTTACCTTCTGCTCCCTACAACCCCTAAAATTCAGTATAATGGACAACTGTAACATACCTTTTTATCTTCCAAATGACAAGGCTTCAGCAACTCAGGTCGCACTTCTATTATTTTAATTTTATCTTCAAGATTATTTGCTTTAAAAAACTAAAATCAAAAAGTAACACACTGTCTTTATCAAAAGCCACAGTTGAGTCCAAAATAACAATTTCATTGAAAATAAATAAGGAAAAAAACCCCAGCAGCCAAAAGAAATTTTAACAAAACTGCCTGCCATAACTCATGAGGATGAAACAAGTCTGTTCTTGAAGGCTGCATGCACCTTGCAAGGAGAGATCCAGCTTTAACAGAAAATGGAATACTCACTTTTTCCATGACAGAACAGGACACACCAGAGTTTTCTAAGGTAAACACCTAATGAAAATACACAGTTAGTCAAACTAGCTTTATAGTTTTTAATTAAAAGTATACATAACTGAAGAATGAAGCAACATTTTGATGCCCCAGTGAGCACAGTTTATAAGAACCATGCATCTATTCCAGAGCCCACTATAATGAACTTTTTTTAACAACAAAACACCCTCCAAAACTACAGGTTAAATACTTCTGTTTTCATACTTCTGTTTTCATACAAGAAAAAAAACCTCAATAGAATGCCAATATTATTTTCCATTTTTAAGTTGCACACAGCATCATTAACATTTGTCCTAAGCACCTATTTATTCATGAACAAATGAAGGCATATCACCACTGTGTCAAATTGTAAATACTGCTTAGTATAACCTGACTGTATCAGCTGGAAAGTGCTCAGAAGCTTTCTGCAGTAAGAAAAAAATTAGTTTTTATCCAAAATTGATGAATTGTTAGGAAATATGCTACATTCCTCAGGATTATATTACATTACACATTCCCAGATATTCAATTCAGCTCTAACAGATTTTAGTTTAAAGAGCCTCCCATCAAGTAGGGCATTTATGTGTATGTGAGACAGCCAGGCAGCTCTCAGCTACACACACAGACCCAGTATTCTTACTGCTTCCTACTTGGCTCTTACAGATCTTCCACTCCAGACTAGGTAATAAATGTAATTATGGAATTGCAAACATAAAAGAAAAATACCCTCCCAGACATTTAGGTCCATAGAGTTTCTTCAGAGAAACAAGATGGCAAACAGAAAGCGGTGGGGAATAAGGAACAGCACTTTCCCTCAAAACTACAAATTGGGAAATGTCAAATCTGGTAATTATCATCTTCCTAGACTTCAGCTTGACCAGAGATTAATTTAACCACCCCTTCAGCACAATGTGAGTCTATTCCTCACTTATCCCTGAAGAGGCACTGGAAATAGTTAAATAATGAGCTGGAAATGAACTCAATGAGAGAAAAATACCAAGTTAAAATGCAAAGATCTGAAAAGCAGGACAAAGTACTGTACCTGCTTTGCTCCAAGATAATGAGCCAGCACAGGCAGCAGACTGCCATCACTGATACAAAGGCAAATGCTATCTGTTTTCAGAACCTAGAGAAAACAAATAGTCATTGTTATTCTTATTGCAGAGGAAAAACTTTCCACACTTTATACACTTTCATACCAAATAACTGTAAAAAAATTCTCATGTAATGCCTTTGGCTTAGGTCTGAAAAAGTTTGCTCAAAAATGTAATGGATGTTTTTATTCAACTGCCAATACTATGTCTAACAAACACACAGAGCTACTACAAATCCTATGCAAAAATGGCTGCTTACCATTTATAAATTTATTACTAAAGTTTTCAAGACAAAACTGTAACTTCCATCTGCTGATGGAAGAAAAATACACTTTGTGAGCAAAGTCCTTCGCAGGGGACAAACAAATCCCATAAATAATTCCATAAATAAACCAGGGTGTGCATCCCTCAGAGGAGCCAACAGAACCTGCAGGCAGCAAGCACTCACTTTCCTCAAGGACTTGACGTACTGGCGTGTCCGGCTCTGATCGTTCAGCTCCCCAAAGCGGGGCCTGTTCCACAGCAGGTGGGCACGACACCTACAGACAGGACTCTGCACACAGACATCTGCTTTCTGCTCCTCTTCATCTGCTCTGCTCTCCCCTTCTCTAGAAAAAAACTCAGTGTAGTATCAACCACAGCATCAGTAAGACATTTTTGTAAACAGCACATTGATGCATTTTGGCTGATATGCACAGTAATGAACACAAACTCTGCTGTCACTTTTTTGAAGCTCCTGGCTCTCCAGAGACATTTCTGTAACTCTGCATTTCCAAATGAAGAGGGGTCAAAAAGAATTTTCACCTTCTTTAAAAGACAAAACCAAGAACCATCCCCCACTTCACCACTAACTGTGATGGTTAGGTACTTTAGGCTTTGCCCTTTCAGCAAACAGTTACTTGTTTGGATTTTGGATTCCAAAGTAAAAAAGGCACATCAGATTCAGACATTTTAAAGCCAGGACTGGTTTTAATAATGTTTGCTGCAATTGCCATGACAACCAACATGATTAAGCTCTTTTTAATCAGAGCAAAAAGCAGTAATCTCAAAAAGACAGTGTTGACTAGGAAAATAGAAAATGGAAATGGAATGGCAATTATTTCACTTCCTTACCTGTATGCCACTTCAGCTGGGCTGTATTTTACAATTTCCATTATTATTATTATTATTATTATTATGCTTTATGCTTCTTTTCAAAGAATGGAACCAGGTATGAGGCAGGACCTTGCAGTCCAACTAAGTTTTTAGGCATAATGTGTATTTTCCACCTCTGCATTGCCCATATTAGCCTTTAATATTTTTCTACTCTTTAGGTTCTAATCTTGCATTTCTACAAAAGGAGATGCTCTTAAGTGCAGCAAATACTGCAGCCTGAGTAAGAGAGCAGTCTTTTCCACACCCAGATTGTTACCTGGCTTTCTGCAGGTTGTACCACACAGAGTACTCATCACGACAGGCAGTCAGGTGCAGCTTCTCACCCTGCAGAACTGGCTCCTCACGTGGAAGAAAATAAACACACTGCATCCAGTGATCCCTCCACTGAAAAGGGTTGATATACAAAACCTCAGAAACTCACTCATAAATAGCAAATGGAAAGTAAACAAATAGCAGGAAATCAATTAGGAAGAATGGGTACAATTTTGAAAATGCATGATTAATTTAAAGAATCTTGTTCAATTTAGCAAGGCTGAATAAAGACCAATATCACCCATTGAATAATATTGATTTCTTGCAACAGAATAAATCCAAGACCATTGGCTTGCTCACTGGCCAAGCTTCTACTGCAACCAAATGAAAAACAATCCAAAATTACTTTGCATTTATTAATACTGTTTACCCTCCGTGGTTAACTTGTGTTAGAAACCTGAACTGCTGACAGCCTCATGCACCCAGAATTGTCACTTAGTGTCACTCTGATCACAGCACAACTACTATGTGTTTCAAAAAGCTGGTTTTTGCACTGCAAATATCCTATGCTGATCAGTCAGTCTAAGCTGAACACCTCCAAATTGATAATTTCAAATTTTATTCTCAAACATGCTAAGTGTAGACAATCATTTTGTCCTTTGAACTTCCTTTTGACAAAGTTCATCCTACTGGTAAATTCACTCACAAAAAACCACAGCAATCTGACTTAATAGTGATAGTATTTCTGTAATTATCCATAACAATCCAGCACTTTCCTACATCAGCCTCTTTTGTTTTAATGAGAGTATAAATATACTACCATGAACATAAAACTTACTTGGAAATTTAACAGAAGAACTACAAGGAAGCAAAGCACAGACTAACATTTTAACCAGGGACAGAGACTAGTTAAGGAAAAAGATATGGACATTTTTATTTCTTGAACATAAAAGAAATAACGATATCTGTAAGAACAGCTTCAGTCTTTAAGTTTTACAAAAAAGATCACTGTTTAATGTTTACCATTAAAGAAAACCTCAAATGGGCATGTACCATAGCTAAAATTTCTACAATTTGCTTATTTAGCATCTTCCAATACATTAAATACTAGCAAAGTTCCTAAGCAATTTAAGGCAGAGCTGCTTAAATCCCCCAGTACTCCAAAGGACTGCTCAGTCATCTGACAATGGTATCTGAAGGCTCAGTATTTTACCTGCAAAGCAGAAGTGGGTTTTACCCAGTAGGGAGCCATTGAGCAATTTATCATCCCAGAGGGGTCCATGTCAATATCCCACCAGGAAAGTACAATTTGTGCCTTGCCAGATTTCACAGCCTCCAGCTGCACTCTATAGCAGGTAGAAGCACTCTGTACTGGCTTACTGAAATCCACACTGCAGGGAAGCATGAAAATTGTAAAAAGAAATATTAGAAAGGAAATTGTAAAATGAATTCTTCAGAAATTCTCATCAGTTTCTTAAGCTCAGTACACAGCTTATATGAAAGGCATAAGAGGGTAACTTTGCTTTGAACAAAACAATATCTCCCTTACCTGAACATTTTCACCACATCACTAAGGGTACTGAAGTCACCTGAAGGCATCTGGTTCAGCTGGATATCACAAACAGAAGGAAGACCTGGACAGTTTTCCATTTCTGAAGGTGGAACAAGTATTTTTTCACCATCCTCTGCTTCAACATGAACAGGAAAGAGTTTCTTCCAGGACCACATTCTTCTGGATTCCACTAACTGGACATAGACTGTTGCCCTGTGAGGCACTGCCTCACATCCTTCCTGAGTATTCAAAACAAAGGGTAAACACATTCAACAAGTTTCACTTATTGACATAAGTGAGATTAAATCAACTGAAATTCAATCTCATTTAAAGAAAAGTTGGACTGGGAGCTTTGAAATCTAAAATACAAGTTATTTTAGAGACTTTTGTAACATTAGAGAGATTTGTCTCTCTGTGAAACAGAATACACATATCTGTCCTGTTCAGTGTGCTTCAGCAAGGCCAGATTACTTCATTAATCATGCAATATTATCAGTTGACTAGCCTCAGTTAAAATTGCATTTCCTTTATTGTTCTGAAATAAGAGATCTAGCTTGAGCTTCTCAGGACAGAAAATTACTAAGCTATCAACAGTAAAAGAGAGTTACTGATTGTAATGAGAAAATTAGAAAAATAATGGTTTAAATATTTATGCAAGGACAACTTTGTATCCATGTTTAAAGAGTGGAAAACATACAAGTTGTCCTAAAATCCCACTAAGCACTAAAAGCGAACCATGAAGTTCAAAAACAATGCATTAACAGAAAAAAGACTAATTGCAATTAAGAGTTCTATATAGAAAGCAGTACAAAGTTATGGAGTGTTACTGTCTTTATATGGTGTCTTCTAAACTCATGAATGGAAACTTGGAAACCTAAACGAAGTTCTGCCATCCACATTTTAATGAAGGGAAAATATTAGAAAATGTAAAAGAGAAAGCTCCAAAATTATACCCATAGATTATAAGTCCAAAAAAGGGATGTTATTTAAATACACTGTTAAAATATTTTCACATGCAAAATGCACATGGAGTAGTAAAAATACAATAGAAAAAATATCCAACCAAAAATGTATCAATGCCTGGGAAGTAAAGCTCATCAAATTTAGCATAATCTTTTAAAATATCTTGGGACAAAGTTATTATTAAGGAGAGCTTCAAATCAGAACTGGATGCCTTTCTGAAAGACATTTGTTAACCAGTAAGTTATTGGTTTCAACACAAAGCAACTAGGTCTACTTTCAGAGCCTGTGATTTACAATATGAACTCAAATAGCTTTATTCTAGGAATGAATCTAGTAAATTATTGACTGAATAAGAAACTAGCAGAGCTGACGGTGTATTTACCAAGAGATACAGAAGCCTAAGTTCTGTATAATCTCTATCCTACTTCAAAAGAAGGCAGAGACATTTCTGTAGTGATAGATGTGACACACTCCCTATATTTTCTTACCTGCACAAGATATTTGTGTGCATGCTCATAGGTTGGTAAAGCTCCTTCTCCAATCAGCTCTGTATCAAATAATTCTGTTACAAGGATGTTTGCTCGACACTGCATATCTCCATCTGAAAGATACAAATTAACACTGAAATGTTAAATCTTTTACCTGAATTCACAAGTAATTAAAAACTTATTCCTGTTAAAGAGTCTGCGGAAGACTGGAAATTATTTTCCATTTGAAATACAAATGGTTACTGAAATATTACCAGAACACTTTCTTCCAAAGTAGATTTCCAGTGTTACTTTCTAGAATGTAAAGTATCACTGAACCCTTAAGGTTGGAGAAGACCTTTAAGATCTAAAGTCCAACCACTAACCCAGCACCATCACCATGTCCACCACTAACCCATGTCCCCATGTGCCATATCCACGTGTTTTTGAGCACTTCCAGGGATGCTGACTCTACCCTTTCCCTAGGCAGTCTTTTTGATGCTTTAACACCCCTCCTGTGAAATTTTCCTAATCTCCAATCTAAACCTTCCCTGGCAGAACTTGAGGCCATTTCCTGTCATCCTGTCACCTGGGAGAAGAGGCCAACCCTCACCTTTCTCACCCAATAACTCCTTTCAGCTGTAGAGATGAGGGTTTGCCTAAGCCTCCTCTTCTCCAAGTTGAACGCATCCCAGCTCCCTCAGTGCACTCAATACACTTGTTTTAATCAAAAAAAGGTATAATAAATAACAGTAAGACCTTTTCCTTCATGGTTTTCAGGTACTTGCCAATTTTTTTAAGCCTAGCCTACTTTTCTCACCTGGGCCAACTGTGACTTCAGTGGAATGCTTGTTGATTACTTTGATCTTGTCAGAAAAACCATTTTTCTCCACTATCTTCACAGCAGCATTAGCCATGGGCTTGAACACCTGTGAACAGCGAGAGTGCAACAAAATGGTTCCCCCTTCAAGTCAGCTTTCAAAAATGGAAGGGCACCTACACAAAATGCAATATACTTAATTCTGAAAAAAAATTAACATATTCTTATCTTTTCCTATGTTTGAAGTTCATTACCATGAAACAAGGCAATGAGCCTCACTTGAAAAATTCAGAGCTTCACTGTTAGTTATTGGCTGCCTCCAAAGGCTACTCCAATTTAACTTTTGAAACACAAGAATACACATTAATACTGTAGCATTTACATTAAACAAATTCATTTCTTTGTAAAAATAAAGATACCTATACATGCATCAACAGAAGCCCCTAAAGACTTACATGTGCTCAAGCCACTATGTCAATGAAACCAAAACACCCAGCACTGAAATACTCACTGAAGGATGCCAAAAACCTGCTTGTATTAACAGTGCAATTGTGAAGAGAACTTCTGTTTCATTCAGAACAAAAATAACAGAGATAGTACACAACCTGAAAATAAGAGCATCCCAAAGAACATGTTGAATATGTGCAACCCCTAACAAACACTCACCTCAATGGCATAGCAGAAATCTGCCCCAGCTGAAGCTGCCATCATGGACAGGAGTCCTGTGCCAGTCCCTATGTCCAGCACAATTGCTTTCTCACCTCTCTCCTTTACTCTGCTCACTGCAGCATGAATACCTTGGTAGTATTTCACATTCTGTGGAAAAGAAAAAAAATCAGCAACCTTTTATGTTTTTAATTTTTGTGCAGAAATCTTGCACTCTTTGACTGTGAGTTTATAATCAGAAAAAGTCCTACAGACACTCCTCATGCCAAGCAGTCACACCAAAGCCATTTTCAGCAGTAACAAGTGTAACTGACAGAACCAGCCCATTTAAAGTACATTAATATTTATCACAATGTTCATATTACTATTGGTCAATCAGCTATTCATAACATATGTATGATTTCCAAATGTCATATATTTTCCCAAGTAAATAATAATCAGATCCATGGGAGATAATACAGGTTTTCTGATTAATTTTCCCCTGCAGGACCACTCAAATAGTCATATTCTCCCTATGGCAGTACAAGAGCTGAAGTATCTTGTTTAGATTCCTCTCTTCATTTACTCAAAAAAGTTCACACATGAGAATTAAACCTGTGTAAATCCTGGGTTTTAGTTACAGGCCATTAAACAGAGCTATAAGCATCAACAACAGGAAGAAAATAAATGCTGTCAGCCACAAGATACAGATTTATATGGTTATATTTTCTTTATAACAACCTACTGTAAGATATTCCTTTCCAAATGATTTATCAAGCCTTTCCAAGGAATACACAACCTTTGAACATTATACATTTGGAAGGTCTGCTGGACCCCCTTCTCAACAATTCTAGTCAACAACTTTGATACATATAATTCCAATAGCTGTTTTTATCACTCACACACAACCTGCTGCCTCTACAAAGTTTATTAAATGCCTTATCCCACTGACAAGTTTTAATTCAATATGAAATCAATATTCATTGTGGAGGCACCAAAAAAATCTTTCAGAATGTTATTGATGGAAGGCTGACTTAATGGCTAGAGGAAAATGAACATTTGAACTGTTCACTCCAGACTTCATCATGCCTGTACATATGGTAGAAATACCACAGAAGAACAAACTTACATATACTCCTATAAAAACTTAGAAGCCCAGCTCCACTTTTACAACCTTTGAAATTTCATCTAATGAAAGCTCTGTCAAAAATGTCAAACACAGAAGAGCAAAACTGGCTACTGAATATAAAAATGTTCTGCAGTAAACAACAGAACAGTAAAGTCCAATGTAAGAAGGCATTTGTTGATTTAAGAGCAGGTCTGGTACCTTAGAGAGTACAAAAATGTGATCATTTTATTTTTCAGTGACAGCTATTCAAGAGAAATGCAACGGCTCTTTTCCCTCCATTCAAAAGGGTTTTGGTTCTGTACTTACTCTGTCCTTATCATGAAGCATATCTGCATAGCGTGACCTGCATAAAAGATATTCCAGTTTAAATACTCCATTCTGCAAAGCAACTGGTCCCTGTGCCCCACAAATGTACAAACTGACACACTCTGTGAAGACCTAAAGTGTTTCTCTAATCTAAGGGATAGTGTAATTTCAGTGATCTGGCCATCACCATATAAATCAACTCATGAATCACTGGCACAAATCCTCTCTAGCAATGGACCCAAGGGATAGACAGATGTAGGGACAAACAGCTGGGAAGTAGCACCTGAGACACACACAGAGTCATACACAGCAATGAAAGACACTGAGACTTAAACTTCTTTGGTTCCCATTTCTTCATGAGTTCCACTACTCAAAAATACCCCAAAATATATCTTCTCACTTTCGCTGGCTATTACACCAAGCTCTTAAAAAGCTACAACAAGAACAGACAACCAGCAGTTACATGTTGCACTGCCATTTAAAAGCAATTTGGTAAATGCATTTTGTCCCAGCTCAGACACTGTCAGTATCAGGATGAGCTGGACAGAAAACATATTTAAAAAGTTAGAAGGAAACTACTTGGAGAATGGTTTACAACATTTTACGCTGACAGTTCTCCTCTGTATGCTACTGGGCACAGTTACTGACATTTAGACTATTCTACAGTCTGTTCACCTCATGCCCTTGGAACTTCTACAAAGACAGACCCCCAAACTGCCCGTAAAAAAATGTTGGATTTGCCCATTTTTCAGCAGCCTTTAACAGAACAAGCCACTTTTCCAAGCATACCTTGCAATTTCCTGGTGGTAGTCATAGTCCTCACCCTCTTCCAGCCACTCCATCGAGCCAGTGGTTGGATTGGCTCTTCCACAGAATGTCTTCATGATCAATCTCAAGCCGTATTGTATTATTTATGTATTGTGTGCAGCTTTGCTTTCACTTCAACAGAATACACCAAATGCTGGCTGTGAAAAAAAAAACCAAAAACAAACAAAGCATAAAACTTTTAGTAAACACAAGTATCGCTTTAGCTCTTGTACATTTCCCCCACTACATCTGTTTTAGCCATTAGTACTGGTGACCGCTTTATGCTTTTTTCCTAAGGACGTTTTAAGCTAAAATATGTCACCTAGCCCTGCACTGAAAGGGGACCCTGAAGATCATCCAGGTGTAACCCCTGAGAACACAACGCAGGAAAGAAACCAACACAGCAGTAAATCCTCATGGAAGAGCATCCCTTCAGTGGATCAGGCCGGCGGCGGCCTCTCTTCCCGGAGTCCCCAAGGGGGAACCAGCACAGGCCCGGCCCTTCCCCGCCTCAGGAACGAGCTGCGATGGGGCACGGCCGGAGCGCTCCCCGCCATCCCCAGCCCGGAACCAGCGCAGCGGGCCCGAGAAGCCGCGGGCTCGTCCCTCCTCAGAGCCCCAGGCCGGCAGCTCCCACACGCCGCGTGTGCCCACCTTGAACCCCGCGGGTGTGCCCGCCCCGGATGGCGCGTGTGCCTGCCCCGGACACCGCGTGTATCCGCCCCGAGCGCCGCTCGTGCCCGCCCCGGCCCCGCGTGTCCCTGTCCCGCACACGCCGTCACTCCCCGCCGCCGCTGAGCCCGGGCCGCGGGGCCGGCGCTGTGCGGGCGCTCCGCCCTCTCTCGCAGTCACCATGGCGGGCGCGGCCGTGCTGCGTGTGCGGCGGAAGCGCGGCGGCTCCGAGCCGGCCGAGGCGCTGCTCCTGGCCTGCAAGCGGCGCCGGGCCGAGCCCGTAGAGAACAACCTCTTCAAGCTCGCGGCGACCGTGTCCTCCAAGGTACGGGGTCGGGCCGGGCCGGGCGGAATGGGCCGGGCGGATTGGGCCGGTGCTCCTGGAGGGGTTTGCGAAGCAGCGGCTCTCTCTGGCTGCTCCTCGCGGCCTTTCGGGGCTCCGCTCTGCCTGTGCTGCCCTGCACAGTAGCCCGGCCCCGGGCAGCGCCGTTCGCTGCCGCTCACCGAGGGCACGGCGGCTCCTCCCGCGCTGGGACAGCCGCGGGCACGGCAGCAGCACAGCTCCGGCCCACAGCACGCACTGACCCCCGGCACAGGCTGTGCGCGGCACTCGCTTCTCTGCACTTTTCTACACTCTTCCTCACTTGGAAGCTACACAACAGTCAATAAGCAGAGCTTGAATTTCTGCCTATACAGATGCTGAAGCTCCGCCCTACAGGGATAACAGCCTCCATCCAGCCTTTTCTATTGAGTAAGAATAGGGAAATGGTCTTCTTAGGATAAAGTAAAGTAAAGGATATTGTGCCCTAAATTTAGGTCTGCTGCAGTCTTCCAAAGGCATGTGTTTTTCTTTGGAGAGCTATTTTGTACCACAAAGTTGTTTAAAAATCAAATTGAAATAGTCTTAGGACTTCTAGATATTGGGCTTTTCTCCCCTCATAACAAGAGAATATTATGATTATGTTGCTTAAAGTCATAGTAAAAGTTACTTGAATGTTAGGATTACTGGTATTGCAGTTCTTCATCCCTTCCAGGAAGGAATATGACTTGCTATGTTGATGTTTTCATTACATTCCTCCTCCTCTTTGTTCCTTTCCTCCAGAACGAACCAGTTCAGAAATACGTTAAAGATGCCATCACACGGGACAAGGCAGCTCAGAGCCTGCGGCCGCCTTTGGGAAGCACCCAGCAAATCCTTCAGGAGCTGCGCTGTGCCAGGCAGGCGGAAAGGAAGGAGAAGCGGTACCGGGTCATTTCCAGCCACCGGCCCCACTGTGCCCACACAGCTGCACCTGCCGCAGATGGACAGGCTGTGCCCCACGGGGACAGGTTGGACTCTGAAGCACTGCAGGATGCTTCACCAGAGGAGAGCGGCACTGTGGATAAGAGTTCAGACTGCTGTGGGAAATTCCAGCTGTTTGATATTATACAAGAAGAGGAGACAGTGGGAGATTCCAGTGTAACCACTGCAAACCCACAGGTCAGCCATGAACCTGGGCTACTTGAAGTGCTTTGGTATGGCTGTTGAGTGGCACATGTGGGCAGACTGCTGTGGCAGTTTTATTGCACTCTAAGTATTCCACTATTTAATAGGAGCTTTAACTAGTGCACCTAGTTAAAGCTCCTATTAAAGGAACAAGTTGCAATGTTTCATGAGGATCCTGAGTGCACTAATGTTCAAGCAGACAGTGTGCAGAGCTGCTGCTTAAGGAAGAGCTTGTTCCACCCTATTTTCCTTTGCCCTGGTCTGATGGATAAGTTCTCTTTTCATCTGAAAACTGTTGGCTGTAAATGAGACTTTGTATGAATTTAGTGGAAATGTTTTTTCATTTTTTCTCAGCAGAAGACCAATCCAGATGCAATTCTCTGCAATGCAGTAGAGATGATCCGTGAGCGTTTAAACATTTCTGAAGATGGTAAAGAACAACACGGTCACAAAGAGGATGAGTATGTTTATGACATCTACTATAAGGAAACATCAGCCCCTGACTGGATTGAAAATATCCTTTCTGTACAGCCCTACAGAGAAGAATATGAATGGGTAAGAGTGTGGAAAAAACAATCTTTCTCAATTAGAAAGACATCAAATAAGAGATGTTTAAAATTCTGCTCTTGGAAGCTGCCATGCTAAGAAAGGTCCTTTCAGGCAGACACTACATGTATGCTCAGTGACTTCTTGTGTGAGGCCTTTTGTAACTGCCAGTCCCATGTTCCTGCAGGTTACTCTTGATCCCAGGACATCATATGACAAAATGGAAGGGATGGTGCTCAGGTCATGAGAAGAATCTCTCTGGTTTCAAACTGACAATACCATTTTGGCACAGGAGAATTGCATCATTTATGTCTTGCTTGCAGTTAGGAGGCAGCCATTAAAATGGCATTGTAAATAGGACTGAATGAAAACAAAAGCAAGGGGGAACACACAACTTTTACACTCTTTGAGGACTTGACTTTAATCTTCATATCAGAGATTTTTTCATAATACTTCTTCAGTGACTGTGGAGTTAGGAAGTTTAATCTAAGGTTTAGTCTTGTGTTGTATGGTTCCTGTGATTAACAGATTTGTATATTGGGAGCCTGAAATTATTTTCTGTCTTCCCTGATCTATTATACTACTGCTGAAGTAAGTAGGATTAAGCTAGACATTAGCATTGAAGTGCTGGAGTGGAACACATACATGTGGGACTTCACTGATTTTTCACCTCAAGCAGATTTGAAGTGTGCTGGTGAATGCAGTAACAACTCCAAATTCTCCTGCAGTGTGCCCTGTGTCACTGCAGAATTACTTCTGCTGGCCATCAGTAAGTTATTTCCTGGCTCTTTCTGGTCTGTACAGTATTGCACAGCTGGATGAAAATTCACTTAACATTCACTATAAGCACAGACACTCAGCATTGTGTTTTGTGTTGCCATGCAGGTAAATGATGATCCTGGTCCAGAGGAAGTGTATGATGATGAAGATGATGAAAATGATGAAAATAACTGGCGTAATGATTATCCTGAGGAAGATGAATTCTTGCCTGAGGAAGATGGAGAAAAAGGTACACCTGTCATAAATGCTGTTTGCTTTCCTGCTGTGCATGTATACATCCCCTCTTTTTTACATGCTATCCCTAAAAAAGCAACTTAACTGAGCACTGCTGGGGTAGGATTCTGCTCTTAAAATGGTGAAATGCTTGTAGAGAAGGATTATCTTTCTTGGAACTAGAAGAGAAATTAGTGCTTGTGAAAAGACAAAATTGAGAAATTTTGAGCCTCAAATTGAGGCTGCTGGAATTGCAAAGGTTTGCTTGCTTACAGAAGGAATCCGTGACTTGGGTCCACATGCTTGTGAAACACTGCCTCTGCCTTCTGAAGTCTCTACCCCAGAGTCCTTCAAGCACAGTTCAAACCCCTGCTCATACAGAAGTTAATCAGACTTCGTTAGTTTCTCAAGAAGCTTAAACTAGTCTGCTTAACCTTATTTTTTAAGTAAAAAGAAGGGATAATCTAGAAGTGTTGATGCTTTCTCTGCAGATTCTGAAGAGAGCTTCAGTGATGAGGACCAATGTTACAGAAGAAGAACATGGGACAAGTATCGAGAGGAGGTTTTGAAGGAATTTGGATACGATCAGATTGAAGATTTGGGTTCTGACTAACAGCCTGGTTTTGGAGATGAAATGCACACTGAGGGTGAACATTTGCTGCTGTAGGAGAATGTACTGTCTGAGCAGCCAGCTTCAGCTGGTGGACATTAAACAGATGGGTGTGTTATAGGTAAAAGATAAGTTACGTTAAATTAGGGTAGAGTTAAATTATATTGTATATATTACGTTATATTAATTGTATTATGTTAAGAGTTTGGGGGGTTATGAGAATGTTCTAGAAGGGTCCAGGGTTTGGTGGAATGGAGGTCTGGCAGGGCAAGGCGAGGTCAAAGAGGGATTGGATGGAAGATCTGACCAATCATTCAAAGCCCTGCATAAATGATTGGTCCAGAATGAACGGCGTTAAAGATGAATGAGGAGCCTGGAAATGGACCAATCACCATGCATATCCGTAATGGAGCAATCCTGGACTCGAAGGGGTCTATAAATGGGGGCAGTTTAGTTGGGTTGGGGTTATTCTTTTTGGAAAGTTGCTTTTGGGGGAGAACCCAGTGCATTTGTGGGTAGCGTTTTTGGCTCACTGTGTGGGTGTTTGGGCTTATCCTAGGTATTCCATTCCTTGTAGCTATTTTAATAAATGAGAACCTCTTTTTCCAGAGAAAGTTTGACCTTGTTCATATTCATAACAGGTGTGTTATAAATGATCAATCGAAAAGCCAAATTATCAAAATGCAAAAGATTTTATTTTCCGCGACCAAATACAGTCCTCAAAAACCACAGCCGGTGCTCCTGGAGGGGTTTGCAAAGCAGCGCCTCTCTCTGGCTGCTCCTCGCGGCCTTTCGGGGCTCCGCTCTGCCTGTGCTGCCCTGCACAGTAGCCCGGCCCCGGGCAGCGCCGTCCGCTGCCGCTCACCGAGGGCACGGCGGCTCCTCCCGCGCTGGGACAGCCGCGGGCACGGCCCGAGCACAGCTCCGGCCCACGGCACCCGCCCCCGGGACAGGCTGTGCGCGGCACTCGCTTCTCTGCACTTTTCTACACTCTTCCTCACTTGGAAGCTACACAACAGTCAGAAAGTGAAGCTTGAATTTCTGCCTAGACAGATGCTGAAGCTCCGCCTTACAAGGATAACAGCTGCCATCCAGCCTTTCCCATGTGGAGATGTTGTCATCCCTGATAATAAGCCCCATGCCCTCCCTAAAGGGTTTTTCCTTATTTGTGGTGACAGAGCGTGGCAGGGCATCCCCTCTTGTCTGATCGGAGGTCCATGCACCATTGGAAAGCTGAGCCTGTTTACACCCAACAAGGCCTGAATCATGGATTGGTGAACCAAAACCAGTGCCCACAATTCAGCCCACAAAAAGAGAAACTTAAGGAATTTGGACCCAAATAATGATTCTGAAATCGTACATTGGTCTGAACCAAAAGGTGTTGCAATCACCGTATTTTTGCCACGGGTGTCTGCAGCCAAAGCTCGAGGTGCATTGTCACACCTAGAGTGTTGGGTTGCTAAACAGGCCAATATTCCATCAGCTGCACTTTCTGACCTCCTGGCAGATGACAAAACAACAAGGCAAGTCACCCTACAAAATCGCACCACAATCTCCTACTACATAATCATCAGTGGGAGGAGTTTGAGGGTTTTTGTTGCCTGAATCTGTCGGGGCTGGCTGAGGGTTCCTGAAAGGCTCCCAGAGATACACAGACACGAGGGACCTTTACTTTTGTTTTCCCAAAGCTGCATGCCCAAGAGTTTGCACCTGTAGCAAATGTACAGATGTGGAGGTACTGTTGGCAGCAGCCCTTCCAGTCATGACTAATATGTCAGGTTTCACAAGCAGATCGATGTGTCTGCCCTGATGGGAAATGAAGTCCTGGAAGGCACCCTATCCTCCTGCTTTCTAATTCATTGGTTCCTAAATGTCAAGTGACTTTCTTCACAAGTGACAAGTGTTTGAGCATATGAAATGCCTTGACCTATCCATTACTCTCCCCAGTAGTTTAACAATTGAAGTAGAACAATGTGCATTTAAATTTTAAATTATTTTTTTACCAAGTTTTCTTTACTCATTTAAAAATCACAGAAGTTGGCAGAGCTGAACCCAGGTCACCATTTTAATTTGCATTTGTAGATCTTTAAACAATTCCATTGTACCTGTTTGGACACATGAAGTATTTCAGCACTCTCCTACTTGAGTCTGTCAAAAACAGCTGATAAGATTAGCTCTTAGCTGGTCAATGTCACTCATGAACTGGAGGCTGCAGCAGTACTGAGGCCAATCAGTCTTGACTAGTAATAACAAAAAGGAGTGGAGACAAGGTATTTTTGTTTGCTTCAGAGAAAAGTTAACAAGGCAGTGCAAAAATCCAAATTATCCCCACTATTATTCAGGTCACTGATGCAACTGTGGTGCACCCTTTGAGGTGTGTATTACTTCAGCCATAATCTTGTAATTTCAAGATTTAGTTCAACTTAAATGCACAAAACCATACATGAGGCCAAACTCAGGTCAACTGAGACAGGCATTCTGAACTAAGGTAAAAATCTCAGGTATGTTTTTGAAATACATACCTCACTTTGCCAGACAAACAGGCTTCTTGTTGCCTTTTACGGCACCAGAATTCAGTATCAAAACAGCCCCGATTCTAGGCTTACAGCTTTGGAATTTATACATAGACTATGAATCAGCATGTCTATGCTGCAGTAGTACCCTTTACTTCTGTTTTTATTTCTAGTTTTTCTCCCTGCTACTTAGCTGTCAAGATCTAGTATTGGCCACCCAAATTCTGCTATAGAAAGTGGTTTCTAGGAGGTTTTAGGTGGTCACTTTTCAGTGAACAACATATAAATTTATGAAGGGAATTTTCTCTCTGCTGAGGTAACTCAGCTACTGTGTCTTCACTGAAGCAATCAAACAACTGTTCACAGACTTCAAACTGAACATTTTGGAGGTTTCATAAAACCTGGAAGAGATTTACGAAGCTGCAGCAGTGCCTCTCCGAGTGGGTGCTTGCAGCCACCCTGGCTTGCTCTGGCACAGCGAGCTGCAGGGGACACTCCCCTGTTCCTCGGGAGGTTGGGAGAGCAGCTGAGCCTTTCACCTTTGGGATGAGACAGCAGCATGACTTAGGGAGAAGGAGAAGAGGGGACCCCAATCGGGGCCAAAGCCCAGGTTTATTGCAGAGCTCAAAGCTGAGCCCAAATCCAGCAGCAGCATCCAACTGAAAATGGCAATTTGGAGTGTGCAGGGTGTTATAAAGGGGGGGAGCAGACCAGGGAGGGTTTGCCCACCTGCCAATGGGGATACAGGAGGGCGTGGGGACCAGGGAAACAGGCAGGTAGGGGAGACAATAAGGGCCAGCCGAGGGAGGGGTCCCAGTGCCTGAACCTATCACTCAACGCCCTTGGTAGAAGTTTCTAGAGGGAGGGGATGGGCCATAGAGTGATGGACAGGATCACTCCTGGGGAGGGGTTAAGGGAAGGATTCGGCCACTTTTGGGGAACAGGTAGGGAGATTGACATAAAAAGGAGGGAGGAGGCAGCAGGGGCAGAACCATTATAACAGGGGGAAACTGGTATAAACCAAAGTACAACTTTATGCAACTAAAACGTATGAGAACACAATACAACACAAAGTACCAAAGAGTTAACAAGAAAAAAATCAACCATTAATCAAATCTTTAGTGGCAAGGTGATTTAGTTGATTAAATCCTTGCCACAGTCGGATACATTTCCATGTAGCATGGTTCAGTCTATAAATAATGGAGCAGAACTTAATTTATCATTAGGGGCAGAAAAACAAATGAAGTAGTTTGTTGTGACCAGTTTTCTTCTGAGAAAATAACTGAGACAGTACAGCAAATCATTTCATGCAAGCATCCATCAGAATTAAGCTGGAAATTACTTAGTCTTTGGAGTGAAAGTGGGTTTTAGTCTGATGTAATAATGCATTACTTTACCACCTGTTTCTGCTGAAATCTAATTTGATCCATTAGCTCTTACCATTTTGGTACCGATTCCGAAAAAGAAACAGTATTGACACACATCTTGTGTGAGTAAGTAATGAGTAGGCAATCATTATCCAATGAAAACCTGCCCTGAAAACATGCCATAGTTTAGGAGGATGACACAAGGGCATGACCCATGTTGGAATCCATCTGCAAGTAAGAATATTTTCAGCATTTCTGAAAGACCACCCAAACCAGTTTTTCTGTGTCTTCCAGTTCCAGCTCTTCCCTTTCTTTTGTGTAATTGCTTTGTCCTCCCTCCTGCTTCTTGCAATGGCTTTAAACTTTAGTTGGATTTGATTTCTGGTTTCTTTTCTTCATTTGGGTCCATCTCTGTTAAAACACAGTAACAGAGCAGCTGTATGTTCCGTGTGACTGCACCTGCAGAGAAATTGGAGACAGATTAGAACAACAGCCACCTATCTCAACTCTAATTACAAAACACATCTGACTAACGAAAGCTGTCAGGAATGCTGTCTCACCTCTCTTTAGGGAAACAAACAATAAAAGCTAGTACAATAACTTTGTCCCACTCATTTTTAACAAATCTTAAACTGTTCTGTTGATATCCTAGGGTGTTCTGCTTCTTAGGTACCCTGCCAAGTAACTGAATAAAATCTTTTTTCCCTATAATTAAGAGTGCAAAATTTGTGGAATAAAGAAAGTAAAACTAATAGCATAGAGGGAAAGCTACAAGATTACTGAGTATTTACATACATTCTACTACTGCAGCACCACATTCTGCTTTCAGGGTCAGGTTATGCTATAAACCTTCCTTACCACATCCCTCATCATGGCTGTCTCACACAGTGACAATAACAAAGAGCACCGATAGAGAAAAGTTGAAATTTGTGTAATTTAACTGCTGGCAAACTGTAATTCAATAGAAGGCAAAATTCCATTCTTTACTGACATAAAATCTATCTATTTTCAAATAACCAATTCAGTAAAGCTGGACAGCTTGTGCTACCAAGAATGTTCACACTTTTTACAATCATCAATCTTGGTTCAAATTAAAGACTTTTTCCTGATGTTTTGGCTATTGCTGAATAATATCAAGGCTTCTTTTCTTTCCTCTTAGCTCTTCCTGCAGTTGGCAGGATGGGAGAGGGCAGGCAGCCTGGCAGGAGGATGTCCAGAACAGCTCACCCAAACTATGCAAAGGGCTCTCTGGTGTCATGTCCAGTAATAGAAAAGGGTTGAGCAAGAAGTGTTTGCCTGTGGGAGTGTTTCCTCATACAGCTGTTGCTTGGAGACTGGCTGCACACTGGGCTGCCTGTGAGGTGTGTGATTGATTGCTCTTGCAGCAGCAGGGCTTTTTCCCCTCTTCACTCACTAAATTTTCTTTGACTTGACCAGCAAGTCTTCCCACCTTTTTTCTTCCTGTTCTGTCCCTCGTGCTGCTGGGGGTGCTGATGAGCTAGCTCTGGCTACTC
Organism: Melospiza georgiana; assembly: GCF_028018845.1. NCBI lineage: Eukaryota > Metazoa > Chordata > Aves > Passeriformes > Passerellidae > Melospiza > Melospiza georgiana. Next base: position 12,733,311 of record NC_080443.1, read on the forward strand.
AGCTGGGTCAGCCCACCACAACCCTTTCCATGAACAGATCAAGAGTCACCTACTTACTTTTCCCTTTCCTAACAACATCTCCAGCAAACAAAGAAACTTACCCATAAACTTGTTAATAAATTGAGGTCTCCTTGATGCAGGTAAATAGACTCCCAAGAAAAAGAATGGAATTCCAGATAAAGCAATGCCAATTCCAATCACTGAATTTATAAAGTCACTATAGAGTGGCACTACCACCAGAAATATTGTGCATATACAGAATATTATTGGGAAAGCCAGACTCAGCTGTAAACAGAAAAAAGAGAACACAGTGTTAATGAAATATTCACTATCTATAGTTACAGACATTATGATACAGACTTTTCTCTCTGAAACCCCCTCTGTAGAATTCTCTGCTCTTCCTCTCATATATCTGGCTATTTAGGATGATAAGCAAATTGCAGAATTATTCTTAACAGAACTGTTGCTAAATATTGCAAAAGTAATCAAGTATGGTAACTCGGTGTGCTGAAAGAAAGTGCATAGTGGCATGAAGTGTTTTCAGACAAAACCAGTAAAACTTGGGAAACAAGAATTACTGACTTTTTTGAGTAGAGTATCAAAGTATGAGGTTACAGGATCAGATACCATCGGAGCTAAAGGTGATCCACAGAGTTACTTAACTTGAGCAATTCCAACCAGAGATTTCTGCTGCTAGATAAAAGGCTAACTACTGTGTTAGGCTCTTAAGACATTCTCCCGTGGGCAGACAGAAGGGGTACTTATTGAACTAGCATGTAATAGTAGAGTACACTGACACAACAATCTCTTGTTCTTACCTAGCAGACAAGCTAACTTTCATGGTACAATATCTAAGGGAAACCACACTTTATGTCCTGATCAATCTGTAAGCTTTACACTTAACACGTATGGTCCAGATTTTAGACAGTACTTTTATATTATATGGAATGCAGGGATTTTTAACAATTGTGTAATCAGTATTACCTTAAGAGGTCTAGGCCGATCTGGTTCTTTCCAACGTAGATATAACTGCCCAGCAATAGACAGACCAACAAAAAACCAGTAACTGAAGCTGAAGTAATTAATCAGCTTGAAGACATCTTCCACAGCCAGGTAAATAAGGGTCATAAAACACTGTCAGAAAAGAACAAGACTAAGGATCTAAACACAAAGGTTTGAAACTTACTGTTTATCCTGGTTTTTGCCTTTAAGTAACACCTTATACTCCTTAGTGTCTGGCATAATTTTGTGCCTCAAAAAATTACTCTCTCAGCAATCACCTTGATGATAGTGTATTTTATCTCTTGTGAATTTTTTTAAGTTTTTCTTTCAATAATCATATTCTCGTTCTGAAAAAGTTACCTTAATTCATTGACTGGATCACAATAAATTACATTCTTATTCAGGGGACTGGGTTTCTCAGCTGCATTTAGATGCAGTAAGGATCTGAGAGAAGCACTGGGCTCTAGGAATTATTCAGTCTTGAGCAGAATAATTCAGAAATTATTCAGTCTTGAGCAGCAGAAATCTTTTATATACAATATGTCAATTATTAGTTGCAGTTTCAAATGCAGAAACTGAAAATGCAATCCATTGTAAACAGAACACATTTCTTATGGCATGGCCTTCTGCTAAACTGATGTTCTGATTTCAGCATGAAATTGAACACATACATGGACTAGTTCTTTTATACTTTTCTCATGTTATTTTTTATACATATATATTTGTGTACATTTTTCTAGCCCTGTGTTGAAGCTCCATTTTGAGGGAAGCTGTGCTGTGTGTCTCATCTAATTAGTTGAAAAGAAAAGCAATAACTTGCATTGAAGAGCAGAGCTGGCACAGGTGTGAACCTCTTTATGTGGATCATAGACAACAGATCAGGAAGGTGACCTTCCCGAGATCCTACAAAAAACAGCCTGAAAAAAAGAAGTAAAACACATGTTGAGATCACAGGCAAGAGAGATGATCATATTTCTTCTCAGTAGAGACATTGCAAATTCATTCAATGGATAGAAAGAATATTAAAATGCTGGATAAATCTATTTAAAACTTTTGCTAGTTACATCCACAATCAGTGCTCAAAGAAAAGGTTCTAGACAGTATCCTAAGCTTTCTGATTGCAGCTTCATAGCAGTAGCAAGTTTTTTAGGGCTTTTTCAAGTACAAAGTTTTAAAATACTGATATTACAAGGTCAGTAAGTTTTAGATAAATACATTTGAAAACAAAAATTTGCTAGAATTATTCTATCAATTAAAATGGAAGGTAATGCAAACAATCAGAAGTCCTGAGGACTCACCACACAAAATTCATTTGATTCATTTTCACCACACAAAATTAATTGGATCTTATAATTTTGCTCTGCATACACTCAGGAATGCTTTGGAGAAACAAGGCAGTGTTAAGGGTATATGTACAGACACACACAAAGGTTTATTTAGATCTGTGGTTTTATTGTGGCTATTCATTATGATTTGAGTTTTAAAAGTATTTTCTGCCTCTCTCATAACAGATCAGCATAACAGTAACATGTAAAAGGAATTATGAACATTTCTCAGGCTGAAAGAGGTATGCACTACCTTGATGATGCTAGAATTGAAGCATTAAGTCCTCCAAAGCAAGAAAAGGCTACAGCAATGGGAATCGTCCAGCTGAATATACCAAATACCCTGTCAGCAAATGTCTGATGAAAGGGAAAAGAAAAGGAAACATGAAAATATCTGCAAAAAAGAATATGTAAAAATATGATATCAGAGCTTTTGTAATATACTTGTATGGAAAAATAGTAACACAGTAAGGACAGTTCATAATGCAGCACAAGGAATCACACAGCTCTCTTATTTATTTATGGATTCTAAATACACACAAACTTCTTTAGCCAAGCATCTGAAGTCATATTTTCTGCTCACAAGGGAAAAGAAAATGTTTTGAGCATTTTCTTCCCAATCCTAATATATTTTATTATCTAACTGACCTACAGAACACAAGTGAACATTCTTTGGATTACTAAAAATATTACCTAACCAAACGGGGAAATGTCATATTGCAGTGAATAACCACTGCCAACATCACAGCTGCTGCTCATAGATTCTGTTGTAGGAATCTACTTCAATTCCTTTTTTTTTCAGTTTCCTAAGCAGCATCTTTTTCTTTAGCTCCACTGGCAGGGCCTCTGGACTCTACTCGCACAACTTGGCAAATAACAGAGCAATTGATCTTATCAATTGCTCAATACTTGATGTTGCTAGACAATACTGCAAGAAACTGTGGTGACTGTCCATGGTAGAGCTCTGGAACCAGGAAATCAGGAGCATCAAAGTTTAACAGCAAGTGGTAAGAGCCACTGACTGCCAGCAGTCTTGGATCTAAAACAAAAATGGGTAATAATTTGCAATATACTGTCCTGGTCTATTCTGTTCAACCTCCTGGATGGAGAAAAAAGTCAGAGAGACTTAAAGTATCAGACCACACATTTGAAACATGAAGAAATTTAATTAATGCAGACTGACAGGGATTCCATCTCCCATCCTGGTCTGAGCATTGCACATATCTGGACACTAGCATGAAGTGAGGCAGAAATGCCTTCAGCTGTCTTCAGAGGATGTGAGTGGAAGCCTTCCTACCCATCCCAAGCCTACCTACACATAACTAAATCACTTCCATCATTTCTTTTACAGAAGCAAACTAACAGTCATAGTAGCAAAAGAATCATGATTAAATTAGACAGCATGAAGTCACTATTTAGGGAAACACAAAGGTACATACTCCTGTATAAGTATTCAAAGATTTGAACATTTTACATCTTAGCAAGCAGCAGTCCCCTGAAGCAGAATGCAATTTGTTATGATCCAGTCAATGAATTAAGACAACTCCTCCAGAACAAGAATGAGGACAAGAAGAAAACTAGCAAGCAATTGTTATAATATTTTAAAGGAATATTTAAACCTGAACTGCTGATTTCTGAAGCCAAACAATAAGTGAAATTACCAGACACAAAACTCCTGGAGGATTTTTTTTTAATATATGAAGTTAAGCTACAGAACAAGATGTTAGAGAATTAAGATGTTTAGTAAAACTGCCTAAAGGATAAGCATTTAGATAAGTAATATTAACAGCTGAAGCTAAAGAAGAGAGAGAAAAAAAACTATTAATGCAATTTTATGCGGAAGGATGCAAATTAGCTAATATAACATTTGGAGAATTTTTTTCCCTCCAAAGATGTTCTTTGCAATGATGTTCTTTTCTATTTCCTTTTGAAACATCTGGAAATGGTCCAATGTGAATGACAAGTACAGGACTAACTCAAAGGCTATTTCCATCCTGTAATGTGTATCCAGTTGTTTTAGGAGATGCTAATACTGTTGCACACATCTTGGAAAGCAACATTTAATTCAAATGAAGAGTAAAACCCACAAATTATATACAGACCAAAATGCTACAGATTCAATGTATTCTGGATGCAGGCTATGTGCTACATCAACTGTTGATCCAGCTCAAAGCCTAAATAAGTGATTTCCCTAGAGCTGTACAAGTCAGACTCTTCAAAAAATAGAGTAATGTGGTGAAAACCCCTAACAAACACTGTCATTTCCAATCTACTTTCTAATGCTGTAGTTGGGATTCATCACAGAGCAAAGGGCAGAGAAACTTCAAGAGCTAAACTTGAGGTTAGGCAATACAAAATATTTTAATTGAGAATCATCTAAAAAAAGTTCAGCTTGGTTTGCCAAGTAGATCTACCTGCCTGCAAAATGATCTTTCAGTACAACAAAGTTGAAAGGTCCCTGAAGTTTGTCTAATCTATCTATTGATATTAACCAGCTTTACATGAACATAAAGACCCACCTGCCTTTAGACAGGTGTTTCCTGACAGGGTTTCACCTTTATTTATAACAAAAATCAGCCAAGTTCATTACTACTACTCAGACACTTGAGTACAAATTTAAAGTCCTTCAATACCCTCCCTTTAACAGATGCCAAGAAATGTCTTTTTCCAAGCTCAGCTATAGTCTCTTGTGAACAAAGATAAACCCAAAGACCTCCACAGCATTTCTTGCTAAAAGAGATACTGAAGTCTAAGTAAAAGCAGCCACAGAAACATTCACTGCATGCATATCAGAGGATTATTTTGCATAAGAAGGCAGGGTAGAGGAAAGTACAACACAAAATCAAGTTATTAAGCACGCATACTGAGTGCACTGAACCAAGAAGGGAAAGGGGGAGGGAAAAGTAGCAGAGTTAGTGGTTGTTTTCTGCTAAAACCACAACTGTACAATCATGGATCCTCCAGAAATGAGCCAGACCTGGGCTTTCAGCTGAGCTCCTCACCAATTCTACTTTAACTACAACTACTTCTGGGAGTTGTGAAGTACATATATAAAAACAAATGAGCTGGCAATGGAGGAAAGAATAGAGCGTTTACAAAGGCATGTGGAGGATGACAGAGCCACCTACCTGGAGGTAGCTATAGGCAGAAACATTTAGTCCACCATAACAGGAGAAAACCACCACTATGAGGATATCATCTCAGGATTCTTCTGAGAAAGTCTAAAGAGCAAGAAGGATTAAGAGATTAAATTGTCATCTCTGCTATAGTCTGACAAATCCTGTAGTCCAGACTTGAATTATAACTGCTTCTAAAAGCTTGGAAACAGAATTCAGAGAAGTGCTGATGTAACCCTTGCAAGTACAGATTCAGTTCTTTTATGCCCTCCCATCCATTGAATATGTAAGGTATACATGGATACATGCACACTGTAGGACATGCAGCTGGAATTGTCCCCTTTAGTTTTGATTTTTTTTTTTTTTTCAAACATCAGGGAATAATAATGAAAGAAGAGGCTTTCCAGCCTTGCACTTCTCAGCTGAACTGCCCTTATTTAATCATAACTAAAATGTTACATTACTCCCAGAAGAATGGTCAAAAACTGAATTACAGCTTTGTTTCAAGGCATGAATGACTGAATAAACTACATTTTATTTTTGTCTTGGGTTAGTTTGATCTCATGATCATCAGCTGGTAAGTTTTGAATGGTTTGCAAGAACACTTTTTTGTCCTTTTAAAGGTCCAAACAACAGTTTTGTACAAACAGGTTGAACTAAAAGCAGCAGAAATTCCAGCATAAAGAGCTGCCACAGCAAAATACACAGGATATTGCCTCACACTCAGTAATTCAGGCACACAGATGAGTAGCAAGGCCCACATACATATTAAAAATCTCAAGATGAGAACTGTTTCATCACACTTAGCTGCACATTAGAAGTGTACTTAGAGGCACACAAGAAATGTCAGACTACACTGAGAGCATAAGGAGCCACAAGCACATGTGAGGCTGGCAAAGCAGCACACAGTATTGATTGGAGGGACAAATGGACAAATGCAAAGAGAATGTAGCCTAACATGAATAGGAAACTTATACCCAAAAATACCCAAGGATTATCAGGTGTTTCTGTTAGGAAAGTTTAAAGGGCATTTACAGAGCCTCTTCACATTAACTCAGTTCAAGATCCTATTGCCCAGGAGCTTTTCCAGACCAAGTTCCATTAACATTCAGAGCAGTAAGGGGATATATATGTGTGTGTGTATACATATATGAGCAATCTGACTGGTATTTTGGAAACACAATTAATTCTGTTTCGAAACTTTTCTTGAGGTGAAGTATAAATACATTCCCACATTACAGGAAGATCTGGCAGTCAGAATTACAGTATGTTTTCTTAATTTTGAGCTTCTGAGGACTCTAAGGTGCTATGCTACTGCCTAACAAAAACAAACTCTTGATTAATGGCAATTAGGAAGCTGCACATGCAAAAAAAAAAAAAAAAAAAAAAAAAACAAAAAAAAACAAAGCACCTGAGCAGAAGTTTTCTCCCACTGCCATAGATTACATTGTCAGGATACTGTATGACATCTCTCCCCACTGACCAAATTAGATTTAGTGTCACATATATTAAAAGGAAGAGTGCCCATCAACCAAACCCAGAAAATTGTAAAGGTGCAAAAGAAAACAATTTAAATGTGTCTCCTGTAATTCTCCTTTCAATTACCATGCTGTTTATCAATTCTACTCAAACAGACATAATTCTCTCATATTATTGGCAACACCTTTACTGGGAGAAAAAGGTACCAGTGCAGTAAGAAGTCCAGCATAAAATTCCCACTTCATTTTTGGGTCACTGAATATAATCTTATGGCAAGAGAACCAGCACTACTCTGCTGCATTAATACACTGCATTCCTGCATGCCTGTAAGTTCTCTCTTCTGTACAGCCCACATTAAAATTTCCAGTGTCAGCTCCAACAGTAAAACAGTTCCATTTATATTTTCATGGAGGTGCTGAAGATATTTGATCTGAACCTTCTCAGATGTTTATCCTCTTCTTAGAGGATCTAAGGATCTTAGATCATCTCTCATAGCTAGCTGTAGAACAAGGGTTCAGTGTTTCCCAAGTCTCTTACCTATCTCATACTGAAAATATAATATATCATTCTCAAGTTCAGCTTTTCAGCTTGGACTCCAAAGCCAGAGAACTTCCATGCAGCTGCCATCAGGAGTGTTGCATTGGCAGTGAATTACAGCTAACTCCAAGAAAGAAGGTAAATAACTTACTGAACAACTCTCCCTCTAAAAGCAACTGCCTACCCTCAGTTGGAAGGTATGGACTGTGCTCTTCATCCAAAGAAACCTTACTGGGAAGTGCCTGTGCAAGCAAAGAAGAGGAACATGACACTGATGGCTAAGGACGAGTGGATTTTCCTTTTCAGAAAAGAAGCCAGTGAAGCCAATGAAGGAAGAGAAGTAATACCCAAAAGGTCTAAGAAGAACTTAAAAATTTCTGTCTGAATTCAGTTAGAAAAAAGAAGAGCTCCATGTTGGCCTAGTTGTGCTCAGATGAGGAGGCTTAGGGCAGTACCCACTATTCCAGCTCGTGCACCGAAAATCAGGTACAGGGTCCTGATATCTTTGTGGTTAGTTGAGAACAGTCAATAATTATTAAATACACCAAAGAAGAATAAAACAGCTGAAACACACAGCCTCCCACGTTTCAGTTCATCGAGGGAGCATGGCAAAGCAAAGCAAGCCTGCTCTAGAATATGAGAGCACCAGGGTGAACTGATGGATTTACACTGCACTCACAGGATGATATTCAAAGATGCAACTGAAGTCATCCTCTTTATCCCCAGTCTGCTGACAAAGCTGTACAGCTCCAAGAAATATGACAGCTGGCTATGCAGGACAACTGTTTGCTTCAACCACTTTTAGCTCTTCCAAAGGAAGAGCTAAAAGAAGTAGGTTGCCAAACACCACCTATTGTAGGAACTCAATCAAGGCCCACAAACATGACCAAACACAGGTATCAAACTGTGCATTGGCAGCCAGTATGCTTCCAGTCAGGAGACAAAACAGCCCAGAAAGTGCTTGTGGAGCAGCTGCCTCTTTCACAGACAAAAACACAATAGTAGTCTCAAAAAACATCAAAAAGGTTGTTCAGTAATGGTGAAAGATGAGGTAAAATGTCTGCTCTTCTTTATTTGTGTTTGTGCTACAGAGTAATTTTCATCTCCATAAAAGTTAATAGCAAAGGTTGTAATGGTTTCCATAAGGAGGTAAAACAGAAGTCAGCTGTGAGACTCTGACAGGAATCACTGAAAAAGTGAGTGATTTGACACAGTCAGCAACCATCTGAAGAGCATTTGCAAAACTTTTAAGCTGGCTGTTGCTGTATCACTTAAATTTCTTCAACAAAAAAACTTAAAAAAATCCATTTCTTAGCCCCAACACTGGGGCTATATCACATGAAGCCAATTGTGTTGTAAAAGGAGGGCATTTTATTATTTCTTTTCCCCTATAACCCCTTGGCATGATTTTTTTGCCCCATCACCAATAAAAACAGCACAGAATGTGATCTGGAAAGATCCTTTCATACTTCTTTTACTCAGAACTTTCAGTCCATTCAGAAACCAGAAATGGCTTCACTCCATCCCTTCCAGCTCAAAGCCTCTTCACTGAAAAGGAGAAAGCCACTTCACTTCTTCCCAAAATAGCAACAAGGAGGCTGAAATGTAACTGCTGCTTGATTACACCAGACTTGAAAATGAAGCAATATTACCACCATGTTTCTTTAAAAATTCATCAATGTAATTTTCAACCTACGCCAACCTGCACCAACTACATAAAGGGCAACAAGCAATCTGTAGCTTGTGTCACATGTAGAATATCTGAGCAGATCAAAGTGCCTCAATTTCATCAGATTTCTTTGAATAGCTTAATTCTCACCTCCTTTCTTCATTCATCCACTGAATACAATGTTCTATGTCTTCCTAAAGATTCCAGAGGATAGAATCTCTTCCACCACCCAGAGAATCTGGTTTTTGCTCATATCCTTACAATGATTTGTTAAGCATCTCAAACACTCACTTGTAACACTTGGTCAACTTACCACTGCCACAGCATCACTAGCAAGAACAGCATGAGAATCCAGCACTGTATAGTAAGCTATATTGGTCATAATATAGATAATAGTCACAATTGGCATAGACACTGCAATAGCCAGGGGCAAGTTCCTGCAAGACAGAAAAAATGCCAAAACTCCAAAACCCACAACGGCAGAAAAAGAAAACTTACACTAGTAACAGATTAAAGTTATTTATTTCTATCATTTACAATACAGAGAAAATTAATGAAACCAGCACAAAGATTTCAAAGACGGTATCTCTGGAATCAGAGTTTGGTTTCTTTTATAACTAGAAATTCTAATACAGAAGACTGGAAAAAAAATCAGATTTTTATAGTAACTTACCACCTAAATTATGTGTAAAAAGGGATTCTCTGCAACTGCTCTTCAAACACTCCAAGGTTTCCACATCTGTAGTAACAGCCTTCAAACTTACATGCTTTAAATGATTTCCTAATGTCCATGTTAATTACCACATTTAGAACCCAGAGGCAAAGCTCTGAGGTTCTGCCCTCCTCCTCCCTGGGGAATGGGGTTGTCCTTTCAGCACCTCCTTGTGGAACTGATGCTGGGAGCTTTATTAAACCAAACCCCTGTTCTCATCTGCACTCATCACTGCAGAGAACAACCTAACTGGGCTGCACAACAGAGATGCAGATCTCAAACTGCTGAACAGCTATGTGGTGTATCCTACTAGCAAACACAGGTCTAGAAAGCTACACAAAACCAAGTAACAGGAAACTGCTAACCTTTAGATGTGAGCAGGTAAGAGTTAACTGTGAGATAAAGTCACAGCCCTGAGTGTGCAGCTCCACAGAAACATATTTTTAATGTGTGGCTTTGGCTTTTCTCAGTCTTACTCTTTCCTCAAACCTCACAGGAATATTCAAATGTTTCAAAAGGGGAAGCAGAATTGAGAGTGTTACTCTCGCATTTGCCCAGCTTGAAATCAAATACAGCAGGGTGACACTGATGTGCATTTGCCATAAACATTGTTTGTAATAACAACAATAAAAAACCTCCAAAAAACAAAACCCCAAAGCATAAAAATTATCAGTCTGAATACTTTGCAAGTCTGAAACTTTGCAAGTTTCCTCAAAAAATTCCTGAGGCCCAGAAGTCCAGCGTCTGTCTGCTGCCATAGAAGCAGAAAAACAAACAGGGCCCGCAATCCTCTATATAAATCAGTAAATTAGTAACTGGGAGTTCTGACTCTTCCTTCAGGTTGCACACTCATAGTAAGAGACCCATGAATCCCAGCACAGAGAAGAAAAAGAAGCAGTGAATTTAGTTCAGAAATATTACACAATGTAACAAAAATCTGAAATAGCATTTTAAGGCCTTTGCATCATCCAAGATTAACGCCAAGGGACGATGTCAAAAAAATTTGTGGATTGCAACTTTTGGGTGGATAAGCATGAAGGCACTACCAATCAAGTGAACATGAAAAATATGTAATTCTTATGGTAATTTTGTAAAAGTCTGGAATACCTCATTATTCCCAAGAACTGTCAATGCAGAAAGCTGAAATATGAACTTCACTTTACCAGCTACCATTCTACCAAGAATGAAGCTTGTATTAGGCACTGATACCTATCTAGAGCAAATGATTATGAAGAAATTTTCATCAGATATATATATATATATATACATAATTTTTTATATTTTATATATATATAAAAAAATATACTGTGAAAAAAATTGTTTTTCAAAACAATGCATCTAATAGAAGAGCTATCAAACTGACAACAGAGAACACTATACTTACTTTAAAAAGGAAAGGCATTGCAACAATACTCAAAAAAGAAGCTTTTCAGCAGAAAAAAGCCCATTATTGGAAGGACCAAATGACTGATTAAAATACAAAATGTGTGTCTTCTGAATATTTCTATCAAATCTTTGCAAGAGGATTTAGGGAAACAAACTGTAAATCTGGAATTCAATCTAACCAAAAATAGCTAGGTTTTCTTTAAAGTACTTATCCACTGTTTTAATAGATAGCTTTCCTGGTTAGATAAATGCCCAGCATAAAACTCAACATCCAACATAGAAGGGAATAAACTGCAAAAGTCAAAATCAGTTGGGAGAACTAAAAAAAAATCTCATTCTTCTTTACCATTCAGCTATAGCAATCTGGATGCAAAAATCATCAAAGGGAATCTATTCTAACATAAAGGTGTCTGCTTACAGACTCACAACTGGGCAAGATTGGCCAGTTACACTTTTAGAGTATAAATTCATGGAAAATATGAATATTATTAAATATGAAATCAGAATGATTGCACAGGTAAACACAGACAACTTTTAGGTACCACTGCAACAATGACACCTATTATAATAAATTGTAACAACATCTTGAACTGAAAGTTTATCTAGCACTGAATACAACATCCTGCAATCATCTACACTTAATTGTTCTTGCATTTTAATTTCTTTTTCACTTTTAATGGAGTTTAGTAAATCTTTGCCCTTGGCCATCCACAGCCTCACCAGTAGAGCAGTTCCACTCATTTCTGTATAAGCTCAGAATTTATTACTGAGTAACAGCCACAAGCCCCCCAACCTGGGACCATCCCCATTTAGAAAGCTCAAATCATTTACCTTTCTGGGTTTTTGATTTCTTCTGTTACATAATTGAGTGTATCCCAGCCAGAGTAAGAAAACAAGGCAGAATATAATGCAAGGGAGATTTCTCCAATATCAATAGAGGATCCCTCAAAAGAGTTCTTGAAGTGCCCTGTGTGCCCTATGTAGAAAAGATGTAATGAAAGACAGGATAATAAAATACAGTAAGTAATATTTTTCCATGTGCCACACAATTACAAAAACACCTCAGAAACCCTAATTCCTTCAAATCTGCTTCTTAAGAACGTTTTTCCAATTCTACTCCAAGTTTTAGCCATGAGAATTGGCATGGCATTTAAACTACTATCAGTTATTCTGTGTGTATGATACTGTTCTACAATTAAACACCTGGTTTGTCCACAGTAGCACAAGTAGTTCAGGAACATTAAGTTCAGACTAAGCTGTAAACAAATGGCAATGACAGTACTCAGGTTAAGTGTGGGGGTTTATAACATATATATTTAGAAAAATAACCCACTCAATTCTTCTTTATCCTTTTAAATTTTCAAACATTTAGCCTATGCAGAAAACAAAGATTACAAGAGACTTAGATAACTATGAAAAGAGAAACTCACACAAACACCTACAGGGATGTTTAAGGTTTTGCTACTAATAAGAGAAAACTGAGAAAAATTAACAGAGAATAAAGCTTTCCTGTTAAGATAAAATTGTCCTAAGCTAAAGTGTATGTGTGGTTTTTGGACCAGTATTTGTGAAAACTTGTGCCATCTTTTGACTGTAAGCAAGTCAAGACAAGTTCATCAATCATAGTTTAATATTAAGACTCTATATATATATAAACATACACAAAACCACCAAAAACAGAAAGGCAAGCTATTGTGCAACTCCAAAACATGCCCTATACTATGCATCCTCAAGTGTTTAGACTCCATTAAAACTGTAATATTTGAAGCCTCCAAAATATCTTTACTTATTTCTCTTTTCTACTTTTTATCCCCATCAGACATTGCTACTCCCTCAGCACAGACACAGGTGGAGTAACTGCTGAGTTAGGAACAGAAAATGGAGACAATGTCAAGGAAATCAGATGGGAACAAGCTTGGTATCTACAAAACAAGGGATGGGCAGATGTGCTAAGGATTATGGTGCTCACATATGCATATTCTTGATTGGTTCACAGTAATTATCTTGATCATGAACTTTCAAAAATAACCTGTTAGAGCAAAGGACATGAATTGTCAGATTGCCAGGGAAAGACAGCCCTTTATGGCAGCTTTGAAAGCAGGATAATTTTCTTAAGCTAACACACCAACAAACTGTTCCCAAAGGAAGGGCTAAGAACAAAACTAAGTTCAGAATTTGTCTTAACTTGAAGGCACAATGCCCAACACACACACTTTCTAATTCTCAACAGTATAACAGAACTCAGGCTTTGGGCAAAAACAGAGCTGTAGCTTCACAAGTCTACCTACATCTTCTTAGCACCTTTGTGCCTTAAGTTCAGACACTTTCAGGCCACAGATTCATTTTGTAAAAAAAAATATTCAATTGATCTCACAATAAAGTAGAGATGTTCCTTAGAGAAATTCGTAACTTTCACCACTGCCACTGTATTTTGCTGTCTCTGTGAATTGCTGTTTTCACTTCCTTTTTAATTCTGTATTGCAGGCTGTAAATAACACAACATTGCTGAGCAGTCAATTACCTTCTTTTACCAAGTTCAAAGTCAATTGAGATAAGATGGGTATCTCATAATACAGTATCATGACAATACCTAACATTAGTATTATGGGTATATTCAAGGTGGCTGTATTACACTTTTTTTACTGAGGCATTCCATAAAACATACAGAGGAAGTTCACTGTCCTTACACCAGTCACTCAGCTTAATTGATAAACACAAACCTTTGCTACAATTTTACAAGCTTACCCTGGCAGATTTGAACAATTCCAGCGATGATGATGGCGATAAGAGCAAGGACTTTAGCATAAGTAAATATATCCTGCACACGTGTGCCCCACTTAACATAGGCACAATTTATAAATGTTAAAAGGCCTAGGGAAGGAAGAAAACACAAAAATTAAAATTCTGTTTGAGCAATGCTCAGTTTAACTCACTTTTCAAAGCTTTTAATTGACATCTAAATATGCACTGACTTGTTATACTATTACTTAGGTTAAACTGAAAACACACTGGTTTGAACAAAGCAGGAAACAGATGTTTTAAACACTGTTTCAACAGTGGAAGGAAATACTTTCCTGTTCTCTGCCCATATTCCTAATGTTACCTCTCATCAGCTGTACTCTGCAACTACCCTGGAACTAAAGAAACTGCTACATGGAATAATTAATTTCAATGTACCAATATTGTTCTAATAAATTAAAGATTATCTAGAAATTCCTTTGGGCAAACATATTAAAAGAGTGAGAAGGTTTCTTTAAGCTTCATTGTTAGGTTGAAGATGAGTTCAACATCCATGGAGTAGCTGCAGTGCTGAGCATGCTTCCAGGTGATTCAGTACTCCTTTCCAGTTCTACTGCACTGCATTATGGAGAGAGAACATAGCAATTTTACAAGGGCATGTACTGAGAGGACAAGGGGTAATGGCCTTAACCAGAAGGAAGGTCGATTAGATTGGATTGGGCTGGATTAGACTAGGTGTCATCAGGAAATTCTTCCATGGGAGGGTCATGAAGCACAGGCACCTGTCCAGAGGTTGGGGGTGCCCCATTCCTGGAAGTGTTCAAGGCCAGCTTAGATGGGGCTTGGAGCAGCCTGTGAGAGTGGGAGGTGCCCCTGCCCATGGCAGGGAGGTGGCACGAGATGATCTTCAAGGTCCCTTCCAACCTAAAGCATCCTGTGGCTCTAAAGGGCGTGTGCCTTACAGCTAATGCAACAGGAGTCAGGATTTTTACAAACTGGTAGCAAGTAATGAGTATCCTGAATGCCTTTAGTCCTCTATCCCAAAATAAATTAGTCAGACCTATGTCACAAGGTTGCAATGAAACTTGAAATGAGACTTTCAGATCTCACAAATATTTTTTTAGTTGCTGACTAAACTTACTCACATGATCAACTTCCCCAAGACAGTTCTTCTCATGACTCTCAACATTTTGCTTATGCATTCATTACCTTTCTCTGAAGTGGAGAGCCAGGCAACCTTTGTCTGAACTCCTACTAAACAGGATTCAGTATCTTCAATATTCTTTATTCAACAAAATCCTAATTTGGCACATATTTTTCTTAGCTAAATTACTACCACATAATTGAAACTTCTGTATTGGAAACAGTGTTTCTTCCAAATCTCAGTTTTCTCTCTAGCTAGTGAAAAAATGTTTACATACTACTGTACTTTTTATCTCCATAGAATCTTCTTGTACTGTGTATTTTAAATATGCATATAAATAAAAACTAAACTTGATTGTTTCAGGAGTAAGGTAGCAGTAAATAAAAATTATATTAAAAGATGTGATATATTATTTCCTTTCCCATAATCCAAGAATACCATGATACCATTGAGATAAAAATGACCTTAGCACAGCTACCAAATTGAAAACAGTAACTTTTAGAAGCTAACAAAAGAAAGGTAATGATCAGACAAGTACAGCGGTACTATGTTACACAGTCTGGATAAGCTGGATGAGCTTCAGCTGTGTGGCAAGAAGAGGGGAAAAAAAACCCAGTTGTATCAAATTTCAAAAGTCAGGACTGCTGCAAGCTCCCAAACAGCCTTCAGAAAAAAAAAAACAACTCTGCTCAGTCTCTGCTCTTCAGTATTAGGGACTGGAGTATTTGCTTGCTGGATTTATTTCTGCCATATTTTTTAAAGCAACTTTCATTGGGATTAATTATTGAGTTAGGGCTTGGTCTCTACTTCAGATGAAATGATACTCTGATACCTTATAAGGGAAACAAAAAGAAAGGTTATCAATATTCTGAATAAGCAACACCTCTCTTTTGCAAAAAATACTGTTTTCTTCAATTTAATTATTGTTTAGTCACTTACAGTTTCTGAGAACTGTGAAGTTTAGTTCTGTAGCACCAGATGACACCCCACTGCCAAAATGATTGTCAAAGTAAAGCTGTATAACACAAAGACTGTTCTCACACTGGCTCTAGTATTGCTATTACTAAAATTAAAAAAAAACCAAAAAACAAAACTAAAAGTAAACCCCACAACAAACCCACCCAGTCTCACATACAATCTGTACCTAACCTAACTTCCACTCCCAGCAGCTTCATTACAAAGGGATTAATCATATCCAGAGCTAGGGATGTGACAAACAAGCTCAGCAGTGCCAAGCCAGGGAGAAGCCTAAGCTTTAACAGCTAAATGAAGCTGTAGAGCAGGGCTGAGTCTTAGCACTGACACTCAGAGCAGGGCAGAACAAGCATTTAAACCATAAAACAGACTGTTAAAGTAAATTGTTCCACCTGCCTGAGAGTGATCCTGCTGTCATGTGTCTCCACTAAAAAAAGAGGTGTTAAATCCTCTTGATTAGCAGCATATGTAGAGGACATCAAAGTGTTTGTCTATACCTACTATATAATAATTTTAATTTAATCACTTTGTCTTTATTGCTTTTTAACCAACTCCTTTTTATAAGGGCTATCTGCCCTCAGAGTGAGGGGATACCTTAAATGGAAGAGCAGATTCTCCCACACTCCTTAATTTGTGCCAACATACCTTGGGACAATACCTGTTTAAGGAATGTGAACATGACACTACAGGCCCTTCACTCATTTGCAAGAAGGAGGCAACAGAACTGATTAAACAGACAGATTTCCTGGACAAAGTTGGTGATTATTTTCCCCCCTACTTGCTCCTCAATTAATGCTTCCACAGCAGTAAAAAATAACAAAAATGGAAGGGGAAGCTGCAATCATCATAACCAATTACAGAGGCCAAACACCCAAAGTACATGTGATTTCCCTTTCCTTGTCCTTTACAGACAATAAGAAACATTAAAACTCTTCCAAAAGAAGCCTCAAACAGGCAGCACACATCCTTGAAGCATATTGTTGGGAGTAAGAGTCCAAGTTCTGTGTTAGCTTTTTGATACAAAATCGTGTCAATACAGGTGACAGGCTCCAGAGCACACAGCTGTGGATCAGTACATCACAAAGCATTGTCCTACACGCTGGCTGAAATACAGTTTTCACTGTTTACTGGAAATGTAAAATATGTATATAAACACTTTTAATAGGAAACACCTGAAATTAAATAAGACACACAATTCAAACATACAGTTTCATTATTTTCATACAGCAGAACACTGTGGGCAGCTGCTCCTCTATATTGACTAACAGAGCTGGCTATATGAATACAAATATTTCAATTTTATATACATACAAAATTTCCACTTTTCAAAACAGCTTTACCACACACACTGCTCTACTGATTTTACAGTTAATCCCAAGTAAAAAGAATAATCTTGAATGAATGATTTTTTGAAAGCAGAGTAGTAACTGAACCATGTAACCATTGAGAACTTATTGCAAACCAAAATACATCAGAATTTCTGGCATAAAAGCCATTCTACAATAGCTCTTAAGACCACCCCAAGAGTACCCCAAGGTCTGATTTAAGATACCTCTCTCAAGGGAAAGCAATTTTTACCCCCTTACTTACCTGGCAATTTTTGCCAGGTAAGTAAGCCTGAAAGAGTTCAACACCTTGTTCTGCTTCCAAATGAGAAAATGGTCATTCACTGACTGAACACCTGCAAGTTTCTCAGGCTGGAATTGTTCTTTTCCCCACTGTACCTCAAACCATTGCAGATCCATTATGCACCAACTCGAAGCGTGGGTAAGATGTTTTTATTAAAACATCTTTTACCAAACATGGATAAAAACTTACCATAGTAAATTTCAATAAATACTTACATTCACAAGCAGCTGCTATGAGACGACAAGCCACATACGGAGGGTCACAAGAAGGGAAGAAAGGCTGGACTATGTAGTTAGCAAAGGTGATGGCAATGATTGCCTGACTAGTTGGTTCAACAATCAGGAGTGACGTCCACAAACGAATAAAAGCAATGAAACTCCCAAAAGACTCCAAGATATATGCATAGCTGGCTCCTGACTTAGTAATAGTGGTTCCAAGTTCAGCATAGCAGAGAGCTCCAAAGACTGAAAATATCCCTCCAACTGCCCAAATTATTAAAGACAATCCATAAGATTTGCTGTAGATGAGAACTCCTTTGGGCGAGACAAAGATACCTGAACCAATCATGTTGCCTACTATGAGGCTTATCCCATTTATTAAAGATATTTCTTTCTTCAGTTGCAATGTATCTTGGTCTCCATCCTGTTTTCGACTCCGACCTGTCCTTTTTGATTTTTTGACTGGGCTGTATTCAGCCAGTGACATTTGTGGTTTTCTATCATCTGTCCTTTCTGCCATTGTAGAAAGACTGTGAATTCTCCACGACTCCGAACCACAATCTAAAACAAAATATAGACAGCTGAAATAATTTTTTTTTTTTATCATTTGCAAAATCTTCTTTCCACCTTTTTACCCTATGATTTACAAATATAAATTAAAATATTTCCTTTTGTTGCTTCATGTTTGGTTCTTTTTACACAAAGTCAAATTCATGCACAGTTAAACAGCAGAACCAACCCAGACAAACCAAGAGACAAATTCCTATATAACTTAGAATGAAAGAGGAACTGCTACCATCAGAAAAAGAAACAAACAAAACTGTAGGAAGGACAGAATTAAAGGTCTCCTATCTTGTGAAGGCCAGAAGAAAGACCAGAAAGAAGGACAGTGAGTTGTTACAGATCAGGAAGCACCACAAGACCAAGATGGAAGTTCTAAGCATGAACACAGATGTACTGCAATACTAAAACTACCAATCCAAGCACTGTGCTTCCACAGGTAATTTGTGAGTGATCCAGCAGCACGTTATCAATTGCTGAGGGCCACAGGCAGAGGTGATCACTCCACTGTGCCCTTGGTGCAAGCCTTGAGCTCTGACACCAAGCTCTTCCCTCCCTCCCCAGAACTCTTTATCCAGATCTCACTGCCTCATCACTCACTTATCTAAAAGTACAGACTGCACATAAAAACCCACAGTGGTTTCAATCCAAATTCCTCCATTAGCAGTTGTATTTAACAGTATCTAAAGACACAGAAATTAGCTTTTTTCCTCTGCTTCAGAACTGACTGACCAGAAAAGAGCCCCCTTCTTCTGAAGTCTCCAGAAAATGCTCCCATGCCTTCCAAAAGCAAGTTACTGCTAATAAAATCAGTCAGCTCAAGAAGACATTGATAATTCTGAATAAGACCCATTTTACACAAGATCACAAGCTTATTAGTTGCATAAAAAAACAGGCCCTACATATCTACCAGAATTATTTTCATAACTATTCATTTGTCTTGTCCCTGATTAAAGCTTTAGTGTATACTTCAGCTATTTACTATAGAATAGAAAAAATAAAAAGAAAATCTGGGTCAGTTAGAATAAAGCAGGTAATCTAGTGTGGAGTGGATTTTGTGCTTTTTTTTGGGGTAACACTAATTTTACAAAAGGTTTTCTATCTGCAACAATAAACTTGTCAACTGTGACAACAAAAAACCTGAATGTGGGAATTTTGAAAGGTCAACATGCAGTCACCCAAACCACATGTGCATCTAGTACACATGAATGTACAAGCTCTTGCAGGCACACCTTTTTGGAGATAATACTCCTCCTTTATCATAAAACCAACACTTGTATACTAAAGCACAGAGAATCTAACCAGACATCCCTGAACTAGAATGAAGATGTGAAAATTACAAAGATTCTTTTCAATCAATTACAGAAGTAACGTCTACTGAAATGGAGTACAAATTTTTTATTGAAAAGTATTACTTCATTCATCTCCAACTCAATAATCTTTAGAGACTGTGTTCTTTTAAGTAATGCAAAGTAAGACCCTCAATCTGTTTAGTTGGATGCCTTCTGGTTTATTTTCCCCTCAATACTCCAAATAAACACTTTAAAGATGCCTAATTACTGAATACACATTTTATCATTACACGAGTCAACATCAAATATCACAGATACACCAGAAGACATTAAATTTCACACTTATAATCAAACAAAAATTTTTCAAACTTCCAGAAACTAATCACTACCATTTCAGAACTTAAAAGCTTGAGTATTATAATGAGGCACCTCCAACAAAATTAACTAGAAGAGAGGCTTCCCTACAGTTTCTACAGACGAGTGTCAGCAAAACTGCAAAGGAAAAGCAAAGCCAATTGATCTCAGCAGTTGTTACCTGTTTCTCTTGTTATTTATTCTTCCATCCACCTTGTGCCAAATTCATCTGCAACCACTTCACGCCTGGCTTTGCGTTAGTGGTGTAGTAGAGCAAAGTTTTCAAAAATATATATGCTCCATAAATTCACAAGATTATTTGTTTGCTTTACAAGAGGAAGCTATTATCTGCAAATGCATATAATCATTAAGCAATTATAGATATGGTGCAATCATCAGAAAGTTCTGCAAAACAGCAGAACAAATAATCAAAGCAGATGTTTTCATTACTAATTTGGCTGCAAGAAGTGGATTTAAAAAAACTCTTGTGACCCATAAAAATATCATTCAACTCCAAACTGAGTCTTTCATTTCCATGAAAAGAACTTGGGACAAGATACTAGTTGCAAATGTTTTTTAGAAGGCAATTCACCCTGAACAAATGTCAGCAGAAGAAACAAGAATACTACAGCTATTATTATGACATCCAGCTGCCATTTAAAACATGCCATGTTCTTTTCAGCCCTTACAGCCAAAGGATAAATATGTTAAGAACTGATCATGAATGTTATACACCATTTTTAGGATTTTTTGCTCATATCCTGACCATCATTTCCATTTCCTCCTAAACACCTTCCAAATACAAATTCCTCAGAAGCATACACATTACTTGGAATACTCAGGCATTTTGATGATTTAAGTCAATTGAATAATTCAAATCCCATCAAACCTGGTGTGTTAATTCAGAGCCAGTTTTGCACAAAGAGTAACCATGATTGATTTACCTCATGGTCTGGAGTTCAGAGGTGCATTTAATTACCTGCAAGTAGAAACTCAGTCACCCTTCAAATGCATCCACCTCAACCAGCAGCACGTGCCTGCAGTTCAATACAGTTTTGTTACCCATGACCTTGACTGTTTCCTGCCCTACTATCTCCACCCAGGAAAGAACAATCACAGTACCCCTCAACCCAGACTCTTTTCTCCCAGTTTTGTCTCTTTTGTTATTCCCAATTTCGGGAATCTGCTAATAACTAGGATTTGCCTGAAGGTGTGTACAACAGCTCAATGGAGATTTGATACTTCATTCTCCTCCCTCATCTTGTTTGTTTTAGGTGCCTTTTAAAGCCTTCAGAGCAGAATTGCTAATTTGCCTGACTCACGTGATGCTTTTCCACCACCTCGGCCAAAATCAAAACTGTTGGCAGATTTTTTTCTCTCAAGTGCTTCACTTAATTTTAAGTGGAATTAGAATCTGCAACTTTGACCACTTGGAAAAAACTTACCAAGAAAGAGAGAAAGCAGAGACTAGAGAAAACTGAAGCTATGTCAGAGAAAAAACACATATATCAAAATCTATTATTCTGTCCCAAGATAATTATTTCAGTGGAAACAGAAAAGAGGCTTAGAGGAGGAGAACCAGAGACAAATAGTATACATTTTCTAACATACAACAATCCTAATATACAGCAGCTAAAAATACTTTCAGAACAATCTCTAATGCTGCCAAAGCCTGACCACAGGAGTGCTATGGCTAATGCAGGGCTCTGCCTCCACACAAGCTAACCAACACGGATTTCCTCATCCCTCACCCTTGTGCAACACAGTGTCTTCAACTCTTTTTTTTTTTTTTTTGCTGATCACTGCAGCTGTGAGGAACATTTTGCTGATACATGTAGATTATTTTTTTTTTTTATTTTAAACTGAAATGACTCTGCTGTTGGTATAGAAAGCTATGGCATGAAACCAGGACACAGTGACTTGAAACTAGGATCGCTTCACTGTTTCACCAAAAATGTATCTTCTGGTGAGGCCTATCACACTGCAGCCAGGTACCACAGGAGCTGATGAAGGTTAACATGCAATTAGCAATGTACTAACACTGCATTACAGGGTGGCCCTCCTTTAAGGGGAGGGAAAGAGGAACCATCTGCCAAGATCCCCTTTCTCCCACTGAGCAGATTGTTTGACCTGGGATGAACCTGCAAGGTGAAGTACCAAAATGCTAAAAGCTTACTGTGTTTGCTGTGCTTTTATACAATACCTGCTCATTAGCAAAGATTTCTGGTGCTCTTGCTGCTGTCTTCCTCAGCTCTTGATTGCATAAAACAACTCCCATTGTAACACAGCTCTACATTGGCTGTTCACATGTACTAGATGTAAAGACTATTTCTGAACACAATGACTGGCCCCATGAGCAATATTCAAGATTGCTCTATACAGGCAAACAGCATCGAAGTCTTCAGGGAGTTAAGCTCCAACAGAGCAAATGCTTATTCATTGCACAGTATATATTTAGGCACCTCACAGTCTGAACACTTACATGGGAAAGGCTTAGAGTTTGTCTGGGACATGTTTTTCCTTTTCTGCTGAGAGAAGAATCACTGCCCTAACATATGTACACTTAACAGACAGGAAGCCTGTGCAACAAAAACAATTCCCTCTGTAAAGATTTGTTCAACCAAGTATTTTGTGCTTGCATACACAAACACACCATCTTTAGCACAATACAGAAGAAACCATACCAATAAACTTTTGATCAAATAGAACTGGTTGTAACATCCTTAAAAAAAAAAAAAAAAGACAAGGTATGTTTATCATGTAAAAAAGTATGAAAGAGAAGTTACTATGACAGTCTTTTCACTTGATAGTGTATCAGTATAGTAGTTAAGTAATATTTTCATATTTTTCGTGTTTTTAATTATTTTCATATTTCCAAGGAAAAAAACAGAAGTAAGCTCACAACAGGGACTTTGATCAGTCTTGATTTAGGCTGGGAGTGCACGAGGCTGCTGCAGTGAGAGATCATCTGGTGAAATTTATACAATAAACCCCAGGTAAAGACAGAAGGAACA